>NW_020951900.1:1228026-1276138 GCF_900497805.2 Vombatus ursinus
AAAAAAAAGAAACAGAGCCCAAGGCAGGCCAGAGGATGGGGCTGGCTCTATCTAGTCAGTCCTTTCTCTTCTAGTGATAAACCAACCCCATTTCCTGTCTCTCTTCCCTTCAGTCTCTGCTCCATTATTGATTGGTTAAGGGGCTATATTGATAATTCATAATATCATAGCTATGGAACTTGAAGGGACTTCAGAGGCCATTGCAGTTCAATCTCCTCAGTTTAGAGTGGAGGAAACTGAGGCTGAGCAAACTGAAATGACTTGTCTAAGATCACAAGGCAGTGTCAGAGGTAGGATTCAAACTCATGTCTTCCTGACTACAAATCCAAATCCTGTTCCTTGAGGGATTACCAATGTTCAGAATCATGATGCTATCCCAAAATCATTTCCACCTGAACTCTCAGGTCATGTGGGATGGGAACAAGAGTTACTATCATTGCCACCCCCATCACCATCTTCTTCTGGTCCTTAGGACTTCGGGTGGTGCAATGGAAGGAGCACCAAGTTTGAGGTCCTCGTGGAGATTTGTCTGAATGCTGGCTCTGTTGTTGACTATCTCTGTGACCTTGGCCAAGTCATTTCTCTGGACCTCAGTTTTCCCATTTGGAAAAATGATGGAGTTGGACTAGATGTACTTTAAGGCTTCTTCTAGTTTTAAATCTATGATCCTTTGATAAACCACATCCCCTCTCTGTGCCTTTCCTTCAACACTTCTCTCAGTTCTCCTTCTGACCCTCCAGACTTATCTATCATTCCCAGCAGCCTTGTCATCCTAGAATGTATCTCTGTCCCTGTGACTTTCTCTCCCTGGAAGATTCTTTTACCCCCAAACTTTCTCCTCTGATTGAAAAGTTCCTCCATTTTAAGGAAGCTAGCCATATTCACTCCTTCACTCCTCTCCTGTTTCTGCTCCTGACATTCTGGACTTCTCCATGCCCCCATCATGGATACCTTCTCCCCTGGCCATTGTTAAGCTCCATTTTCTGTCCCATTAGAGAGTAAGCTCCTTGAGGGCAAGGACTGTCTTTCTTTTTGTATTTCAGCATTTAGCACAGTGCCTGGCACATAGTAAGTACTCAATAAAATGCTTGTTGACTTGACCTGATACAGTATACACATCTGTAAAATGGGGAACTTGAGCTGGATGACCTGTAAGTCCCCTTCCACTTCTAAATCCTGTGTTGCTATATTTCCTCCTCAGAACTTTCCTCATCTGTAAAACGAGGAAGGTTAACTACCAAATTCAGTTTGGGGAGAGAGAGAGAGAAAAAGAGAGAGAGAGAATTCTAGCTTTGGAGTCAGAGAATCTGGGTTTCAATCCTAGCTCTTCCATTAGTGAGACCTTGGACAAGACCCTTATCCTCCTGGACCTCAACTTTGGCCCCTGTAAAAAAGAGTTCAATTAGCTGGTCTTTGAGGTCTCCTTCCAGGTCTGTGTGTATTAGACTTAATATAGTTAATAATGAGACAGCCCTCTTTGTCTATGCCACCTTCAGAACTTCCCTATGTGGTCTTCTGTGTGTTCCTTCAGTGTTTCATGGATCATCATCATCATCTTCATCTTCATCATCATCTTCATCATCTCCTTCTTCTTCATCTTCTTCCTCATCATCTTTTTCCTCATCATCTTCTTCCTCATCATCTTCTTCATCATCTTCTTCATCATCATCATCTTCTTCACCATCATCATCTTCTTCACCGTCATCATCTTCTTCTTCACCGTCATCATCTTCTTCATCATCTTCTTCCTCATCATCTTCTTCATCATCATCATCTTCATCATCATCATCATCTTCTCACTGTCATCATCTTCTTCACTGTCATCATCTTCTTCTTCATCATCTTCTTATCACTCTCACTACACAGCAAATCCTCTCCAACCCTTGCCCAACCAAACATTAATTATTCCTAGATCACAACACGCAGCCAATCGGCCCACTAACCAAGAGAGCTACCTTAAATTAACCTGAGAGCTTAAATAACACCTGAGAGCTAGGTGGAGCAATGAACAGAGTCAAGAAGACCTGCATTCACACCCTGCCTCAGTCACTTACTTGACTTAACCTCTGTCAGCCTCAGTTTCTTCATCTGTAAAATGAGGATAAAAACATCTACTGTTTCAGAGTTGTTGTGAGGGGCAAATGAAACAAGCTATGTAAAGGACTTAGTAAACCTTGAAATGCTATCTATATAAATGCTACCTGTTATTAGTCAGGCAGCAATTCAAAGGCTCATGGGTCCATAGGATTTAGGACTAGAGGGAAGGGACTTTAGAAATTATCCAGCCCAGTCTCCTTAATTAACAAAAGAGAAGTGAGAGCCATGGAGGTTATGGGACTTGTCCAATGTCACACAGCTACTATTATTAATGGCAGAGCTGAAATGCCATATCAAGTCCCCTGGCTCCAGATGCAAATGCAGGGCATGCCCTTCCTACTACAGCACTTTCCTACTGCCAAACTTCGGTCGTTTGCTGAGGTGATTTATGGCAAAAATTCCTGGAGAGAAGATCCCACCACAAAGGTCTGGAAGCCGCAGTCCCAGCTAAACAGTATGTCATCATGGATCTAATAAACGATAATTAAAAAAAAAACACAGGAAAATCTATAGATGAGGACAAGGAGGAAGAAACATCCATTCCCAGCTGGGAATAACAAAGCTAACATTTATAGAACCAGTTATATGCATTGCTTTATTTGATTCTCACACTAGCTCTGGGAGGAAAGTATTGGGAATGTTATTATCCTGACTCAAGGGATGAGAAACTTGAATCTCAACAAGGATTAGTGACTTACCCCTGGTCTCACAAGTAGGAACGGTCAGAAGTGGGGTTTGAACCCAGATCCCTCCTTAATCCAAGTCCTGCACTAACCATTATACTTTCACAGCCTCCATGAAGGGTCTTTTCACAGCTAAGCTGTGAAATATATCCTGAGGAAGTCATTGATAAAAAAAAAAAGAAGCCAAATACCTCAAAAAATTTATGGCAGCACTTTTTATGATAGCAAAGAATTGGAAACAAAGAAGATAGCCATCACTTGGGGAATGGCTAAGCAAATTAGGGTACGTGACTGGGCTGGAATATTACTGTGCAATAAGAAAAGACGTATATGTGATGAATACAGAGATGCATGGAAAGATAGCCGATGCAGAGTGAAGTCAGTGGAGCCAAGAAAACAATATACACAGTGACTATAACGATGCAAATGGAAATAACAAGCCCCCCAAACACATGGACACACACACACACACACACACACACACACACACACACACTGAATGTTACAAAATTATAAATAACAAGCATGGCTCTAAAGAAGAGATATGAGAAAACATTCCCAATCTTTGAAGGTCCACAGGTGCCATACATTGAACATATTTTTTTTACTCTTTCAATGTACTAATTTATTTCCTCTCTTTTGTCTTAAAAATACTATTTGTTATATGGGGGGTAGTATTTTTTAAAAGACATCTTTAAAAATTGTTTTTAAAAAACTGGATGTCATGGAATCATAAAAACCAATCTTGGCTCCAAAGAACTATGCAAAGATGCCTCCCTTCATTCCTTTGCAAAGAGGTTGGGATCCACTGGGTATGAAGCATTGTATATTACATGAGAGTTTTTTCATTGTGTTGATCAATTTTGTTAAATTGTTTCCCTTCTCTTTTTCTTTTTAAATTCTTTATTAGAGATGGTTCCCTGGAAGAGGTAAAGGGGATAGATAAAAGAAGAAATCAAGGTGGCGTAAAAAATAAAATTTATCAATGAGAATCTTTTAAAAAAAAAAAGTCAGAGTTCAAGAGAAAAAAAAGGACAGGAGTTAGTGCTTAAAGTATGCTGCTGACCTCCACTCAAGATGGAGAATGAGACACACATTTTTGGATCAGCCAAGGTGGGAATCTATTTTGTTGGCCTAGGTATATTTGGTATGAGGATTTTGTTTTTTCTTTTTCTTCAGTGGGGGAGGGAGTGGAAGGGAGAGAAAATAAGTGTTTGTTAATTCAAAATAATCCTTTAATTTCTAAAGAAAAGTGAACCTGAGATTTAATACAGAATTTGAAGCAAAGGCCCTAGCTTCTGGTGAGAATGCTGCCACTTACCAGCTGTAGGACCTTGGATAGGTCCTTGCCCTTCTCTAGGCTGCCTGTGGGAAATGATGGTATCAGGCTAAATCTCTAAAAACCCTTCCAGCTCAGGAACTCTGAGATCCTGGAAGAGAAGAAAGAGGCATCCCAAGGAGGAAGCTCATGCCACAGGCCAGGCAGCAAATAAATCCCAGGCTAGAAAGGGAGTGCCCCACCCCCAACACTACCCCACCCCCATTAAAGCCACAGAACAGATTTCTCTGTAATTACCCCAGCTCCAGCTGCAAAAGAAAGTCTCTCCTCCAGGAACTCCAGGGAAGTGAGTGGGTGTGTTGGTTGATGCTTCTGTACTGGGAGTTTGCAGCCAAGGCATTTGGGGAGGAGGGGGGCGGTCTGGGATGTCTTCTGTCAACCCCTAATAGCATCCTCCCCCCGAACCTAGCAATTCTGATTCATCCATCTAAAGACTTCTCGGGTCAGTGTGAGCCTTTGCCTGGGGGAAGGGGAGGTTGTTGCTGTTCTTACTCAGTCACATCCAACTCTCCGTGACCCTACTTGGGGTTTTCTTGGCAGAGATATTGGAGTGGTTGGCCATTTCCTTCTCCAGCTCATTTTGAAGATGAGGAAACTGAGGCAGATAGGGTTAAGTGACTTGACCAGGGTCACACAGCTAGTGAGTGTCTGAGGCCAGATTTGAACTCAGGAAGTTGCATCTATTTGGTGGACAAAGCATTAAGTCTGGAGTCAGAAGACCTGAATTGGAGTCCTGCCTCCGATACTTCTATGTGACTCTGCCTAACTAAGTTATATAACTATTTTCCACCTCAGTTTCTTCAGCTACAACATGGGAATAAATACAGCACCTACCTCATAGGGTTGTTGTGAAGATCAAATGTAATAATGTATATACCATACTTTGCTAACCTTAAAGGAACCCGGGTCACTTGGTGAGAGCTCTAATTGTTAAGAAGTTTTTGTCTGAGCCTGTATCAGCTTGCTTGCCATCTTGGGGAGAGGGGAGAGAAGGGAGGGGAAAAAAAATTTGAAACTCAAAATCTTATATAAGGGAATGTTGAAAAGTATCTTTACATGTAATTGGAAAAAATGAAATACTATTAAGTGGGGGGAGGAGGGAAAAAAGTTTTTGCCTGACCTCAAGCCTAAATTGGCCTCTTTGAAATCAGGTGTTCCAGTGTCAAAGGGCAGCCTCTGTGGGTGGGTAGATCACCTGGACTTGAAATCGGGATGATCAGAATTCAAATACTGCTTCAGATACTTCTTAGCTGTGTGACTCTGGACAAATCACTTAATTTCTCTTGATCTTAATTTCCTTGTCTGTAAAATGGGGATAATGTTAGCATCTATCTCACAGAGTTTTGTGAGGCTCAAATAGGATGATGTGTAAAATGCTTTGCAAACCTTAAAGCACTCCATAAATGGTAGTTATTATTATTTCCTGACCGAAATCAGTTCTGTATCTGCTATGCCACCTAGCTACCTCCAGACTTAAAGAAATTGGGCAACAAATAGTTCCCCTTCCTCCTACTCAAAGTTTCTTGCCTCCTGTCCAACTGATCAAAAAGTCGTTTAGTGAATCAAGATTACTAGACTAAAAATATATCTAGATAGGCCGAGAATTTTGAACCTAGGGTACACAAACTTATTATAACACTTACTATGTGCCAGGCACTGTACTAAATGCTTTACCACTATTATCCCATTAAATTCTCTTCATTTTGCAGATGAGGAAACTGAGGTAGATAGAAATAAAGTGACTTGCCCAGGGTCATGTAGCTAGTAAGTATCTGAAGTCAGATTTGAACTCAGGTTTTCCTAACTCCAAGTCTAATGTTCAACCCACTATGCCACCTAGGTTAGTACCTAGGGATGCCATTAGCATTATGTGTGCGTGTATGTGTATTTATGTATATTATATATATGTATGTAAATATACATAGAATGCTTAATAACTGTTTACTTATTTGAATTGAATTAATGCTAGGCCAAGATGGAACCCTTTGTCCAATTTCTCATAAATTAGTGTGACCTTTGCCTCCCCCCCATCCATCCACCCACCCACCCACTCCCAGCAAGTCCCTTTACAACTGACTTGTTTGTACTTTCACAGACTCAAGTAACTTTTATCTTCCACTCAACAGATTCCCATATTTTCCTTGTTGACCTCCAGAAGAAATGCTGTCACCGATGAGGTTGTCCATCCCCAAAATGACCGAAAGCATGGTTGACTTGAGTCTTCAGAACGTCAGTGGATTGCTTGCTCTCCTACCCTGTCTCATGTGGAACATTGACCGTTATGTTCTTTGTGTCTTATACAATGGTTAAAGACTTTCTTTCCTGTTAGAGAAACAACTCAGTTGGAGTTTCCTTAGAGGCAACCATGCTCTGGGTCAGGGGTAGGGAACCTGCAGCCTGAAGGCCACTTGTGGCCTTCTAGGTCCTTGGGTGCAGCCTTTTGACTGAGTCTAAGTTTTGCAGAAAAAATCCTTTTATTAAAGGGATTTGTTCTTTAAGTTTGGATTCAGTCAAAGGGCCTCACTTGAGGATCTAAAGGGCCACATGTGGCCTTGAGGCTGCAGGTTCCCCACCCCTAACCCCATCCCTGGTTTAAGATCTCTCTTCTAGCTAACTTTGGGTGTCCATCTTTCCACCCACACCCCACCCCGATTGGACTGTAAGCACCTTGAGAGCAGGGTCTGTGAACAATGGTAATTATCTTTGCACCCCTGTGGCCAAACACAGGGGCATAAACATTGTAGATACTAGAGAAATGTTTGTAAATAACAAATTGGAATGAGTTACCAAGTCCTATACTGGAATTGAGGGAGAATGAAATATCATAGAATCTCCAGCTCTGAGATTCTATGATTTTGACATTCCCTGTTCTAAGACCCCTCCCAGCCCTGACATTCTCTGTTCTAAGACCCCCTTCCAGCTCTGACATTTCCTGTTCTAAGGCCCCTCCCAGCCCTGACATTCTCTATTCTAAGACCCCCCTCCAGCTCTGACATTCCCTATTCTAAGGCCCCTCCCCTCTCTGCCATTCCCTGTTCTAAGGCCCCTCCCAACTCTGATATTCTCTGTTCTAAAGTCCTCCCACACACACATTCTCTCTTCTAAGGGCCTTCCTAGCTCTGATATTCTTTCTTCTAAGGCCCCCTCCCAGACCTGACATACCCTGTTCTAAGACCTCTCCTAGCTCTGACATTCCGTATTCTAAGACTCCTCCCAGACTTAACTTCCCCTGTTCTAAGACCCCTCCCAGCCCTGACATTCGGTGTTCTATGGTCCTGTCCAGCATTCTATGGCTATGATTGTCCTGCTAGAACCAGCATGACTATACTGGGTGTTCCAAAAGCTATTAAAGGTTAAGACTCGGACTTCTGAAACACCACATATTATTCTCCTCCTGGCAGCCAGCTCTGTTCCTCAGGGTCTGTGTCACTTCAAGGAGATTTTTATAGGTTGTTTGTTGTTGAGAGTTTCCACGCCACCCCCAGCCCCCACTCCCTTTCTCCATAGCATGTAGGTCACCAGCCAGCCTCAGGGATCCACCAGCTGACATTCATCCTCAATTTCAAACTCACCCCCATGTCCAATTTTCTCAAGGCAATTGGATTATGGACACTGCTGATGCTGGAGCTTCTGCAAATGTGACAGAAGTGCATTAAAAGTCTGTTGCCGCTGATGAGTCACTGAATGTCAGAACTGGGACAGACTTTGGAACATAGAATAGCAGAATCAGGAGCCCTCCCAACAAAGATTCTCAGAATCAGTCAGCCAAGCATTTATTAAGTGCCTACTATATACCAAGCACGATACTAAACCTTTGGGACACAAAGAAAGACAAAGACAGTCCTACTTTCAAGGAACTCACAGTCTCATGGGGCCTTTAGAACATAGATTGTCAGGGCTGGGAAGGCTCTTAAAACAGGGAATATCAGAGCTGGGAAGGCCCTTAGAACATAGAATTCAAAGCAAGGAGGAACCATAAAATAGATAATATAACTGACCTTTAGAACACACAACACAGAATTTCAGAGCTAGAAGAGTCCTTAGCTAATTCTGCTCCCCCCCCCAACTTCTCATGTGGGGAAACTGAGTCCCAATGAGTAACAAGTCTGAGAGCCTAGACTGCACGGGTCTAGGACCTCTTCTTTCCCTGGGGAAAAGCCTTAGTTCATGGCCAGACCCCATCCCAGTGTCTGCAGACCTCTCCATCTGTCACCTTATGCCAATCTGGGTTGGAAATATGGTTCACTGTGACTTTTTATTGCATTTCCCTATCAGGACTACACCAGATGCATTTTCTAGCTCTTTGTGGAGGAATTGTATTGGGTAGCTCAGATATACTTCTTGCCACTCTATCCTCTTGGCTCTTTTTCCAGGGAGAGAGAAGGGAGAGCCTTTCTTTGTATCATAATGCTTAGCTCAGTGTCTAGCACATAGTAAGCCCTTAATAACTGCTTGTTGGTTGGTTGATTACTTGGTTAATTGCTGGTGCCTGTAAATAGCCCACAGAACAGCTCTTGATCTCTGCTCCTCAGCTCCCATCCCAACTGGAGAGTAGTAGAGAGCCCTTCCTTCCTGCAACAGACAATGATGGCAAAGTGCAACAGGCAGCTGCACTGAGGTGGGGGTGGGGAGGGCAGGGTAGGTAAAATATGAGAGGTATAGAAGATTTGAAGTCTATCCTAAAGAAGCTTACTGTTTAGTTGACAAAACAAAAATTTGTCATTTCTAACTCTCTCCCACACATATACATATATCTTTGCCTAGTCGTCCCCTCTGAGGCCCAGCTAGCAACCTTTTTGTTGGTCTCAGCAACCCAGGGTAGCTGCTAAGGAGGAAAGTTAATGGGGCATTATCTTCTAATCAGCTAATGAAACACTTTTGAACTGACTGAGGCCATCTAAAGATAACCCCTACCCCAGCCCAGCACCTGTGGGATGGAAAGACAATACTGAAGTCGAGCCACATTCTGATCAATAGTCTCCCAGCTCTGGGTCTGGCTGCTTTTCCAAAGGCCTGACATGTCAACAAGCAAAGAAAATGGGACTTGAAAAAATTCCTTGCTTTAAGAGCAATTGCTTCATATTCTTCTATAAAGAAATGAATGTTTTGCATTAGAGCCTAAAATTTTTCTGACTCACTAGACTTTTGGCAGAATGGATTCATTAAAAAAAAAAAAACAACAACTATTTGGTCCTTTCCTGTTTATTTTCTCTCTCTCTCTCTCTCCCTCCCTCCCTCCCTCCCCTCTCTCTCCCTTTCTCTCCCTTCTCTCCCTCCTCTCCTCTTCTCTCCTCTCCTCTCCTATTCTCTTTCTCTCTCTGTCTCTCTCTTTCTCTCCTCTCTCTCTCTTTTTCTCCTCTCCTCTCCTCTCCTCTCCTCTCCTCTCCTCTTCTCTTCTCTCTCTCTTCCCCCTTTCTTTCTCCCTTCTGTAACCATGCTTGGCCTCTGCCACCATCCCTACCATTTTAAAAATTCCACCTCCTACTTCCATTATTCTCTGTTTATACATCACTCTCTGTTACAGAGATAATAATAAACATGAATGAAAGCAAAAAGGTCAATCAGACATATAGATGTTTACAATACCCAGATGTTTAAATATCATTTCAGAGTCGATCAATTGAAAGTATTTAAGTGTCTATTATGCACTAGGGCCTGGGGATACAACTACGAAGAATGAAATAGTCTCTACTCCAATGCGGCGTACATTCTAACAGGGAAATATACATATCCATCTCAGAATAAGTATAAAAATAATTGATACAAGGCAGCTAGGGTGAGTTGGGGAGGCTCAGGAATGGTTTCCTGTAGAAGGTGGTGCTTGAGCTGTATCTTGAAGGAAGAGAGGAATTGTATGAGATGGAGGTGAGGAGGGTGAGCTTTCCAGGCTTGAGGGATGGCCAGTACAAAGGCAAAGGTGTGGAGATGAGAAATGGAGTATTGTGTGTGAAGAACAGAGAAATTTTAAACTCAAAAGCATATGGAAGTGATTATTGATAAATCAAAATAAATTAATTTAAAAAACACTATGCCATATTGCCAAATGGAAGAAAAAAAAAAGAACAGAGGAAAGACCAGTTTGGCTTGATTTGTTGTTGCTTGTCCTTTGTCCTCGAAGATGACCATGACATCAGGAAGGTGATGTCATGACTTGCAAGTGAATTGGATTTAAGTAAGGCAGGGCTGTGCAAGAACACCAGTCTTGCTCTCTCCTCCAGAGCCATCTGGGTCCAGTGCCCAGATATAGATCAGGATGACTGAAGATGGACCCCAGTTTGGCTTGATAGCAAAGCATAGAAGGGAGGCTATAAACATAGGTTGGGACCAGGTTGCAAATGACTTCAAAAGTCACCAAGGAGTTTATATTTGATTCAGGCAATAGTGGGTCATTGGAGTTTGTTGGGGAGGAAACTATCATGGTCAGATCAGCACTTAAGGAAAATTTGTTTGGCAGCCGTATGTAGTGGGGGACTGGAATGGGGAGAGACTTGAGGCAGGAGCTCAATTAGGAGGCCTGTGCAAGAGGTGATAAGGAACTCAACTAAGCTGGTGTCTCTGTGAACGCCAACTCTGTGAGGCATCAGATGTGAGAGATGCTGTAGAGATAGAAAAAGAAAAGATTTGGCAACTAACTGGAAATATAGGATGAAGAAGAGTAAATAAAGATCATGAACAAAGTCAAGTTCTTTCTTTTTCTTGCTTTTTTATTTGCAACATTGCTAATGTGGATTTATGCTCTGCATGGCTTTATATGTATAGTGGGTATTGTATTTCTTGTTTTCTCGATGGGTTCAGGAAGGAGTAGAGGGAGGGAGGGAATTCGGAACTAGAAAATTTTTTTTCAAATTTATAATTTTTTTAAAAGAATAAAGTCAGGGTTATGAACCTTAAAAACTAGAACAAAAGTTTTTTTTTTTCTTTTAAAAAGATATTTCTTTAATCCATCCTGCTCTACAGGAAAATAGAAGGGGAAGGGGATAAGAGAAGGGGGGAAGATAGAAGGGAAGGGCAGATTAGGGGAAGGGATATTCAGAATGCACGCTGTCTTGGGGTGAGGGAGAAATGGGATGGGGAGAAAATTTGGACTCAAAATCTTGTGGAAGTGAATGTTGAAAACTAAAAATTAATAAAAAAAATTTTTTTAAAGAAAAAAGTTATTTCTTTGCTAGAAATAGGAAAGTTTGGAAGAAGGCTGGGTTTGGAGGAAAGATGAGTTCTGTTTTGGGCATTTGAGATGGGTTTGACATGCCTCTAGGACGTCCAATTGGAAATGTCCAACCAGCCATTGTGGATGTGAGAATGCAGCTCAGGGGAGAGAAATGAGGTCATCAGGTGACACAGAGGATAGAGCACCAGACCTGGAGTCAGGAAGACCTGAGTTCAAATCCATCCTCAGACATTACCTGTGTGACCCTGGGCAAGTCACTTCACTGCTGTCTGCCTCAGTTTTCTCAACTGTAAAATGGGAATAACTAGAGCACCTCCCTCCCAGGGTCGTCTTAAGCATCAAATGAAATATTTGTAAAGCACTTAGCACATTACCTCACACGCAGTAAATGCTTAATAAATGCTTGTTTTCTCCCTTTCTTCCCAGATATGTAGATCTATGAACTACCTGAGTAAAGATAATAATTAAACCAAAGACAACTGATAAGGTCACCTAGAACAAGAAGACAAGAGAACCCAAGGCAGAGCCTTGGGAAACCCCACCCAAAGATGATGGTGATATCCCTCATCATTCAAAGAGACTGAGAAGGAGGGATCAGGCAGGTAGCAGAAGAGAGAGTAGTATCCCCAAAAGTCAGGAGACACTATCCGGAGGACAAGATGATCAATAGAATAAAAGGTTGAAGAGAGATCAATAAAGTTGAGGACTTAGAAAAGACCATCTGATCTGGCCAGGAAAATCTCTTAATTAATAAAATGCAATTTAGACAAACATATAGGATGGCAGGGGGTGGGGAGGAGTCTGGATACCTGAGGGACTTCTTCAGTTTCCATCTGGATTATTGACCATGTGGACCCAACTGGTACGTATGTGTGGGTAGGGGTGGGAATGAGGATCAGCTCTCTCATTCTTTAGTGTCTCCATCCTTGATCCCATAAGGTCATAGGATCATAGATTTACTCCAACTTGTTATTTTTGAGTACAGTCACGACTTTGGAATGGCCTTCCCTAAGACTCCAGTGATCATCCAATTCCTCCCACTTGAAGATGACTGAACTCAGGGAGCTGCTGGGCTGGGCAAGCCTAAGATGGGGTTTGTCTTTCATTGGGTGCCCAAAAGCCTAGCCAGCCACTGGAAGAAGAAAACAAGTCTCACCCACCCCCAGCAGAATATGCCTCACCAATGGCATCAAGTGTTAGGACACAAGACTGCATGCCCCTTTGCAAGCCTTTCCAAGGATCACTTCACTCATAAAAAGCATTTGGCCAATGGGCCAACATTTTTCCAGCCTTCTCCATGCTTCTCTTGTGTTGGAGTCATTAGCCAGGGAGCAGCAGGACATTCTGACCAATGTTAGAGGCCAACCTGACCTCAGACTTTATTAAAATTCTTACTATATTCACAAGATTCTTGAGGGTTTTCATTATTAAATTTGCATTTTATGAAAATATTTTGGGGGCCCACAGGTTGATTTCTTTTAGGCTTTGGGCCTGGTATTAAAAACCCACATGCCTTAGAGCCTAATATATTATTCCTTGAGGCAATATTGTACGGTGGGAAGAGGGCTGGATTAAGGGTCATGGGACCTCTGAGTTCAAGGTTAGCCTGTATGACCATAGGCAAATCAATTAACTTTTCTGGGCTTCAGCTTCTTCATCTGTAAGATGAGAGGGTTTGATAACTAAATCTCTGAGCCTACAATCTACCAAAGCCAAAGGGCCATGCTACCCAGGGAAAAAAAGAAATGGATGAATGATAAAGGATTTCTACAGCACTCACTATGTGCCAAACACCATGCTAACAACCTTGATTTAAAACTAGAAGGGACCCCAAAGGTCGTCTAGGTCTTCCCTACCTCCCATTTCAAAACTGAGGAAACTTCAATATGGAGAAGTGACTTAGCCAAGGTCAGATGTGTAGCAAGTGTTGGAGATGAGATCTACCTGAGGTCTGCCACCTCCAGAACTGGAAGGGACCTTAAACATTCTCTCGTCCAACCCCTCCCTGAGTCAGTATCCTCATTTCATTCATGTTGATTTCCCACCTATCTATGTTCCTCCAGATTTCTCCATCATGCCCCACTCTTCATCCTGAAAGATCTCTTCAGCCCCGGAATTCACCCCTCAGAAGTGCCCACCTCCCCTGCAGCCCATCTCTCTGATTGGATGGCTCCACACACAACCTGCGTTTGAGGTGGGTGTCCAGGCCAACCATCCCTTCCTTTTTCATCAGCCTGGGCTCCTCTGGAGTTCTCCATCATCCCTTCTCTATCTTCTCTCTCCACCCACCCACCTCATATGCATCTTAACTCCATATACACACACACACACACACAAATTCTTTGACAGCCAGAGCTGTTTTTCCTTTTTTTTTTTTTTTTTGCTTATTGTGCCATGCCTGACACAATAAATACTTATTAAATGTTTGTTGACCAACTCTACAATCTCCTCAGCAAGGAGTCAGACAGCGTTTGCTTGAAGACCTATAGTAAAAGGAACCTACTACTTCCCAAGGCAACTCATTTCACTTTTGGACAGCTTTGCTCATTAGAAAGTTTTTACTGACATCAAACCCCCCCCCCAAAAAATATATTTCTTTGTTTTTCTTTGAATTGACACTCAGTGCCACAGGATGTATCTGGCTCCAAATTATAAAATTCCAAACTTGGCCAAAAAAAGCTTGAAGTTATTAAAAAAAAAAAGCTGTAGATGAACGGTAATCTTTATTGCTGTAAGTTAGATATTACTCCTACCCTAAAGCTATAGTTCAGCTGTTTGAGTGAGATGGCTAACTTAATGCATCTTAACATTTTTTAATGTTTTATATAAAAAAAAGAAAGGAACCTAAACGCAATGAACTGGGTCTCAGACATGTCTACAACTGTGGGTACTACTTTTATGCCAGTGTATTCACATATTTAATAAAGATATTTATGGTGGGGGGAAAAAGCTGTAGATGCCAAGAAGAAACTCCTTATCCCTTCATGCCAACATCTAGTACTGTTGTCTAGATGCTTTCCTATTCCAGACAAAAGCTTCTATTTTCTCCTCTAGGACTGGATAACTTTCTTCACCCTGAGATACATGCCTTTGAGTTACAATACACCATAACCCCAAAACCAACCTTTATTCCTTCACCCTGGACTCCTCTGACCTCTCGACCTGTGTGGGAGATTCTGAGGCTTGAATCATGAGGCTTGAGTAGGAAATACTAGTTTTGATTACTGGTCTCTCCCCTTACCTTTTAATTGTGGATTTCTCATAATTCTAGTAAAGAATAAGGCATTATTCATTGTGGCATTATGAAAGAATAGGAATAAAGAATGTCAATGAGGAATTGTATGATAGGAAGAGGTAGGCTGGTCGTGTGGCAACAGTGAGGAATGGGCAACCCAGATGCTCTGCTGGTGCCCTTGAAATGTTGAGAAAGGCCAAACATATGGGAGAGCAGGACCAAGAGTCACACAAGAAGAGCAGTCATGGATGGGTTCCAATCTGCAATGTTGAAGGAAATTTCCAAACTGATGAAATCACAGAATGAATTGAACTGAGTAATTTTGCATACTAAAAATGAGCTATATGTATAGACAAAATGGATTGCTGGCCTCAATGACTAACTTATTCAGATTTTTAAAGAATAGTTTTATTTTATTTTTTCTTAATTCCATGTAAAAATGATTTTTAATATTCATTTTTTAATCATTTTTGAGTTCCAGTTTCCCTCCTTCCTCCCTCCTTGAGAAGTCAAGCACTTTGATATAGATTCTTATTCAGTTTTAATGCCTATCCTTCTACCCTACTTTAGAAATCACATAAAGCAGTGGATAGAGCACTAGCCCTGAAGTCAAGAGGACCTGAGTTCGTCTGGCCTCAGGCATTTACTAGCTGTGTGACCCTGGGCAAGGCACTTAATCTCAGGAAGAAAGAAAGAAAGAAAGAAAGAAAGAAAGAAAGAAAGAAAGAAAGAAAGAAAGAAAGAAAGAAAGAAAGAAAGAAAGAAAGAAAGAAAGAAAGAAAGAAAGAAAGGAAGAGAAAGAAAAAAGATAGGAAGGGAGAGAGAAAGGAAGGAAGAAAAAAGAAAGAAGGGAAGGAAGGAAAAAAGGAAGAAGGAAAGGAAGAAAGGAAGGAAAGAAAGAAAAGTGGCCATAAATCCCACCTCTGGGCTCAAATCTCATCTCTAACACTTCATACCTATGTAACCCCAGGAAAGTCACCTAACTTTTATGTGTCTCAAGAGATATATTGAGATTTAGAAAGTAGATCAAGGACAGGTTATAGTCTACATTGGTGAAAGAAAATTCCACACCAGGAATTCCCTATATAAATGAAATTATAGCTCACCCTTGTAATTTATACCTAGAAGCAAGAAATTAATCAACATTTATAAAGTGACTATTCTATACCTAGTAGTGTGCTAGGTACTGAGGATATAAAGACAAAATTAAAACAGGCCTTACCCTCCAAGAGTTCTAGTCTATGGTGGAAAACAACATGTACACTTATAAATTTTGTATGCAAAATATATTCAAAATAGAAATGATTTGGGGGGGGGAGAGTCATAGCATCTCATGAAAATAGAATGTAAGCCCTCTGAGGGCAGGCACTATTTAAATCATGTCTTTGTTTCCCAAGCTTAGCACAGAGCCTGACATTACTAAGTCATATACATAATACATGCTCATTGATCGATTGATTAACTGATTAAAAGAGGCTCAGATGGAATACCCACCCCAGGAAAGCTTTTGAAGTACTGGAGAAAACGATAATATAATTATCCAGTTTCAATCCATCATATCCTTATTAAGCACCCAACTCTGTGCCAGGGCCTATGCAGGATATACAAAGTCCAAAATAAGAGTTCCTACCCTCCAGGAACTTACTGTCCATTCACAGAATACTATATCAAATGCCCAGTAACAATGTTGGCAGTTGCTGCTCTCGCCAAGAGATAGTCTTTCCTGGAGGCTGTCTAAAAGTAAAAACAGAACTATTCCTCCCCAAGTTTGTTTGTTCTGGCCTTGGCTGGTCATCCTGACACTCTGAAAGGTGTTTTTGTCCTTGGGGTAGGAGCCAGATTTGGGCATAGCTGGTTACATGCACACACACACACATACACACACACACACACACACACACACACACAGTGTTGATGGACGGATGGATAGATGGATGGTATGTTGGGCAAGAACACAGAACTGTCACTTCCCATGAGAATTCATGAAGGAACAAATGAGTGAAATGCATTTATTAAGCATTTACTAGATGCAAAGCCAGTAAGTATGTGAGCAAGTAAGGCATAATAGTGTGTAAGAACTGTTCGTGGGGCAGCTAAGTGGCGCAATGGGTAGAGCTCTAGCCTTGGAATCAGGAGGACCTAAGTGCAAATCTGGACTCAGACACTTGACACTTACTAACTGTGTGACCCTGAGCAAGTCACTTAACCCTGATTGCCTCACCAAAAAGCAAAAAAAAAAAAAAAAAGTTGCTCAGAAGAGTGAAGATCTTTCCATTTTTCTTCAAAGAGCTGAGAATCTAATTTTCTGAGAATCTAATCTCTTGTGTGAAAGGAATGAAGAGAACAAGCATTTATTAAGCACCTACTATGTGTCTGGCACTATGCTAAGTGCTTTACACATATTATCTCATTTGATCACAACAATGCTGGAGGGTAAAACCCCATTTTACAGTTGAAGAAATTAAGGCAGACAGTGGATTTGATCCCAGATTTTCTTGCTTCCAAGTCTAGTGATCTAATCACTGAGTTACTTAGTTGCCCAGGGTTGGGGGCTCTTGAGAAGGGAAGAACCAGCTCTGGATCAGGAAGCTGATCTCCTTTGGAAGAGTGGGATTTCAGCAGGGCTTTTGGGAGTGGACTCCCAGGGTGGTTATTCACTTTGTCACTAGGCTTTGATGGATTCCTTTTAATTACAAAAACTCAGTTTGGGATCTGTGCTGAGAGCAAAGAAAAGCAGCAGTGGGAACTTTCTTCTAACTCAGAAACAATGGCTGTCTGCTCAGTGTCAGTAGGGTGTGATGTGCTTTCTATATATCCATGAAAAAAAAAGTCAGATAAATAACTGTGCATTTAAGCTTGCAAAGAATCATTCCAGGGGGACACATGCTCTGGCCCCTTACTAAAGGATATATGCCATATATCAAGGGGCTAGAGCACATGCCTAACTCTATGGGAAATGCTCCAGGCGCAGCTAGGTGGTACAGTGGATAGAGTTCCAGCCTTGGAGTCAGGAGGACCGGAGTTCAAATCCGACCTCAGACACTTGACACTTACTAGCTGTCTGGTCCTGGGTAAGTCACTTAACCCCAATTGCCACACACACACACACACACACTCACACAAAGGAAATGCTCCAGTCATTTTTATCAATAAACATTTATTAAGCACCTACTATGCATCAGACACTGCTAAAACATTGGAAATACAAAAAGACACAAAAGACAACCCCTGCCCTCAAGGAGCTTACAATCTAATAGGGGAGACAATAAGTAAGTACAAACAAGCTATAGGCAGGGATAAATAGGACATAGTTAAGAGAGGGAAGGCCCTGCCATTAAGTGGAGTTGAGAAAGGCTTCCTGTAAGAGGTGGGATTTGGATTTGGATTTAAAGGAAGCCAGGGAAGCCAGGAGGTGGAGATAAGGAATGAGAGCATTCCAGGCATTGGGGACAGCCAGAGAAAAAGTCCAAAGCTGAGAGATGAAGTGTTTTGTTCACAGAACAGCCAGGAGGCCAGAGTCACTGGATCCAAGAGTAAATGGCAGGGAGTAAGGTGTAAGAAGCTTGGAAAGGTAGGAAGGGGCCAGGTTATGTAGGGCTTTAAACACCAAACAGAGTATTTTGTATTTGATTCTGGAAGCATTAAGGAGTGGTGGGAGTTTATTGAATGTGTTTGTGTGTGTGTTGAGGGGTAGGTAGGTGATATGATTGGATCTGAGTTATAGAAAATCACTTCAGTGGTTGAATGGAGAATGGATTGGAGCAGGAGGATACTTGATGGAGGTAGCCCCAGCAGAGCTATTGCAATAATCCAGATGTGAGGCAATGAGGGCCTGCACTAAGGTGGCCGGCTAGAGTGTCAGAGGAGAGAAGGGGTTATATTCAGGAGACATTGTGAAGGTGAAATCAATAGGCCTTGACAACATACCGGATATGGAGGGCGGTGAGAGACATTGAAGAGTCCAGGATGACTTCTAGATTGTGAGCCCAAAAAGCCAAGAGGACAGTGTTACCCCTTGACAGTAATAGTGAAGTTAAGAGGGAGGAAGAATTTAAGGAGAAACCTACTCCCCCAACCCTGCCCCTACACACACACATTAGGTAATTTCAGCCTCATAACAAGCCTATGAGATGGTTTCTACAGATATTATTACCCTTGCTTTACAGATGAGGAAATTGAGGCTCAGTGACGTAAAATGACTTGCCCATGGTCACTCAGCCAGTATCAGAAATAGGACTTGAATCAGGTTCTTCTGACTCTGACGTGCTCTGGCTACTCTAGCAAGCTGTGAATCCATCAGGGAAGACAAACATTTGTTAAGCCCCTTCCAGGTGTCAAGCATCATGGTGTAAAGAAAGCCAACTCCCATTTCCCTTTCCTGGCTTTCCTTTTCACTCTTTTTTCCTAGATGATCATCATCTGGGCACCACTTTGGGGATATCGATCAGTGGGAGTGTGTCTGGAGGAGAGTGACCAGGACAACGAAGGGCTTTGAGTTCATATCATATGAGGATTGCTCAAAGGAACTAGGAAATGTTCATCCTGAAGAAGAGAAGATTTGGGGAGACACCATCAATGTCCTATTTAAAGTGTTGTCACGTGCAAGAGCAATTTGACTTTTCCATTTGGCCTCAGAGGGCAGAACGAGAAAAAATGAGTAGAAGTTTGAAAGAGAGATAAATTGAAGTTTAAGTATCCAGGATTTCCCCAAAATGAGAGCTGTTTAAAAGTAGAATGGATTGTCTCTGGGAGATGGTGGTTTCTCCCTCCTTGGAGGTCTTCAGGTAGTAGTTAGATGACTACTTGTTGAGTATGTTCTAGTGGGGATTATTTTTGTATGGATTGGACTTGGTGACTGCTGAGGACCCTTCTGCCTCTCGAAATCTTATTCTTCCAGCTCACTAAAAGTGGTTGTCCCCTCAAGTTTCTCTCCTGGACATTCATTCTTCTCTCTCTAAACTTCTCCTGTAATGATCTCATCAGCTCTCATAAGTTTAGTCATCATCTCTTTATAGATGATGCTCCCATCTTTATAACCAACCTTAATCTCTCTCCTCAGTTCCTATTTCACATTCTCCATTGCCTTCTGGACATCCCTACCACTACATCCCACAGACATCTGAAACTCAACGGATGTAAAACAAAAATCATTCTTCCCCACCTCCCCAAGCCCACTTCTCTTCCAAACTTCTCTGATTCTGTTGAGGGCCCCATCATCTTTTCATTTAACTACATTCATTACCTTGGAGTCATCACTGAACCTTCAGGCCTACTTCTGATCAGTTACCAAGACAGCTCATCTCACATCTGCATAGCTCTGATTCTTAGGAAAGCTGCCTCTCTTCAGTTTCCAAGCATTGCTTCCAACTTTTGGGGCCAAATAGAACAAATTTAATCATTCCTTCACATGACAGTCCTTGAGATACATGAAGACAGCTGTTACAGATGTGGACACACATTCTCATCTCAAGAACTCTCCAAATTCTGGACGCACTGGCTTCTTATTGAGCAGTATTTTATTCACTCTGAAGACCTTTCTGTACTGCTCAGAAATGCTGTCAGATAACGGGTATGAGATAAAGCTTGAACTGGGCATCACAGTACATCCTACCTACTGGGATTACTCCATGGGGAGTTGCACGTGCAGCTAAACATCTTACTCTCCAGATGCCCCCAGGCAGGGCTTACCCACATTAGCCAAGCCTAGAACCCACTTCGCACATACTCAACACAGTATTAGCACCAAAGATTTGGCCTTGGAGCCATTCTGGCTATACTCAGGCATAGAAGTGCTGAGGGGAGGGAAGTGCATGGGAAAGGCCCATACCCACAGGTTTTTCCTTTCTACACACACTCATCTACTTCACCAACACATGTAATGAACCACACCACTGTCTCTCACTTCACTATGGCTCTTGCTCTCCCCTCTTTCTCTTCACCCCTACTTTCTTTGTTTAATCTCTCCTTCTCCATCTCTCTCTCTCTCTCTCTCTCTGCCTCTTTTTCTCCATTTCTATGTCTCTCTGGCTCTGTCTCTCTGTCCGTCTCTCTAATATCTCATGAGCCAATGACCAGTTAGAATAACCTCTGCTCCTTTAGGGTTTAGGAGGCAATCAACAATACTGAACAGATGTTCAGCCATTGTGCCAACAATGTGCATCTGTTCTGACTCAGCTTCTTCAGCTGTAAAATGGGGATAATAATACCCATAGTACCTATCTCACAGGGTTGTTGAGAGACAACCTATGATAGTCGTCTCATCATAGGATCATAAATTCAGAGCTGGAAAGGACCTTAGAGGTCATCTCCTCCAACTCCTTCATTTTATAGATGAGGAAACTGAAGCCCAGGGAGGTCACACAAATAGTGTCAGAAGCAAGATTTGAATCCAGGTCCTCTGATTTGAGGGCCAGTGGTCTTTTATGGGTTAAACTAGTTAGGCCCAGAGGCCCCCTCACAACTCTGAGATTCTGTGATTAGCTGACTATCCATCTGTCCATAAAATCACTCCCTTGTTAGTCCGCATATAAAAGATATGCGTGTATGTATATGTGTGTGAATGTGTGTGTGTTTGTATGTATATACACATGCACACACACACACACATTTGTATATATTGACTTTAACCAGGTAGTATCCAAATGGTCCACCTTAGTTCCATGACCCCATTCAAATTTCTTTTCTTTGTATCTGACATGGACTTGTTACTGCTGTCGCTGCCTCTAGTTACATGGCTGTTAGACATATAGCTTTCATTTTGTTCTCTGTATCACTTCACATGTCTTCCAACAATTAATTGAATTCCCCACTACAGACTCTGGTGCAGTAATAATGCTTTGTATCCATCAACCATTCCCCAAATGCTGGGAACCCAGTTTGCTTCTGGTTTTGTTGTTGTTTTTCCCGATTATAAAAAGGGCTGCTAAGAGGCATGCAGCATCGTGGGATTTGAAGCCAAAAGACCTGAATTCAAATCCCAGCTCCCCCACTTACTCTCTGTGTGACCTTGGACAAGTCACTTAATTTCTCTAGGTCTCAGTTACTTCATCTGTAAAATGATAGTGTCTGACTGGATGACTCTAAGATCCTTTCCAGCTGTTTCTATGATAGTTCTTTTATTCTATTTTTTATAACTTCTCTAGAGTTCTCATTTTATCCAGTCCATGCTACCAATGTAATTATTATAGCATTATAAGATATAGAAATATAGCTTTTCTTCATTTAAAAAAAAAGCCCAAGTACTTTATAAATGCAGTCAATTATTTGGTAAGACTCAGCCAAAGGAAAGGGAGAGGCATCATGAATCTGGAATCAAAGGACCTGGGTTCAAAGTCCAGTTTCACAAAAGAGAACTGAAAGAGGGCCAGATAGAGTCATAGAAAAGTAGGATGTTTGAAAGTGACATGTGGATTTATTATATATCGTTAAAGGAAATCAAGCTTATGTAATAGAGACTCACAGTTTCACATTCAATCGTCTTTTTCTAGGCTATTGTGTATATGGAAATGTCTGGTTTATTTGGTGTTTGTTAAGTTCAAAATTTTTTAAAAAATTATGTTTATAAAAATCCTGAGTCATTCATCAGTAGATAAATGGTCAAAGGATATGAACAAGCAGTTTTAAATTATTTATTTTTCCCCAATTACATGTAAAACAAATTTTGAGATTTGCTTTTTAAAATTTTGAATTCTAAATTCTCTCCTTCTCTTCCCTTCCCCTTCATTGAGAAGGTAAGCAATTGCATATAGCTTACATATGCGCAGTCATGCAAAATATATTTCCATATTAGACATGTTGTGAAACAGTAAAAAAAACCCTAGAAAAATAAAGTTTTTTAAAGTATATTTTGATCTGCATTCAGACTCTATCAGTTCTTTCTCTGGAGATGGATAGCATTTTTCATCATAAGTCCTTCAGAATTTTCTCGGATCATTGTATTGCTGAGAATAGCTAAGTCATTCACAGTTGATCATCTTACAATATTGTTGTTACTGTGCACAATGTTCTCCTGGTTCTGCTCATGTCCCTTTGCATCAGTCCGTGCAAGTCTTTCTAGGTTTTTCTAAGACCATCCTGCTCATCATTTCTTATAGCACAATAGTATTCCAGCACAATTATATACCACAACTTGTTCAGCTATTCCCCAATTGATGGGTATCCCCTCAATCTCCGACTCTTTGCCACCACTAAAAGAGCTGCTCTAAATATTTTTATACATATAGGTCCTTTTCCTTTATGTTTTTGTTTTTCTATTTCTTTGGAATACAGACCTAATAGTGGTATTGCTGGGACAAAGGGTATGCATGATTTTAGAGTTCTTTGGGCATATGAACAAGCAATTTTAAAAGGAAACAACCCAAGCTATCAACAAACATTTTTAAATACTCTAAATTACTAATAATTAGAGAAATACAAATTAAAGCAACTCTGATGTTCCACCTCATACCTAGCAGACTGGAAAAGATAGCAAAAGAGAAAAATGACAAATGTTGGTGGCACTGTGGGAAAACAGGTATATAATTCAATGCTGATAGAGATTCTGGAAAGGAATTTGTACCTGTGGCCAGAAAGTTACTAAACTCTTTTATTCAGTTTAACCACTACTAGATCTATATCCCAAAGAAATCAAAGAAAGAGGAAAAGGATAAATATGTATGAAAATATTTATAGCAGCTGTTTTCATGGTAGTCAAAAATCGGAAACTAACGATGTGTCATCTTTTGGGGAATGGCAAAAAAATTGCAACACATAATGAAGACAACGGAATATTATTGATGATCAATGATGACATTGATGATTACGAACTGATGCAGAGCAAAGTGAGCAGAAACAGGAGGACAATGTATAAGATGATTACCTCATAAAGAGGTACAACTTTGAAAAATTTCAGAACTCTGATCAATGCAATATTAAACCACAAGTCCAATAGGATGAACATAAAATACACCTCTCATCTCCTTATAAAAGAGGCAATGAACTCAAAATATGTAAAAAGACATACATTTCTAGACATGGAATATGGGAATTTCTTTTGCCAGACTCTGTTCATATATATTAAGGAATTTATTTTTAAATTTGCACAATTAGGGGAGGATAGTGGGAGGGTCAGATTAATTTTCTAAAACTTATTACTTGAAAAATAAAAATGATAAACTATAAAAAATTGAAATTAAATAACCCCACTGGTGCCTCTCTCTGTGTGAATTCAAGTATGTTACTTTCTCTAGGCCTCATCTGCAAGATGAATGTGTTGAAAGTCCCTTTAAGTTCTAAAATTCTGTTTTATAACTTTCCATATACCCAGGTCCCTCCCAGCTCCAACATTCTAAGGTCCCTTCCACCTTCAGATCTATGATCTAATGACAAATGAAAAATGCCATATGTGGTTGAAAGAAGAACGTAAGCCTTAGAATCAGAACTCCGCCCAGAAACCTGAAACAAAAAGTCGCAGTTATTAAACCATCTATAAATAAAATGAAACATTATAAAAAAAACCTACTGTTTTAAGGTTTTATTTTTCTCAATGTTCTAAAACAAAATAAGATGTCATGTAATAAGTATCAAACTAGCCATTAGGAAGGAGATATGGGTTTATGATTTGTCTCTGTCATTTATTAGCATTTTGACCTTGGCAAGTCTCTCAATATTTTGGGTCCTTATCTATATCATCCTCCTATTGTTCTCCTAGGCACTGACCTTCTCCAATCCATCCTTCTCTCAACTATGAGAAAGTTCTTCCAAGGACAGATCCAAGGAGTGTGTTGGTAAATATTTAACCACCAGTTCTCTGGGGGTGGGGGGAAAGTATATGCATGGAATTTTAAGTTGAATTTGTATTATTAACATTTTTTCCATCACTTTCTTAAATCTAGACAACCAAGAAAACAATAAATCAGGCCCTGATCTTGTGGCATATGCTGATTTCCAAGGATTTAAGTTGAAAATTTAACTCACACTGGAAATTTAAACATCTGCTCTCATGAGCCATATGAGTTGGCTCTAGCATACCTCTGCACAGGTATGACTATTGCTCAAGCATCTTCTCTGGCTCCCTTTTGCCTCTAGGATAAAAACACAAAATCAGTAGGCTGGCATTGCAAACTTTCCCTAGTCTGGTTCCAACCTACCTGTATTTTTTTGTCATTTTATTTTATTTTATTTTATTTCATATTATTACTACCATACCCTCTCTCTCCCTGTCATTTTCTCCAACTGGAAAAAGAAAAGAAAAAAAAAAGGTGGAGAAATCTATATAACGAATATGCATAATTAAGCAAAATAAACTCCCAATTGAATTTTGGCGATCTCTGAAAATCTCTCTCCTATTCTGCATTTTCAGTCCATCACTGAAAGGCCCCTCAAAGGTGTTTGAATCCAACCTTCCCTCATTTGACAAAGGAGGCAATTGAGGAACAGGGAAGCAGAAGGTTGCCCAAGGTCACATAATTCATAAGGGTCAGAGGCAGGATTTGAATTTAGGTTCTTCTACTCCAGAGCAGGTGTTCTTCCATTTTTTTTCAGATGTGACATCTTCTAGTCAATATGAGAACTCTCGAGGCAGGGCTTGGATAGTTTCTTAGGTCTTCTTCGCCAAGCTCCTGAAGGCAGGCTTGGGACTGCTACAGCTCAAAGACATTTCAATTCCTCCATTGTGCAAGAGGCCTTTCCCAGTATCCCTCCCCTCGCCCAGCTGCAAATACCACCCCCTCTCAGCCTTGAAATGCTTATTGACTGATTCACTAGGCATCCCTCCTGCGTGGAGGAGAAGCCGGTGCCCCTGCCGCCAATAAGATACCTGCTTTGAATATGCTGTTTCCTCCCGCAATGGGGAGGGGTTGGCACCCCACCAGCCACACTCCCACTCTCCTCATGTGCAAGGACACACACCTGCAAGTTAACTAGCCAAGGACACCATCTCTGCTGAGGCTATGTGGCACCAAGCCTGCAGCCTCCTCCACACTGCGAGTTAACCAAATGAGCTAACTAGCTGTGACAGAGACACTTCAGCTCTGGGAGAAGGAGAAGCAGTGGGACAATGACACTCAGCCTCTGGCAATGATTCTGTGATATCTAATGATATCTAATGAATCCGGAGGAGACAGCTGCTCAGTCCTGGCTCAAAAAGGCAGCTCCACTGAAGCAAATCTGAGGATGTATGCCCACCATTACATAATATCAGCCACCCTCTCACATCTGCTGGTTTTAACGAAGAGCAGAGTGGCAGCTAAGCCATAGAGCAGATACAGTATGGGACTGGAGTTAAAAGGACCTGAGTTTGAATCTTCCCTAGACACTTACTAGTTGTATGATCCTGGCAAATCACTTCACCTCTGTTTGCCTCAGTTTCCTCATCTGTAAAATGGGGATAATAATATCACCTGCCTTGAGGAATTTTGGTGAGCATCAAATGTGATAACACATATAAAGTGCTTTGCAAACCTAAAATACTAGCTATTATTGGTGAGGTAGAGAAAGCAAGATTTCCACACACAGGGAAAGGGGATAATTCCAAGGAAAGATTAGTCCTGAGGCCTACTTCACACACACACACACACACACACACACACACACGTACACACACACACACACACACACACACACCTTCCCTTCTTCTCACCCCAGCTGTGTTTGCTCTAACAAACTTCCTTAAATATTAATACCTTTTCCCAGGAGGGTGAACAGGAGCCATCCTGTGGACAGATGGAAGGATTTGTAGAAAGCATTTCAGACACTCCATCAATCCTGATCCTAGACACGTGAGATGAAAAGGTGGTTGGAGTATCAATGTATCTCAAACTGTTACAGGGCAAATCCTCAGGAAAAGCTACAGGCAATAGAATAATGTCCAAAGCCCAGCCAGTGGCCCACTTATTTCAAATATTCTCTCTTACAACAACAGCATCAAACATCAGTAATAGCTAATATAATAATGTGATAATAATGTAATAATAAGTAATCACATTTACAAAGCACATTAAGGACTGCAGAGTACTCTATCTGTGTTATTCTCATTCAGTGTTCAGAACAATTCTGAGAGGAGATATATTCCTAGTGGCATCCCAACAACAACCTTTCTGTTCCCATTTTGTAGATGGGAGAACTGAGGCTCAGTATGATTAAATGGTTTACCCATGTTCACATATGTACTAAGTATTAAAGGCAGGATTTGAACTCAGGGCTTGCTGACTTCAAGTCCAGTGCTTTATCCACTAAGCCTCACTTTCTCCTCAAAGACAATTCCCTATGGGCCCTACAGCCATTTATTCATTTACCAAGTATTCATTATGCATCTTCTATTTGTCTGAGGCTGTAGTAGATGCTTGGGATGCAAGTATTCTTTGCCACCAGAGATCTTACTACCTTCCAATGGGGAGAATTAGATGCACCTAGACAAGTAACTATGAAAACACATGCAAAAGTAAATACAAAGTAATTTTTTAGCAGGGGGGAAACTAACCACGAGGAGAATCAGGAATGGGCCTGGTGGGTTATAGTACTTGAGCTGAGTCTTGGAGGACACAATAAACTTCAAATAAATTCACACTCCTACTCCCATGTTCCCAGTAAACTGTAGTACTCCATTCAAGATTGATCTAGTCCTTTCACCCAGAAATGCTATTGTTGGGCCTATGCCCCAAGCATGTTAAAGACAGAAAGGCCTCATATGCATCAAAATGTCCACAGGAGCACTTTTTTAATAATCAAGAACTAGAAACTAAGTGGGTTCCATTGACCGGGGAATGGCTAAGCAAATTGTGGTCCATGAATGTAAAGGGCTATTACTGTGACATAAAAAAGGAAAAAGAATTCAGAGAAGTATGAGAAGGCGTGGATGAAATGATTCAGCATATTGTAAGTGGAATCAGGAAAACAATAAATACAATGGCTACACTGTTGTAAATGGAAAAAGTGACGGTAGAAAGGATCAATCATATGCTCCTTAATGATATTGAAAAAACTTGACCCTGAAGAAAGGAAGACAATGCAACTACCTCCCTTCTTTGCAGAGGTGGATGACTATGAATGAGCAACCTACATATGTCATCTGATTCAATTGATGTGTGAGTTGATTTTACTAAACTTTTTTTCTTGTCTTTCTTTGATTGTTTTTGGTTATACTGCACACAATGGCATATAACAAGTGTTTAATAAATGCTTTTTCATTCATTCACATAAGGAATAGGGATCAATCAGCCAATTTTTAACAATCATTTGTTCGAACAACGTGGCCAGCCCATCAGAGTCATGCTCTCTGAAGCAGAGCTTGAATGCTGGCCCCATTGTTGGAATGCCAAAACCTACTGCCTAAAAGACTATTTTATGAAGAACTTACACAGGGCAAGCGTTTACATGGTAGTCAGAAAAAGTGATGCAAGGACACTCTCAAGGTCTCTCTTAAGAACTTTGGGATTGATTGTCTGACATGGGAGACATTGGCACAAGACAACTTAGCATGGCGTGCCCTCATCAGAGAAGGTCCTGTGCTCTATGAGCAAAGCAGAATTGAAGCAGATCAAAAGAAATGCAGGATGTGAAAATTTAGAGAATCCACTCCAAATGTTCACACGAACTATTTCTGCCCCACCTGTGGTAGAGCCATCTGAGCTCATATTGGTCTGATCAGCCACAGTTGGACACTGAAACTTGACTTTAGCATAGGGATGTCATTTTGGTCCTCTTGGAAAAAGAAGGTCAACAACCAACCAAGAATCGGTTGTTAAGTGTCTCTTATACCTACAGCACCAGGCAAGTACTTAGGCACTGGAGATGCAAAGACAAAAGAAATGCTCCCTACTCAGTCCCTACTGTCTTCTGTGAGGAGCAGTAGGTAGCGTGCTGGGCCTGGAGTCAGGTGAACTCAGATCCTTAATGTAAAAATGAGGATAATGATAGCACCTACCTCCCAGGGTTGTTATGATAATCAAATGCAGAGAAAAAAGCACTTTGCTAAGCTAGGTATATAGCATTCATATAACATGCTTACAAATATTATCTCATTTGATCCTGACAACAACCTTGAAGGGTGGGTGCTATTATTATTTCCACTTTATAGGTGAGGAAACTGAGGCAGACAGAGTGACTAGCCCAGGGTCATACAGTTAGCAAGTGTCTGAAGTAGGATTTGAACTCTAGGTCCAGAAATGAGATTATGTAAACACAAGCAATGTCTATTAGTTTTTTTTTTTAATTAAAGATTGAATCAAATATTTACCTTTTCCTGATCAGGGTTGGTTCTGGCATAAAAATGTAAAACAATGAATGTCTCTCTCCTCTGCCCCTACAGAGCCCCAGTCAACAGCATCCCCAGGAAGCTTTGTTCTCAGCAGCTTCTTTGGCTCTCCCACCATGAGGTAGTATCTGTCTTGAACTCCTCAGCCAGTTAATCAACTTCTCCACGTGCGAAAGGAGCACAGAAACTTTTTCTGCAGGTGAGTTACACAACCAGCCCTGCTTCAAAGCTTCAAATGAGCCAAACCTTTGTGTTGACCTTGTCAGGCCTGAGAGGCTCCGACTCAGAAGGGTGTTAATACTCCTTGTAATTTGGTAGATTGCACCCAGTTCTCCATCCAACAAAAATTATGGGCTTCGTAGTGCTAAATTCATGGCATTCAGACATGAGCTGTCTTGCAAGAACAAGCCAGCTGTGCACAGCTGTGCACACTGGAAATGTTTAGGGGAAGACCCATACAACCTCCATTGAAAAACAATAACAAGCCTTGAAACCCTGCATGGAAAAATGGCTGGCTGTGGGGCTTTCAATTGTTCTCATTTAACAGAGAAAGACCATGAGGCAGTGGAGAAAAAGGCAAGTGATTCTTTTTTTGGTGTCAGCTGGTGGTGAGACTGGGCCTGGTTGCAACCCCCTAACCTCCAGGCTTTAAAGATAAAGGGAGACATGTACCCAGACTGTATTGTACAAATATAAACACTCTGCAGTTTCCAGGTCAGAACACTAACGCACCACCATACTTATTTGTTTTTTGTTTTTGTTCTGTTTTGTTTTTCAGAAAATGAATTTTCATTGCCCTGTCTTTTTTGCTTTTGGCAAATAAGTCTTCTTCCTTCCCTGCTTCTCCCTCCTCCCCCATCCCCCTAGCCCAGGCTGATCCCAAGCTGTGTCTGAGAACAGTGGGGAATTTTAGGAGGATATACAGTGAAGGAGCAAGAGAATTTGACTTTTCTGCCCATGGAATGAGGTTAATTCAGTAACCCTTTATTTATTTGGTCAGTTCTCTCAACTGACATCAAGAGGTGCAAGAGATACTTGAGACCCTTCTCAGAGCTCTCCCTCACTACTGGAAGTAATGAGGTGTCTCTGCCCCATGGGCAGTTCACAGGGGTGGGCTACCAAGAGAAGAAAAGATACGGTAGGATGGGGGAAAGGAAAGAAAAATTGAGAGGGAAGGGGGGAAGAGAAACAGAGATACAGAGGATAAAAGAAAGGGAGAGTCCGAGGGGAAGGGAAGCAGGGAGGGAGGGAGGGAGGGAGAGAGAGAGAGAAGAAGGAGGAGGAGGAAGAGAAGAAGAAGAGGAGGAGGAGGAAGAGAAGAAGAAGAAGAGGAGGAGGAGGAGGAGGAGGAGAGAGAAAAGGAGAGGAGAGGAGAGGAGAAGCCCACTAAAAGATGGAGAAGTGGGAAAGAGAGGGAACAAAAAGTGGGGAATAGAGAAGAGGGGAAAAGAGAGGGAGGAAAAAGGAGAGAGCACGATTGTAATAAAGGGAAAAAGGTGTAAGGAAAAGAATGAAGAAAAAGAAAATGGGAGGAAGTGACAGAGAGAGAAACAGAGACAAGTACATAAAGAGGAAGAGACGGTAAGAAACAGAGGAAGAGACAGAATGAAACAGAGGCAGAGACAGACAGCAGGCTAAGTGACTAGTCGCCCACGTGCCCCTGGCTCTGGACAGAAAGCCATGCGCGTCGCCCCCAGCGCCCTCTCCTCGGACCCTGGCTCGCCTCTTGGGCCAGACCAGCGTGGCCCCCTCGCTTTCTCCCTGGACAGAATGGGGGCATTTAAAGCATTTGCTTTTCTTCTGTACCACCCAACCCAAAGTCCGAGCCCCAGAAAAGAGGAGAAACGCCCAACAGGGCTGCGGGGCTGGAGAGGGGCAGGCCGAAGCCCCGAGAGAAATAATCCACCCCCTGCCCCTTTAATCCGGACCCCAGACCAAATGCGCTGCGCTTGGGGTTCCGAAGGATGCACGAGTGTGCAGCGGAACCTCTGGACTGTGGGGAGGGAACACCCGGCTGGACTGCAGCAGCAGTCTAGAGATGCTCCCGTGCGCTCCGGGCTGAAAGTGGCCGTGAGAGTCGGGGAGAGGAGCCCCTAAGCCGGTCCAGCCAACTCCAGCTCCACCGTCCCTCCCATGTCCCTCTCTGGCCCGCGCGGCTTTTCGAAATCCCTCCCTAGCCGGGGCCCTATTTGTTCCCTGGTTCGCGGAAGGACCCGGCGCGGAGCGCGGCGCGACGCGTCTCGGCGCCCCCCGCCCCCTCCTACCTCGCGCTCCGAGTCCCCGCCCCCTTCCCCTTTGGCCCTAGCGCCCATAAAGAGGTCCCGGCCGGACTGCCGCGCTACTCTCGCGTATCCGTGCGCCGCCCGAGGCTGGCTGAGGAGTCGGCGGCCATTTTGTCCCTCTCGTGGCTCCAGCGGGAGAGAAGGAGGAAGAGGGAGCCTGGGGGGGGGGGGGGGGAGGGGACGGGAAGGGAGCCGGCCGCCGACTCCTCCACAGCCGTCGCCACCGCCGTCTCCACCACAGCTTCCCCCGGCGCCTCCACCGCCGCCGCCGCTTCTCTGTGCTCTGGAGCGTGGGGAAGGGGCGGACGGGGCCGTGAGTCCGGGGGCTGGGGGGCGGGCGGCGGCGCCGCCGCTGCTGCTGCTGTTGCTGCTGCTGCTGCTGCTGGGGCCGAGCCGGGCCGGGCCGGGCCGGGCCGGGGGGTGGGGGGAGGGCCGGTGAGGAGGCGCCGCCGCCGGGGCCGGGACCGGGGCCGGGGCCGGGGCCGGGGCGCAGGAGGAGGAGATGGCGGATATCGACAAGCTCAACATCGACAGTATCATTCAACGGCTGCTGGAAGGTGAGCTGCCGGCGGAGGTCTTGGGGCTGGGGGCGAGTGTGGACGAGGGTGAAGGTGCACCCGCCGCTGCCTGGGGGGGCTCCAGACGACCCCAGGCCGCCTGGCCTTGCAGGCTGAGATGGAGGGAGGGGGGACCACCAGGGAGAGCTCCCGCCCCCCGTACCCCCGAACACCCTCAGCCCTCCCTGGGAAGGGACTGGGGGCCCCTCATTCATTGCCCCCGCCGGCGATCCAGGGGATGCACGGACACGTCCTTGATGCTTAGCCCCAGTCCTTGCTTTAGCCCCCCGGCCCCTTGGCTCCGATTTAGAAACCGAGCTGTGAAGTAACTCTTTCTCCCCCCTCCCGCACCCCCCACCACCACACACTCTCCCTTGGCGGGTCTCTGCAGACTTTTCCTTGAGCTTGGTAGGGCTCGTCCAAACCCGCAGGACGGCGTGTTCCGTCCCTCTCTGCTGGGGCGAGCATCGGGCTTCTCATAGTGGCCTCCACAAAAGCCGTTTTATGGGGTGGTTGGTTCACTGGGTTTCTAGGTTTTTGCGGGCTTTTGTCCAGCCTACCCTCTTTCCCTCATTCCCCCGCAGACCTTAGTCCTGGAGAGTCTTCTTTCTAAAGTTTATAGCTCAAGAGCCCCGGACTTAAATGACTTCACCTTTTCTCCCCACTCCCCGATTACAAAAAATACAATTCTGTTGAGTAAGTAGGCAACTTATTTCACTTCCTGGCGTAAGACCTGAACCAAAGTGGGAGAAAGGTTCTATTTGTTTAAGGGGAAAAAAAGAGGAGATTCTCCGGCACACACACACCCCCAATAATTGAGGGTTAAAATGCACCAGTTTGGGCTGACTGAAGGATTTTTAGGTAACGTGATTGATTGGAGATCGATGTAAGGGAAAGCTGCGGATCATTTCAGTAAAGCAGCCTGAGATTCAGGGCGGATGAAACCAGGCTAACATTTTGTCCAGACTTTCGAAGAGCTCTTGGCGCTAAGTAACCAAGCTTAGCTAAGTTTTCTCTGGAGTGCTTATCTGCTGTCCTCTTAAGAGATACTTTGTAATGCGAATGATACTGGGGCTGAGGGGAGAAAGTAAGAAGAGCGTGAACAATGTGGCATTAAAATTCCCATCTCTTTTGGGACAAATGACTTACGTGTGATCACCAAAATGAAATTTTGTTTTCCTTCTAATAACTTTCTTTTTAAACAACAACCAAAAAACCCACCTAACTGAATGTGTATGTGTGCCCCGAAGTGTTCTTGACATATTGCTACTATTAGGTGGGAGCTGTTTGTCTTGATGTTTGTTACAGATATTTTACAAGAAATGATTTTTCCATTTTTATGAGTGTTTAATGTAGTTCTTTGCTTATATGAAATTGCAGTTTTCCCTTGACCAGAAACTGATGAAAGCAAACTGCATTCTGTGATGAGCAAAGAATCTGTTTAAATAATTTGACAGTGAAAATAATCTGAAGTTGAAATTGAATAAATGAAAGAAATTGAAAAGGCAGAAGAATTATTCTTTTTCCTGTTCATTTCTTAGGTGGTGGGTTGCTCTTCAAAAAGAAACTTCACAGTATTTGTCGATTAAAAGGTCTTAATGTGATACTTTCATTAGTTATAGCCATAAAAATTAGTCATAGTTAGCCTATGAATCTATTAAGTTATGATTCCTTTGCCTTTACTTAATATGTTTCATTTATTCATGCAGTTTTTTTGCCATTGGAAGCCACGTTTTACATTTTCTTGCTTGTCATTTAGAAAATCTGCCATTGCAAAGCTTGTCCCTTCACGTTTAGCAGGAGTTGATCATTTAAATAAATGTAATAAACTACTATTTCCTTAATGCTTAGGTACTAAGGAAGGGGCAGGCACACTGAATATTTAAATAACCTATAGCACATACTTGAAATTGGTAAATAAATTGTTGCTTAAGCACAGTAGGCTTAGCACTTAGGCAATGGCTCACCATCCAAGTAGGAAGATTTAATAATGAAGTTTAGTAAGGTTTTTTGTGGTGGGTTTTTTTTTAACCATTTAGATATGTCTGGAAATTCAAAGGAAATGCTTGTTCAGCAGGTACTAGAATTTTCCTTCCTTGAGGCAGACCTTTTACATATTCGAAATGGACAGGCCTTTAAATTGTTTTAGAAAGTTGTGTGCTTGTAAGGATGATGATATGTGGCTCAGCAAAACCGATTGACACTAGAGAAACCAACTCAAAATGGATGACTTCCTTAGGTTGGGTAGAGGGTCAGTTCTTTGCAGAAGAGTTTTATTTTAGATTTTACTCATTTATGTGAATTTTGACAGTGTGAGTATAGGGGTACTAAACTTTTTTATACTATTTTTTTTCCATCTCAGGAGTGGTATTTTATTCAGAGGAGAAGTTGATGTGTACAGATAGTATTTTGTAAACACTTAACAGTGAAGTAACTCTTAATATTACTAGCATTCCATTATTTAAGATATTGTAAGATGAAGAAAAATAAACTTGCTAATTATTTCAGTAAAAGCATGGAGATGCTTGCATATTTAAGAGGTGCACTCAGCTCATTATACTAAGTAGTAATAGTGCTTTATAAAGTATAAGATGTGCACATTAAGGGACTCAGAACCTTTGCTCATGTTTCCTAATGGTAGTTGCCACATTTTCCTGGAAACTTAGAATAGACTGTTTATTTCTCCTTATTAGTGGAGGCAACATTGCTCTTTCCTTTAGAGTAGTTCTTGCCCAAAGTCATGTAAACAAGTCTGTGGGCAGGGCTCCACTCAGATTAGAATTCCCTGCCTTGTTTTGACATCATAGATGCAGCCTTTCTATAAAAAGTATATCTATAATAGCCTCCTTCTATTTAATCCTTTGAAAGCTTCCTTCTGAATAAGTACATTGGCTATTTTAATAATATTAACTTACATTGGAGCAGTCAATTCTGAGGTGGAAATTCTAAAATTAAATAAATTTCAGTTTTTAGAGCATCAAGTATGAATTAGCACTCTTAAAAGTAGAAATACTTGTTCCTGGTGAACCTTTTATTGTTTGGCATTGCAGGAAAAGGAAAAATGTTTAAAATGTATTTAGTATAAATAAGTTTAACATGTGAGTTAAATTCAACTTGCTAAGCACTTACAGAATAGGTTGCACAGTGAATTGAGTGCTGGGCCTGGAGTCAGGAGGACCTGAGTTCAAATCTGCCCTCAGACATGTATTACTTGAGTGACCCTGGGCAAGCCCCTGTTTGCCTTAGTTCCCTTATCTGTAAAATGAGCTGGAGAAGAAAATGGCAAAACCACTCCAGTATCTTTGCCAAGAAATCCCCAAAAGGGGTCATTAAGAGTCTGACACAACTAATTGACTAAAAAACAGTCTGTAAGGAATTGTGACTGGAAAACTAAGACAAAAATTCATACAGTCCCTGCCCCCAGGTTGCTTACTGCTATCTTGTTAGGGAGCATAATGCACATATAAATGTTTGTCCTGGGCAGAGAATGTTAAATGCAAAGGAGTGTCCCAGAGTGCTATCCTTGGCTGTGAGTTAGATGGAGTCTTATTTTTGAAGGTGGGAGAAATGTTCTCCTGGTGGTCAGTAAACCCAGCAATCAAGAGTCAGGTCAAGGAGATATAGATGGTACAAACTGCAGAAGAAAGCATATTGAATGTTGGTAGCAAATCAAATGACTGAAAAGGAAAAGACATTTTCTAGTTAGTGATTCTCAATGACTGGAATAGAGCAGGAGGTTGAGATTTAGCCTCAAGGCTCTAAATAGATATTTGATGTGGTTGGCATCTCCCTGGTGAATACAAAGGGCCAGTGGTCCTTTCTGGAGAGAAGATTCTTAGTAAGGAGATATTAACATTTTTGCATTTCTTTTCTTGGATGTAAAATATGGTTTATGTTAAGTGCAATAACAATTCATGCAGGTGTTCCTTTCCATCTCTCAAAATAACTCCTAGCACAGTGATTTTTTTTTTCTGCAGCTTTGTGTAACTGACGTCCTCTGATTATGCCCTTGCTAAGACATTGGAAATTCTACACCAGAATCAGATAATCTGCTGTTTTGAGGCAGGGTTAAAGAAGAGTTTAATTGTTGGTCTGTGGTTAAAGAGAATTTCTCTCCCCCTAGAACTCTCATTGCCTATATCAAGCAGGAGGCAATGATGAAACTGATATCATGTGTTTGATTTTGCTGCTTTTGAGAGGAAGCATTGTGTACAAGAGTAAGTGAACACTGGAGGTGCCAATGTATGTCTGTGTGTTTGTGTCTAGTTGCCTGTCAAAAACAGTGAAGGTCTGGGAAAATGTTTATATTTTTTAAATGGCATGGGTTTGTGACCAAAATTTCAGTTAACAGTATTATATGATTAATTTGACCCAGGGAAGAATCATTGCAGTAATGTTTAAATGTCACTTGTAATTATGACTGGCATCTCTTGTAGACAATTGAAGAGTCCCGTGTGGCTTACTTGAAGGTTGGGGAGAGAGGAACAAACTTGGAAGCTTCAAGAAGAATAGGGTTTTTTTTTGTTTGGTTGGTTTTTTTAGGCAATTGGGGTTAAGTGACTTGCCCAGGGTCGCACAGCTAGTACATGTCAAGTGTTTGGTCTGAGGCTGGATTTGAACTCAGGTCCTCCTGACTTCAGGGCCGGTGCTCTCTCCACTGCGCCACCTAGCTGCCTCTCTTTCTATTCTTTTTTTTTTTTTTTTTAGGCAATTGGGGTTCAGTGACTTGCCCAGGGTCACACAGCTAGTAAGTGTCAAGTGTTTGGAGGTCAGATTTGAACTCAGGTCCTCCTGACTCCAGAGCTGGTGCTCTATCTACTGTGCCACCTAGCTGTCCCCATAAATAGGTTTTTTAAAAGGTTAAATTTCTCTAATAGTTCTGGCATTCTAGAAAGAAGACCAAATCTACTGCTTCAGTATATTCCTTGTGAATTTAAGTTAGCTTAAGGTAAGGTAAGGCTCCAAATGAGTACATAAATAGTTCTATTGGTGAGTATCCAAGTTGCTTGCTACCCTACTCCCCAGGGTTTATGTGACTTTTCATTCCCAGAACGAAGAATCACAACTGGTTAGTGGTTCCCTTTGCCCTCTCTTTTGTTCTTGAGACTTCTCTCATCTCAGGGCTTCAGAGAACTGAAAAGGAGTTAGTTGCTTTTTACCTCTAAAGAAAAAAGGTAGAGGTCCCAAATTGAGTATTTCCTGTAAAGGGCTATTTTGTCTGTGTGTTTGCTAAGGAAACATAAACTGAATACTTTATATTTCATTGTTAAAGTGCGTTGCTCACAACAACCTTGTAAGGTAGGTATTAGAGATGATCCCCACTGTGCAGATTAAGAAGTTGACTTTCAGAGCAGTTAAGTGACTTGCCCACGGCCTCACAGCTATTAAGTTCCAGCGCTGGAATCGAGGTGGGGGGGCAGGAGAGTCAGACACTGGTTCATAGAATCACAGATTTAGAGGTCATCTAGTTCAACCCTGGGGGGGATGGGGGGAGGGGGGAGGAGAGAGAGAAAGAGAAATAAACTGAAGTCCATCCAGAGGTGTCACCCAGAATAGAATTTGAACCCAGGGCCACTGATAGCACGTTCATTTTTTGTTCCACAGCACCATGTTTCTGTTTCTCATTCCTCTTGAATTCTTTTTTGGTTTTAATATTTCAAATTTTATTTCTAAGACCGTTAAAGTATTATAGTTGTGTCTGCTGCCATTGAATTTAATATTATTAGGTGTATTTAAAGATTACTGTGTGATTATTTTAAATTAATAAAATCTATGCCCCACAAAACTTTCTAACTAAATATTTCCATGTGACCACAGGTTCTAAAAATTTCATCGTAATCTTTCTACCTTCTTTGTATTGTTTTTGTATTTACGGAGTAGTAGAAGTTTTTCTATAAAAGTTTTCCTGATTGTTGACTTTTGTGCTTACTATAATAACTCTAAGTAGTTTTCATTCCTGTTGTAATATAGCCATCTCCAAAATTCATCTTGTAAAATCCTTCCTTACTTGAGTAGCTTGTTTCATCATTGTGCCCTCAATAAAATTTCAGTATTTAAATGTTGTCATCTGCACAGTCAAATAAACTATTCAATAACATTTCATTTCCTCAGATATACAGTTAGGGAGAATTAGGAGAGGGTCTGCTAGACAGGAAATTATTTGAATATCTCTTTTGCTTATCTCACCTTACCATCTAGATTCTGGGTTTCCAGAGAACTGGGACAGGGGCTTTAGGTTGCTTTGTTGTGTTCTTTCAGAAAAAGCACATTTTCTACATCATAGACACTCATGGTACTTATTGGTTAGTTGCATACATACTGAGAATTATTGTACAGGGCTTGGTGGTGAGGTGACAAGGTATTTTTAATTACCGAAGAAGCCCTATATCAGCATCAACAAATGAGGGCTGTCACTGTGGAGGTCCTGGGCTTGCTGCTATGATGTCACGGCATTTCTGGACCCTCTATAGTCCTTCAGAGAAGTGAGTGTGTCCTTGCAGGGACCTACAGTGGTGCTTTCAGCTTCACTGCTCATCTGGTGAAAAAGACTGGGTGCCCAAGGTGAGGTCAGCCAACAAAATAAGGTGTGCCTAATCAGCGACAAGATTGATGTCTGGTAAAGTCATTCTGAAATCATATCTTCTCTTCCTCCCCTCCCTCCAAAAAAAGTTTCAAAAATATTTTGAATAATTGGAATAGTAAGCTAATAATAATAAGCTATCATTAATATAATGCTTACTATATGCCAGGTGCTTTACCATCATTATCTCATTTGATTCTCATAAGAACCTTGGAAGAGAGGTGCTATTATTATTCCCATCTTAAAGATGAGGAAACTGAGGCAAACAGGTTAAATGACTTGCCTAGGATCACACAGCTAATAAGTATCTAAGGCTATTTGAACTGTGGTCTTCCAGACTCCAGGCCCAGAGCCCTATCCACTGCCACCCAGCTGCCTACAGAGTAAAACTTCCCAAAGTAATGCACATTTTGGATCTATGACAGTAACTATTGGATGGTCCCTGCCATCTCTAGAGTCTCTTACTCTATGATGTCCATGTGATATGCATGCAGCTTTCTTAATTAACCTCTCTTTTATGTGTGATGCTACATAACATAGAAGTGATTCCGTCTGGTTTATTTGCCAGAGTGCCATGTTATGAATTATGATGAGGTGTTGCCCATCAGGAAGTGGTACAAGTTTTTTGGTGTCCTTGGTCTTAGTGATTTGTTGGGTGTATTCTGTCAGCCAGAACATTATGCTTGACAACCTTTTATTGCAGACCTCTAAAGTCCTTAGAAACTAGTAAAAGCCTAATGCTTTCAAGTCAGTATAACTGAGTGTTTTTTTTTATCAGCAAGTCAAGTTTTTATGGTGGGAATAAAAGTTTTTAGTTTTCTTCTTTTATGTTCAAAATGTTTCTCGTTTTATTCCTGTGACATATCTAGATAAATGGAGCAGAGTAATACATTTAACTTCATCCTTTGGATTCAGCCGACAGTGAAATAATTTGACTTTGCTGTTAGATAGAATTACTAATTAAAAGCTGTAACAAAGTGGTAAATTTTGAGTGTTTTCACCTCTGGGCTGCAGTGTTTTGGGGTTATTTTATTTGTTTGCCTCCACCCCTTGTCAAATCAAATGATATTTTGTGAGATTTTTTTTCCCCATATTCAATTTTATATGACTGATCTTCATATTTGAATAGGATTTAAATTTTCTTTGTCATTTTTTGTAGATAATGAAAATGTATGGAGTTTCCTTCTGTGAATTCTCTCATTTAGTTTGATCATACTTTCTTGCACCAGTTTTAGTTTCATTATTTAATTTTCTGCATTAGGTGAAGGCAGTATACATTTATGCAAAGAGTCTTGTAGAGGTCTATTAGAAATCCCACCTACTCCCCAGAAAAAGTTATAAAATTTTAGAGTGACTTTAGTAGAGTGATAGAGGAAAGTTTGTATTTGCTTATTTCTAGCCTAATAAATTAGAAGTGTTAATGTTTATCTGCAGAAATCAATTTTAAAAGCAAATATTTTAAGATATTAAACCTACACTACCATTCAATTAATGTAGCATGTTTACATATTTGCTTGGTGTTCCTCTCATGATATATAACAGAAATTCTTAAATTGTTGCATTTAGTGGCAGTAGAACAAGCTTGTAGTGTAAAAGTAGCTATATGTAGTTTCCCCTGTTGTAAAGATTTTTAAAGAAATCCCCAGAGGTGTCTGGGAATGGGGAGGATGTTGTTGTTGTTGTTTTTTTTTTCTTTTTCGAGGTTGACTTGCCAAGATCTGATTGGAAATTTTTGTTATCTGTCTTCTCGGGCTATGGTTTGGAGGAGACAGACAGTATTTGCACTTACGCTATTCCTGTGTCCTCCTAAATACAACTCCTACCACAGCACTAAATACAGTGACTTGAACAGAGGCAAATACTGTCAAATAGTATAAAATTAATGTGCATGTTGGGTACCTTTTGAGTTCTGGAAGCTGAAACTGACAAAATAAATAACATAGTTTCTCTCTAGAGACAAAGATTATCATATGGACTCAATTCAGTGGGAAAGTATAGTTCAATGACAACCATATAAACTCAGTATAGTGAGCTCCATCTTCTGACATTGTCATCAGTCACTTTGAAACAGGCCCTCATCACCTCATACCTGGACTATTGCAGTAGCTTTGCTGATTGGTCTTCTTGCCTCAGTCTCCCCACTCTAATCCATCTTTCCCTGGATCGTCAACTTAATCACCATGTCAGCCCCCTACTCAATAAACTCCCTAGCACTGGCTCCCTAGCATTTCCAGAAGTGAATATAAAATCCTCTTTGGGACATTCAAAGCTCTTCCCAACCTGGCCCCCCTCCTGCCTTTGCAGCCTTCTTACACCCTTACTGCTGCCCTGTACTCTGTGATGCAGTGACTCTTTGCTGTCCCTCAACAAGACAATCCTTCTCCTGAAGCTAGACATTTTCACTGACTCTCCCCTGTGCCTGGAATTTTCTTCCTCCTCATTTCCCCCTTTTATCTTCAAGTCCCTGCTGACAATCCCACCTACAGGAAGACTTTTCCTGATCCCTCCTTACAGCTAGACCCTTCCTTTTATTCATTGTCTCCAGTTTATCCTGTCTATAGTTTATTTGTACATAGTCGTTTGCGTGTTATCTCCCCCATTAGACTGTAAGCTCCCTGAGAACCAGGACCGTCTTACCTTTCTTTGTATCCTGAGCGCTTATAGAACAGTACCTGACACATAGTAGGTATTTAACAAATAATTATTGAGTGACTGTCAAGCACATGGAATACTAGCTGCTGTTCCTAGTGTAGTACAAATAGCAAATCTATATAAAATGTCTCATATAGTTAAGAATCCTTAACAGGAATACTAAAAATACGAAACACAATTATTTCTTTTTTTTTCTTTTAAAAATTTTTTTATTTTACTTTTCATTAATTTATTTCAATTTATCAATGATCACTTCCATAAGCTTTTGAGTTTTAAATTTTTCTCCACCTCCCTCCCCAAGACGGTGCACAATCTGATATAGGCTATACAAATACATTCCTATTAAACTTATTTTCACATTAGTGATGTTGTAAGGAAGAATTAGAACCACCAGAAAGAGGAAACAAAACACGACTGAAGCATACTATTTGCTATTTTTTTTTCTTCTATCTGCATTCAAACTCCATAGTTCTTTCTTTGGATGTGGATAGCATTTTCCATCATGAAGCCTTTGGAGATGTCTTAGATCCTTGTATTGCTGAGAAGGGTTAAGTCTATCAATATTAGTCATCGCACAACGTGGCTGTTACTGTGTACAACGTTCTCCTGGTTCTGCTCACTTCACTCAGCATCAGACCATACAAGTCTTTCCAGGTTTTTCTGAAGTCTGCCTGCTCATCATTTCTTATAGCACAATAGTATTCCCTTACATTCATATACCACAACTTGTTCAGCCATTCCCCAGTTGATGGGCATCCTCTCAGTTTCCAACTCTTTGCCACCACAAAAAGAGCTGCTATAAATATTTTTGTGCATGTGGGTTCTTTTCCCATTTGTATGATCTCTTTGGGATACAGCCCTTGAAGTGCTCTTGCTGGGTCAAAGGGTCACAATTATTTCTAAAGGGAGACTAGTAATGGATTATTAAACCTAAGCCTGGAGGGCAGTGGGAATTTAGCCTCTAGCAGAAGGGAAGAAAAGGCTGCTGGGTCTCTTCTGGCTGCCAGAGAGTAAGGCCAACAGAGAGAGAGACTCCCAGCTCTTAAGACTGGTCCCTAAGATAGGTCACCTGAGCACTTCTCCAGCCTCTCAGGGCAAGTCAAGAGCTCTTCTACCTTCCATGCTCTGCCAGCTCTGAAAGTTAATGTCAATTTGGAATTGAAGGCATCCTGTTTCCACTAATCTAGAAAGAAGCTACTTCAGTCCAGTTCATGTGACTTTTGGGGGATCCTGGCTTTGAAATAGAAAGCCATACCCTCAATCCCAAAATCCCTGGGGACCTCTCCTCTGTTGCCTGGAGCTAAGTGAGAGAGGACTGGCATTCTGTATCATCTCCAGAAGTTCATTCCAAATTGCATGAGGGAAACATTGCCAAGAATGACTGGGAAGGTGGCTTTATTGCATGCCTTCCTCTGAACTCTTAGCTGGGACATTTTGGTAACAAGGAAGTTTTTGAAAGGTACTGTAGTAGTCAGGTGTTCTGAATTCAATCACAAAGAAAACAAGAGTGAGTGAATATTGCTGAGTTTTTTTTTTTCTAGTCCTCTCTGTTTTCTGAGTCTTAGACCAAAATTTTTTTTTCTTATTGATCACTGTATATTGTAGGTAAAGTGGTTTTAGCACTGTTGTAGTCAACAGAAATCTTAAAGTATGACTTGAAGAAAGATTCTGAATTATTTCCCATTGGAGTTTTTACTTAAACATAAATTGTTAAAGGGAAAGTCTGAAACCAGGCAGGTCAGAGCTGCCTGCCAATCAGCAGTGTAGTTGGGATGTGAATAGTGGCCAATACACTTCCAGCTAGACAAGATAGGGAAACCCAAAATGCCTTCCTTACACCCCAAAATGCCACTAACTGCTTTGCTAAATTTTCTTTAAAGATTTTTGCTTACAAAACAGTAGTATGTCTTGTCTAATTTCACTGTTGTCAGTCTTACTATATTAGGTCTATAACAGTACCCAATTTGAGAGACTTTTATTCTTAGCTAGTTGAGGGAGATGGGTAACTTCTTGAGATTAGATAAGTCTTGCTTATAAAGCAATATTTTTCGAGCCTAAGTGAATCTTGGTGTGTTCTAGAAAATTTTTAACTTGTGTGACCCTGGACAAGTTACTTAACCCTGTTTGCTTCAGTTTCCTCATCTATAAAATGGGTTGGAGAAGGAAATATCAAACCACTAAAGTATCTTTGCCAAGAAAATGCCAGATGGGGTCACAGAGAGTCAGACATGACTGAAATGACTCAACAAAAACAACATGGAGAGGAGCTATAGTGTTGTCTGTACAGCTAAGTCCCTTTTAGTATTTAGTTTAGTATTGGGGATGTATCAGTTTTCTTGGGGGAACAAAGAACATAAGAAGTCAAGAAATAATATCTGGGGGTGGAATGATATTTTACTTTTTTTTTTTTAAGGCAGTTGGGGTTAAGTAACCTGCCCAAGGTCACACAGCTAGTAAGTGTCAGGTGTTTGGTCAGAGGCTGGATTTGAACTCAGGTCCTCCTGACTTCAGGGCCGGTGCTCTCTCCACTGCGCCACCTAGCTGCCCCCTGGAAAGGACTTTTAAGGTCACCTCGTCTGTCTGTCTGTCTGTCTCTTTCTCTATTTATTTATTTTAAACAGAGGAGGAAACTGTGGGCTAGTGGGGTTATGGGACTCTTCTGTGGACACAAAGTAAGTGGCAGAGGTGAGACTTGAACTCAGAACAATTCTGAAGGACTTATGAAAGGTACTCTCCAGTCTCCAGTGAAGAAACTAGATAAGTCTGAATGCAGATTGTAGATACTTTTTCTTTACTTTCTTTAATTTTGTGGAGGGTTTTTTTGTATGTTTTCTTTCACAGCATGACTTACATGAAGATGTGTTTTGCATAATTACACATGTATAACCTATGTCAAATTGCTTGCCTTCTCAGGGAGGGGGGAGGGAGGGAGGGAGAGAATTTGGAACTCAACAAAATTTTTAAAAGAATGCTAGAAGTGTTTTTTTTGAATGCAGATCGAAGCATACTAATTGTTCTTTTTTTCCTTCTATTTTGTTTTGTTCTTTCTTGTGGTTCCTCCTATTGGTTCTAATTCTTCTTTACAACATGACTGATGTGAAAATAATGTTTAATAGGAATGTATGTGTAGAGCCTATATCAGATTGCACACTGTCTTGGGGAGGGAGAGGGAGAAATTTTAAAACTCAAAAGCTTATGGAAGTGAATGTTGAAAACTAAAAATAAAATAATAATAAAAATTAAAAAAAGAAAGAAAGAAAGAAACCATTACAGAGCAGTAAAGTTTGTATTTGTGCCGAAACAGTATATAAATCAACAATGTCACCAACTCCCTATGTGCTGCAAAAAGAGACCTCTTTTCTGCTGGGAAAACTGCCTGAGCTTCTTAGGTTCACAGCTTTCCTGCCAGATGGCAGTATCTTCACTATTAGGTGTTTTTGGTTTTCTTTTTTTCTGGTTAGAAAAGCAAGAATCTTTCCACAGTGAGTGCTTCTGAAGAAAAGAACACACCACTGCTTTTTTGGAAAAACCATTTCATCTTAATCATATCACATGCCTAATTGAGTTTCATAATGTAGTTTTGGTATTTAGTGGGCACTGAATTCCACAAACTTAATATTCATCCTTAAAGATTTTTTTAAAAATATTCCCCCAATTCCTTCTCATTTAATAGAATTGTAGGATTCTAGATTTGGAAGGGGGAAAATGCTCATAGATCTTGAGCTGGAGGGGAACTTTGAGGCCACCTAGTTCACCTTCATTTTATAGATGGGGAAACTGAGTCATCCAGAGAAATGAAATAAAATTACTTCCTCAGGGTTCCCACACTATTAAGTGGCTGAACTGAGACTTGAACTCAGCTCCTGTTACTCCAAATTAAGGTTCCTTTCCACTGCCCTGTGAGAATTCTTATTTTATAGAATGAGGGAGCCCCTGACCCAGAGAAGTCAAATAATTTTCCCAGGCTCTGACCATAATCAGATGCCTGGTCTCCTGACTCCTGTCCAGTGTTCATAATACCCTTCTCTGTATTCAAGCGTGCTCTTCCACTGTTGTCGTCTTCCCTCTTTCTACTGTTATCTTTATTTATCATGGGGGGGGGTCACTTTTATTAGAACGTCCCAGTTGTGATCAGGACATATTAGAAGAGAATACTGGGCTACCAGCAGAGATTCCAACCTTAAGGTAGAGCTTCCCTATCCTTTACCTCAGGTGCCTGGGATTCCTTCTCCTAGAGAGATAGGGAGTTACCAGTATGAAGTAATACACTTCTTTTTCCTAATAATGGACCCTCTGATAACCTGTTTTTGTCGGTTTTTACCTAGGCACTGTTGGCCTACTGTTACATATATTGGGTGAAAGTGTGTGAGTTTGTCTTGGGTCTCAATGGTATACTCCTCACTTTTTCTGTCATCCAATAAATACACTGTTGTTGTAGATCCTTTCTAATTTATTTGGGTCATTTCAATTTGAACATTTGCTAATTCAGTATTACTTGCGGACTTAGAGAGCATATTTTACATTTGTTTAGGTCATTGGTAATTATGTTAAATAATTGTGACATCTAAATTATAATGAAATCATTGAAGGTGTCTGATAGAAAGCAAAACTAATAGTTCTACTTACTGAGTGTAGAAATAGTTTCCGTAGCTTTTAAGATCTAATCACTGTAGGACTATAGAATTTTGGAAAAATATGGCGAAATGTAGATAGTGTGTATAGTCATCTCAGCCAGGCCTTGAACCCCTCAAATAGAGCTGTAGGTCTGTGGCAAAGTTTCTCTTCTAAAGGAAATGGTATAATTATCTAACATTTCAGTTCAACAAGTATTAAATGCCTGCAATGTATGCAAAGCACTGTAGTTTGTTGTTGTTTTTTTAACTAACATCTGTACAATCTCAATTCACTAAAGTGAATTACTTATTGGAATTAGACTGTAAAAAGAGGATAATTGTAGGTGGGCTTATAGTAAAGTGGCATTTTCAAATTTATTTATTGGTATGTTTGCTGGAAATGGACAAAGAGGAGAGGTGAGCCAGGGGAATCTTGGGAAATGGAAAGAAAATAAATTTGGAAAGAGTACAAAAATATTCAGTAGAGATAGCAAAAGGAAGGGAGATCTTTAAAATTTCAGATATTCACCCAAGAAATGTTGTTAGGGGTTGGGGCTGCAGATGAGTGAATGAATGTAAAAATATTTGAACATGGCCAAAATGAGAGCTTGTTTTGTTTGACTGTGCATATTTGTTACAAGGGTTTTTGTTTTTAAATGCTTACTAATAAAATTTAATTTAAGCAGTTCTATAGTATGTGGTCAAGTAGGACATTTCAGTGTCCTACTTCTTTAATAATATTCATTCCTTTTATTGTGAAAATGACTAGCCTTGAGATTTTATTTGAACTCTTTGCCTGAACCTTCATAGATCCCCTGAGGAATAGCTAGTGATAGAATGCATCTTGATATAACTGTTTCCTGTGGTTACCCATTTCTAATGGAGCTGGAATAGGTTCAGAGCAGGTCAACTCAATGTTCAAAAGGATGGAAGTGCTGCCATATGAGGACATTTTTTAAAAAACTAGGACTTTTTTATACTAGTGATGGAAGAAAAGATTGAGGTCTATAAAATCATGAAGGGATAAAGAGGGATTTGTTCAGTAAATTGAGAGTTCCAGAAAAAAGTGCTTGTTTAAGTTTGAAGGAGATAGAGGACAAAAAGTAGTAGGTTTTGGACTGTCAGTAATAAAGAATTTAGCCCAAGAATTACTATTGGGTAAAAACCCTATGGTAAATTAAAGTAAAATTGTGACTGCTAAATCCATAATTCATTGGTCTGAATGTGGACCACATTGCTAAAATGATATCTCTTTAGAAAGGAAAAAAAAAATCACTAAGCATTTATTAATAATGATAACTAATAATAGTAGCTAACATTTATATAGCACTTACTGTGTGCTAAGTAGTTTACAATTGTTATCTCACTTTATCTTCACAACAACCTTGGGAGGTAGATACTGTTATTATCCTCATTTTGCAGATGAGAAAACTGAGGCAGGCAGAGGAGACTTGACCTGCCCAAGATCACACAGCTGTAAGTGTCTGTGGCTAGATTTGAATTCAGGTCTTCCTGACTCAAGGCCCAGCACTCTGTCCACTGCTCCACCTTGCTGCCCCAGTAGTGCCTACTATGTGCCAAACACTTTACTAGGTGCTGGGGATACAAGTACAAAAAATGAAGAGATCCCTACTTGATAAGAACTGTGTTTGGATTCTGTATGAAAAATGTGGAAAATATAGTTCTTATTGCCTTTACATGCATCAAAAAAGGAAAAGGCTGGTGGGGCTCTGGTGGTAACACCGTTTCTGTTTAGCCCCAGAGGGCCACAGAAGCAGCAGTGGGACTGCAAAAACTGTAAAAAGGAGACTTTAGACTTGATAGGAAGAAAAACGTGCTAACAATCAGAATTGTCCCAGAATGGAACAGGTATTGAGGCAGAGGGTGCTGGACAGCTGGTGGCACTGCTACCACAGGGATTCCTTTCGGTTGGGTGTTGGTCTAGGGAGCTGCTGAAGTCTCTTCCAATTTGAAAAACAAACAAAACACACCCTGTGATTTTGTTATACTTCATGGAGTCTGAACACTATAATCTTAAATTTCAACAAATTAGTTTAAAGAATCATTCAAACTCAGTATGGATTTATGTGATGTCTATCTTTCCATGTAAACGTCAACTGTTAGATTAGAAATGAGTATTAAAATTACAGGTTCTTTTAAATACTGTACTAGAATGTTCTAATAAAGATAAGAAAACTACAATGTTTTTCTTAAAATTTTTGCTGTAGAACACTAAAAATATCTGAGGAAACATTTATGTAAACATTTCATATGTTTTGCTTGATTTCACATGTATATTGAAATGTTGCTTGCCTTCTCAGTGGGTGGAGGAGGGGTGAGAGGGAGGGAGAAAATTTGGAACTCAAAAAAATTTTTTTAAAACAATGTTAAAAATAAATAACAAATAGATGTTCGAAAAGGCATTTCACCTGATTGTATTTTGTCTTTCCTTAGTGAGAGGGTCGAAGCCTGGTAAAAATGTCCAACTACAAGAAAATGAAATCAGAGGACTGTGCTTGAAATCACGGGAAATTTTTCTCAGTCAGCCTATCCTATTAGAACTTGAAGCACCACTTAAAATATGTGGTAAGTTCTGGTACATAACTAGTTGGGGGTTGTGTGTGTGTGTGTGTGTGTGTGTGTGTGTGTGTGTGTGTGTGTGTGTGTGTGTGTGTG
>NW_020951900.1:1276148-1375275 GCF_900497805.2 Vombatus ursinus
GTGTGTGTGTGTGTGTGTGTGTGTGTGTGTGTGTGTGTGTGTGTGTGATATTGAATTGAATCGTGGATGTGTTAATAAGGCAGTTACTAGGTGTCTCATTCTTCTCCCACCCCTTACCCCTTTCTTTAAGGCAAGAGGAGGACAGGTTCTAGTTTCATTGGCTTGGAACATTGCCAGTCAACAACCCTGATGTCCTGTCCATGTGGGCACCTGCTCTGAGCTTAGGGTCTTAGGGAGTTGTCTGGGGCACAGAAGCCGTGCCTGTCCAGGGTCACACAGCCAGGGCTGGACTCTAGGTCTTCCTGAGTCCTGGGCCAGCTCACTGTCTCTTTATCATGCTGTGTCCTACTCATTCATTAGGCATAAGGATTTGAGGAATAGTTCGATTCTTGAAGCCTCACTCCTGTAACAGCTGACTTAGTTTATGTGACCCTTCTATCTCTACATCATGATCCTCTGTTATTTAGATACTGAGAAGCCCTGGTTGTGGCAGAAGCTCTGGGGTCAAGTCTTGCCTCTGACAGACAGTAGCATGGGATGTGGAGCTAGTCACTTAACCTCTCCACACTCTCCCAGCCAGTCTGTATTGATTAGAGAGGATTTCATCACTGGAACTTCCCTACATGAATGAAATCTCTATATAGGTTTTCTCTTCCCCTCCTCTCCCACCCCTGAGATGTGGGAGGGTGAGAAGTACTTGAGATATTTTCCTTAGTGATTTTGATGATCAAGTAGAAGAGTGTTGGTGAGGGGAGAAGAGATGGAGAAAAATGTGAAGAAATGTAATGGTTTGGAATTGTGATGGGGAGGGGTGAGGCTCATCTCTTCATTTCAGTTTCCTCGTGTACAAAACAGGGCTAAAATGCTACTTATATTACCCATGTCACTGAGTCAGACAATTTAGAGCTGGAAAACAGGCCTTAAAGAGATCGTTCCCTACTCCCAGCTCTCATGTTTTTATAAATGAGGAAACTGAGTTATAAATCTGAGTTATTATTTTATAGTAATTCCTACATGCAAATTGGGTATTTAAGCCTGAGGACTAGAAGTAAAGGCCTCCCTAAATAGCACTTTAAAATCTGTTGGCTATTAGTGCTCAGCAGACCTGGAAGAAAAGCTCTATTATTTGACAAGAAGATTCAGGAGTATCTCTTAATGAGACATTTAGTCCCTTGGTCAGGTGTGATTTTCTTCCCTTGGTGAAAAGATTTAAATAATAAGTATACCAAGTTGCATTGAATTGAATGAAGTAAGTACTAAGCTATACAGTGTATAACACAGGGTCAGTTTGCTAAGAATTACAGAATTTTAGGTCAGACATAAAATTAAAGGATATTTAATGCCATACTGCATGGAAGAATCTGCAAGGGATATGTTTCCAAAGGTTTAACTAGCAAAAACAAAGTGAATTCAGAGCATTAAAGAGCCGTGTAACACAATTCTTATTTTTAGGTGATATTCATGGACAATATTACGATTTGCTTCGGCTTTTTGAGTATGGTGGTTTCCCGCCAGAAAGCAACTACCTGTTTCTCGGAGACTACGTGGACAGAGGAAAGCAGTCCTTAGAAACTATCTGCCTTCTACTGGCCTACAAAATCAAATACCCAGAGAATTTTTTTCTTCTTAGAGGGAACCATGAATGTGCCAGCATCAATAGAATTTATGGATTTTATGATGAATGTAAGTAACTCATCTATATGAGAAGTTATTTATGTCTTTTCGAAGTTCTTTGTTCTAAGAGGCAGTGTCCGTCATCACCAGTGAGTAACACTGTCTTTGACAGCTCAGGTGCTTCTCTCAGAAGACTGGGCTTTTGGGGCTACCCTGTGTATTGTTGTACATTCCCCAACATAATTCTGAGACCTTTTTTAAATGAGTTCCTAAAACTACTTATTAGTGTGTGTTGTTTTTCCTAGTATGTATGTGTCAGTGAAAAGTTGAATTTGCTAACTTCAGAATCGTGCAGTGAGAGGCAAAAAATTCATATTGCCAGGAATTCCATGCAGTATCCGGAGTGGTTTGTTACAATGGATTTTTGTTAAAATGTACACATTGATTGAAATTCTCTTACGAAATTATGTCTCTAAAGTGTTTGGCATGGTGTCTGGCACATTGTAGGTACTTAATAAATACTTATCCCCTTCCCTCCCTGTGTCCCTCATACCTTAGAAATGAACCTCAGCTTTATTTGTAAGTAGAAAGGAGGACTTTGAATTGAAGGGAGCAGAAGGAGGCTCATTCTTGCTCTTTTCCTTTGGGTTCTTTCTGCATATAAAATCTGGTTTGAATTTTACCTGGCTTGGCTTAAGGTGGCACTAGGAAGAGTTACAGGGTAACCAAAAAATGACAGCAAGTTTTAAGTACTGTTTACATTTCTGCATCAGAAACATCCATTTTCCAAAGCAGATTGTTTTTGTTGGTAACGATGTTTTATGTTTTTTGGTTTTTGGTTTTTGGGGGTTTTTTTTTAGGCAATTGAGGTTAAGTGCCTTGCCCAGGGTCACACAGCTAGTAAGTGTCAAGCGTTTGGTCTGAGGTCACATTTGAACTCAGGTCCTCCTGACTTCAGGGCCAGTGCTCTATCCACTGCGCCACCTATTGGTAACAATGAAGCCTCAGTTTAACTATTTACACAGTTTGCTATGTAAGGTCAATGACTTGGTTTTTTTCCATACTCTGTGATTATAGTTCTTCCATTCACCAACCCTTTAGGAGATATTAATCATTCAGGCTCTCAGGATCCATGACATCGGTAACAAAATCAGATACTATGTGCTTAAAATCCAAGTGTTCTGTTTTCTTAAAAGTTATTTTAAAACTGATGACTACCAGTGTCCGTGCCTTGATTAGCTATTGACACTCGACCAGAACCAGTATGTTTATCTTTGAAATTATGATCTTCAGAATTTTCCATTTGTGTATATTGATTGTTCTTATTCTGTCATTTTACATAAAGCATTTTTTGTGGTGTATTCATTGAGAATTATTCTTTTTTACAAGCATCTCTCTGTAATTATTCATTTATTTTTTTCTTAAATTTATGGAAGTTAGGGTGTTGATGAGGTTAAAGTCCAAGTATGAGTTTACAGAAAACCTTAGCTAATTTGTTTGCTCCGACCTCGCCTCTGGTGTTGGCCCTGACTCCCTGAGCTGCCTTTTCCAGGCTGATTGTACATCGCTTTCCCTCACAACCCTCCTTCTTGCTCTTCATCTCCGTGCCTGTAATGTTCTCCCTCCCTACCCCCATCCCCCCCCCAAAAATCCCTGATTCCTTATATTTTAGTCCTCCTACCTGTCCCCCAATTACTCTGCATATGTTTTGTATTTACCTGTGTTCATATTTTCCCTTGGTAGACCCAGAGCTCCTTGAAATCAGAGATAATTTCTTTCTTTTCGATTACCCCAATCCCTTGCACAGTCCCTTACTACAGTAAGTGCTTAATAAATGCTTGTTGGATGCTTTTAAGAGATGGGCAAGGTGGAAAGAGTATAAATAGAGCAATATAATCATTACTCATGAGTAAGATTGTGTTTTTTGTACAGAGCATATATTTATGAAATATTTCTTTTTACCAGTGATGCATTTGGCTTCAGAAAATAAATATCAACATTTTGATATTATAAAGAGTCAGCATGATCCTCTTACTTGAATCCCCCTTATCATTCATGGACCTCTGATATACTATGATACATTTGTGGGTTTTGGAAACATCCTTACAATGAGATGTTTTTCATAATGAACTTGTCTCTAGAAAGATAAATACAAGCATACTTGAGCTTTATGATCTTAATATGAAATGGTATTCCTTTATGAAGAAGTCATCAAATTAGTAGTTTAATGAAGTACAAGCCTGTCATCACACAAAGATTTAATTTTCTCCTTTTTGACTCCAGGAACTATACAGTACATACTCTGCAGTAATTGGTAGTGTATTCTTTGCACCAGAATAGAAGCCAGTTTTAGTAGTTAGTCCCAGAGCTTAGAATAAAGTCATAGATATTTGGTGTTAGGTCAGAACTTAGATCATCTTTAAAATGATGACTAGTGGAAGCCATCAGGGGAGAGAGAAATCACTGTAGAAGCTTATAGTGTCAGAGTCTAAGAGACAACTTCATTCAAGAAGGAGGGAATGGTTCACGGTGTCAAATGCAGACTGCATACTTAGAAAAGACCATTGAGTTTGCCAAGAAGAGAACCATGAAGACACATGCCAATTTGCCAGGGGATTTATTATTTGGAGGAATTGGGAATGATGATTGGTCTGTAGACTTTCTTACAGTTTGCAAGAAGATCACATTCCAAATATTTGCAAGTTGGTTTAGCTTTTGAGACACATTTCCCTAGAAAACTTTTAAAGAGAACTTAGTTTCTTATTCCCTCTGAATTCCAACAACAATGTACTTAATTCATATACTTTGTACATATGCACTAATTGCTGTAGACCTCTCCTTCACTAAACAGATCTTTAAAAGTACAATGATCCCCAAAAGAAAAATCATTCCCCAGTGGCCAGCTTTTGGTGAAGAGCTTCTCTAAATTTTGCTGGGTTGGTACTTGATTTGTATATAGTTTATCATCGAACCTTTCCAGATTGTAAGGTGTAACAGAAATTATACTTCACGGCATATGGAGCTTTAGAATATTCAGCAGCATTAGGTTCATGCCAGGAACAGGCATTGAATAAGCAGAGCTTAAGTGTCGAGTCTGAAATGTAGTTCTCTACTAGCGATGTTCAGCCCGGCCTCTATTCTTACCTTCTCAGTCTTCTTATTCCCTCTGCTCTCCTATCCACCAACACTGGCCTCCTTGCTGTTCTTCACAGGAATACTGCAGTAGCCATGACATGGACTGGCATTTGGGTTCACAAGTGGAGGATGCCCTGTTGGGGATGTATAAAACAGGGATTTCAAGTTGAATTTGTGTTATGTATTCATTGGCTTTGACAAAAATGGCTTAATTATATTCTCGTGTCAAAACCTGATTTCACCGTGAAATTCAAAATTCGTGGGTCCATGTAGTAAGAATTACATTTGATGTTGTTGATCAGGTACCTCCAAATAAATGGTCTAGTTCTCCTAAGTCTCTTCCAAACTCCCTAGTGGTTAGTACTTGAGGTGTTTTAAAATTATTATTAATAAGATGTTTAGGATCTTAATTTGTTGAAAATTGTGTTGAGCAAGTGAATCTGCAGATTAAGTCATTCTAAAATCTTTATAGGTAAAAGAAGATACAACATTAAACTATGGAAAACCTTTACAGACTGCTTTAATTGCTTACCAATTGCAGCCATTGTGGATGAGAAAATATTCTGCTGTCATGGAGGTATGTGATTAGAATTTGATTTCAAAGTAGCTGTTTGGAGGGAATAGAATTGATTTTATATTCATGTTTGTGGGTCTCATAATACTGAGCCTGACTTCCAAAATCCAATTCTCATTGTTGACTTTAAATCACCTGTCTTCCCTGACCCACCCTTGTGTATCAAGTTGGAATTATTTGTCTGCGGAAAAATTCAGGGTAAATGGCCTGTTTTGTGGGAGGGTATTTTTGATTATGTGCAATTCTAATCTTTTGGTTCGAGTTTTTTTTTTCCTTTTTTAACCTCATTAAAAGATGTCATTGAATTACTCCCTTTGCCTTATGATCTCTAACCCTGTTCTTTGTCCTCATTCTCTATTGTGTCAATTGGATTGGAACAAATTTAAATTTTCAAAACACTTTACAGTAGAATCATGGTACCTCTGCCGTCTTACTCCTGCTCTCCTATTCTTTTGCTATTGAATTGATCCTGGAGGAAATCACAAAACCATGTTGAATGTGTCTACTACAAATTTGTTATCTAATCACAGTGGCCTTCACCCGATCAAGGAAGTCTTGCTGCTCCCTAACCAGTTCTCCATCCCATTCTCCACAGGCACTGTTCTAAACCTCTCTCCTCAAGCCTCCCACATCACATAGCTGAGACCCTCACTCATAATTTCGCTCCCTCCCCCACAAAAAAATTTTTTTTTAGCCATTCAGAGACCCTCCCTCTTCTCCCCTTCTCATTTCACATTCCTCTGGCAGCATACCCTGTTATCTCTTCCTTCGCTCCTGAAGAGGTGGCCTTTCTCCTTGTCAAAACTAGCCTCTCCATGCACCCTTGATACCATCCCCTCCTTCTCCAACACTTTTCTAATATTTAATCTTCCCCCGTCTACTGAATTCTTCCCTGCTACCTACAAACATGCATATGTCTCTCTCTTCCTTAAATTCTCACTTAATCCTACCATCTCCACTCCTCTCCCCTCCCCAAAAGCTAAACTCTAGAAAAAGCCATGGTACCCCCATTTCCTCTCCTCACTCTTTCAAACCTTCTGCAGTCTGATTTCCAACTTTAAAACTGAATGGAAACTTTTCTCCAAAGTTACCAGTGCTCTTTTAATGGCCAAATGTAAAAGCTTTTTCTCAGTCCTTGTCCTTTCTGGGAAGAGGCAGCATCTTGTAGTGCATAGAGCTGGCCTAAAAAGCAGGTGGACATTGGCTCAACTTCACCCCCTGCCTCCCTCTCTGACCCTGGGCACAAGCCACTTAAGTTCTCAGGGTTTAAGGTAAGTCTCCAAGAGGATAAGTTGCAGATAAAGGGCTGATCTGTATTGTTAGAGAGAATTTCTTCACCTGGGAGCTATCCTTTCCGTGAAACCAGTCGCAGATCCAGGTCCCACCCCTAACCGTTCTTCTTGATCTCTCTTCAGCATCTAATAGGCTGTTGATCCCCTCTGTTCTTGGAGGACTCTCCTCTCTGGGCTTTCGGCATGCGTCTCCTTCTGGATTTCCTCCTACTTCTCTGACTGCTCTTCCTCAGTCTCATTTGTGGGGTCTTCATCCATGTCATATTCACTAACTGGATATTCTCCAGGGCTGTGTCCTGGACTCTTCTCTTAATGCCAGGAATCCCTAACCTGGGGTCCACAGGCTTGAGTTTTCTGTTCGTTTTATAACTACATTCCAGTATAACTGATTTCCTTTATAATCCTATGTAGTTTATTTTATGCGTTAAATAACATTCTGAGAGCGAGGCCATAGGTTTCACCAGACTGCCAAAGGACAGTCCCTGACACAAGAAAGGTCAAGAACTCCTGTTGTGTACTATCCTCCTTGGTGAGCCGCACCCCCAGCTACCCAGTGGACATCTCAAGCTGACTGTCTGGTAGATGGCCCAGATGTAGCTTGTACAGAACAGCTTCTGTTCTCTTGCCCACCCTCCCCTCTTTGTAACTTCCCAGTTACTGTTGAGGTCACCGTCATTCCCAGCTACCCAGGTCCAGTCCTTGGTGCCAGTTCCATTGCCAAATCTTGTCAGCAGGGTGCACAGTGGATAGAGCACCAGGCTCAGTGTCTGGAAGCCCTGAGCTCAAATTTGGCCTCAAGTAATTACAAGTTGTAAGACCCTGGACAAGTCATTTAACCCCTTTTTGCCTCAGTTTCCTCATTTGTAAAATGGAGGTAATCACAGCCCCTGCATCCCAGAGTTGTTGTGGGGATCAAATGAGACAACATTTATAAAATGCTTAGCACAGTGCGTGGCACACAGGAAGCATTATATAAATGTTAGGTAGTAGTAGTGGTGGTAGTATTTCTGCCTCACTGTAATCCGCCACCCTTGTTGAGGTGCTAAACTATTCCCCGCACCTAGACTATTACAGTAATTGTGCTTGGTCTCCAGGTCTCAGGCCTCTCTCCTCTCCACCCTGCATTCTTCTGTCAGATCAATCTTCCTAAAGTCCTGCTTTGACCGTATCACTTCCTGATTTGGTGAACTCCAGTTGCTCTCTATCCCACCTCCAGGATCAAATATCAAATTTTCTGTTTGGTTTATAAAGCCCTCCACAACTTGTCCCTCTCCTTTCTTTCCAGTCTATTTTACTTCTTCACATACAATAAGTGCTGGTAGTAAAACTACTACTTAAAAGTGATCCCAATACTCAAAAAAGTGGAGAACTGCTCATTTACAAGACATCATTTTGCCTCTAGTTGAAACTGTTGTTTTATATGTCCATTCTATTTGTAAATTTACAAAACTTCACTTTAGGATCTCCCCTTCTCTCTGATTTAACCGTTGCTCTACAATACTACCATTGTGCCTACCAGAATTTTATTCCACAACCACAAAGCAGAAAATAATAACGTTGATTTAAACCATTGCTTCTTAAACCGTGGGTCACACAAAATTTGGCAACAGTAAAAGGTTTCTGAACACAATGGCCAGACCAGAAATTAATTCAGAATCAAACACGAAATGAATCCAAGGTGTTTCTGGCAAAGCTTGCCTGTGCTGAATAGTAAGTTCACTGCAGCCTTGGTTCTGAACCCACAGCACGCACACTTTGCATTACACATGCCCTCAGGCCACGCATCACCAAGGAACAGCCTTGGAAAGGGGATCTGAGTGGGAAAAGTTTAAGAAGCCCTGGTTTAAACAATAGTAAATTTAATCCAAAATAGCAGAAATGAGTAAGGTTTTTAATATACTCTACCTGCATTTTTTAAATTTTTAAAGGGGGGAAAAAGAGGAAAAACTTAGTTTGTGGTGCCTCCTCTTTTCTCTACTTTTCTTTCCAGTTTTTGTTATCACAAAAAGTGCTGCTATAAATATTTCCATGTATATGGTGACTTTATTCTTATCAGTGGCCTTCTTGGGTTAGAAGCCCAGTAATGGAATCTCTAGGTCAAAGGGTGTGGACAGTTTAGTTGCTTTATTTGCACAATTCCAGATTGCTTTCCAGAATGGTCGTACTGACTCACAGCTCCACCAACAGTGCACTAGCGTGCCTCTTCCCACAACTCCTCCAACGCTGGCTGTTCTCATCTTTGCTAATTTTCTGGTGTGAGATGAAACCTCGGGGTTGCTTTGATTTGCATTTCTGTAGTTGTTCATCGTTTGCAGTTCTTCTTTGGAGAAGTGCTTGTTCATGTCCTTTGACCATCTATCAATTAAGGAGGGGTTTTTTGGTTTACATAGCTTTTTATTGGCTATCTCTCTTGCCCAGAATGCTCTTTCTTCTCATCTTTGGCTTCAAATGCCACCTTCTGCAGGAGGCCTTACCTGGTCCTCCCATGTGTTAGAGCCTTCCCTTCTCAGTTTAATTTCCATCAGCTCCATCTATATTTTGCACATTGCTGTTTATTTACATGTAGTCTCTCCTTTTAGAAGGTAAGCTTTCTGAGGACATGTACTGTTTTTGCCTCTCTTTATATCCCCAGCCCTTGGTGGCTGGCACAGAGTAAACATTTAATAAATTTATTAATTGTTGACTGACTGATAGGCTGAGGAGACTTAACGTGACATACATACATACTTCACCTTCTTTTAAAGGCTATGTAAGTCAGGTTAAGTATTAAACATCCAGGGAGTTGTGGGTCTAAGGGGACCTGTATATTTATAATGAAAACTGATGGTGATATGCTTTGGAACAGACACGTTCTTTACCTTCTAGAGCTATGTTTGGGTTTCAAGGGCATATATGTTCTGGATTCTGTGGTTTTTTTATATTTTAATAATGTAGCAAGTTTTAATGAAGCGGGATCATAGGTTTGGAGCTAGCAGCAACAGTTGATGTTTCTGAGTCTAGCCTCTTCATTTTACAGATAAGCAAACTCAGGCCCACAAAGCTTAAGTGACTTGACCAGAGTCATACATCTTGTGTTTTGTTCCAAGTGGAGCTGTTGGAAGTGTGAGAAGTAACTAAAACTGAACTGGGTGTGTAGAAGGGAAGACAATTGAGCCTAGGAAGCCGGCTGCCATTGGACAGCCTGGGGTTTTAAAAGACATGTCTCTGGTCACTTAAAATCATCTATATCTACAGCCATTTAAATAGCATTGGTGGTAAAATCTAGAATTACATGACCTTTTAAGAAAAAATCTCAAGCAAGAAAATACCAAAAATAGATTCTGTTTTTAATTTGAGAGAATGAGATAATCTTTTAAGGTAGGTTCCTCCAAATTTTAAGAGCACTAAGTACCTTCCAAATGTTAACATTCTGGTTTCTACTTAAAAGTGTGTGTGTGTGTGTGTGTGTGTGTGTTGAAGGTAAATCTTGATTTAAAATAAAAACCTACAATTCTAAGGCCCTCACTGGCAAGCTTTAACCAGTTCCAGGCCCTCCGTGATAAGACACTTGATTATTTAAATGAAGTTCCTCTACCTTAATGTTTGGTTTGTTTTTTTCCCCAAACATGTTTTCCTTTTGTCCCCTAGGTTTATCACCAGATCTTCAGTCCATGGAGCAGATTCGACGAATCATGCGACCCACTGATGTACCTGACCAAGGTCTTCTTTGTGATCTGTTATGGTCTGACCCTGATAAAGACGTCTTAGGCTGGGGTGAAAATGACAGAGGCGTGTCCTTCACATTTGGGGCCGAAGTGGTGGCCAAATTTCTCCATAAGCATGATTTGGATCTTATATGTAGAGCCCACCAGGTATTAGATTTTGAATTTTATATGCAAGCACATGTGCTAGCCCTTTAACTGTTTATGAAAGGTTTCCTTAAGCAACCCACAAACTTAAAAGGGAATTGAGAACTGGTTTTGCCATGTTTAGAAATTATGCCTAATTACAAAATTTTTTTTCTCCAAGGTGGTTGAAGATGGATATGAATTTTTTGCAAAGAGGCAGTTGGTAACACTCTTTTCTGCCCCAAACTATTGTGGTGAATTTGACAATGCAGGTGCCATGATGAGTGTGGATGAAACCCTAATGTGTTCTTTTCAGGTATAGTATGATAAAAATTTTGCTTATTTCTACTGTTTTGGGTCAAATTTACTGTTGTCTATATCAAAGTTATTTTCTGCTCTGTGTTTGTGGAAGAAGTTTTTAGTAAGCACAATGGTAATATTGTAGAGCAACAATTAAATTACAAATAGAGTGGACATATAACAACATCAGTTTCAACTAGAGACCGAATGCTGTGTTGTAGATGAGCACTTCCCAACCTTTTTTGAATATTGGGATCACTTTTACTACCAGCATTCACTGATTGAGAATATACATAGTGAAAAACTATGAATGCAATAACACATTTCACATATTTTTTAATCACAGTAGTATTTATGCACATTTGAGAAAATACTTCTAGATTTCTTGATTATTTAGCCAAAAAAAAATTGCTTAATTCATATGTGAGTCCTGGGCCCACAGGCTGAGGACCACCAATGTACAATTACCTGTGTCACTATGATGCTTGACTCTGTATCACTGAAACATGTTCCACATGGGCCTGTCCCCCACGGCTTGCGCGGAGCGGAGGGGGCGCCCCGGAGCTAGGTTAAGTGTCAGAATTGCCCAGGCACTCAAGCGTCCGTGTCACAAACACCGTTGCAGCCGCCTCCTAAAATGCCTGTGTGACCATTTCAGATTCTGAAGCCTGCCGAGAAGAAGAAGCCCAACGCCAGCAGACCTGTCACGCCACCACGGGGTATGATCACAAAGCAAGCAAAGAAATAGAGGTCAATTTGACACTGCCTAGTTGGGACTTGTGTGATAGGATAGAGCCTTCCTTCCTTTTTTCTTCCCTTCCTTCCTTTTTAAACTGGAACGTGCACTGGTCAGCTTGCTCAAATAGATCCGTGTTTGTGGTTTCTTTTTCCCATTTTTGATTTAATGAATGTCATTTGCTGGTTCCAGCAGCAGATGAAAGACTTGCTCTCCTCCCAAGGAAAGTTTCTTTTTTGAAAAACAATTCTCTGTTCCTTTAAAAAGCAACTTCCATTGGTGTCCCTGCCGCACACTCCATAGCAGTTGATCCTGTCTTTCAGGGTAACTGTACGATTGACTTTTATTTTTTTGATTCAGTACAATGTATGTGTAGTGTAAATGCTTGTTTTTTTGTTTTTTTAGGATCTAAGGAGGGCACTAGTGTTCTCTGAGACTAGACATATGTTACTGTCATAAAATGCATATTGTTTATACAAACCACTGTGAATGTGTTTTTCCTTTTTTTTTTTTATACTTTAAATGATTTGTTTCAAAGGGATTGCTTTTTCTTTTCATTGTCTTGTCATGTGCAAACTAGTTTTATTGCTCTCAACATTAGGAATAACGTTCAACCTTGCCACCATCACTGGTATGATGTATATTTAATTAAAGCACACTTCCCCTACCATATACTTTTGACAATTAAAGCCATTATTTTAAATGTTTGTGACTTTCCTAAAGCCAAAGTTTCTGTTGAAATATGTTATTGACACAATCCATAAATACACGTTGGCATGGTTGTATGTAAATGCCTTCCTCTTGGGGATTTAAAAAGAAGTTTTGGTTTTGAATAGCCAATAGTAATGCAGTGCTGTTTATGCTATTAATGATTAAAGTTAATAAAATTTTGTACAATTTCCATATTGTCTATTCATTAAGTAATCTTTTTACAGTTGCATCAGGCCTGAACCCGTCCATTCAGAAAGCTTCAAATTATAGAAACAATACTGTTCTATACGAGTGATCGGTTATGCTTTCTTTGGCCTACATGCTTTATTCTGCGGTGACGTTGAGGCTTGTAAGTCAAAAAACAAAGGAATTAACTTAATGTTCACCAGTTTATACAAAACTCACAGTATCTATGACTTTTTTAAACTAAGATCTGTTAAAGAAATCTGTTTGAACAGATGACAGTGTACTATACCATGTGGTGAAAACGAATTCAGACTTATTAAATGAAGAACTTGTTAAATCCTCTCAGTGTCAATTTATCAGCACAATACACACAGGAAAACTGTTGATGGCATATTGAGTAGATTTTAATGAATAAATTGCTCTGGAAACCACCGTGTCTCCATTTGGATTTGTCTCTTCACATTCAAATACACTTCTTTCAGAAAAGAAGCTGTAAAATGGAAACTCTGAGCCTCAGTTAACCTGCTTAAAGTTCCAAGTCTGAGCCTTAAAGCTGCAGTACAACGCCATTCTAGTGGTGGGATGGGGAGGTGTGACTGACCCCCAAATTACAGACTGATCATTATTTGGGGGAACGCTATTTATTAGCTTTGGATGGCATCTATGCTTTGTAGCAATAAGCTGCTCCGTAACAGGATTCTGTTGTGCCTGAAAGATTCATGTTGGGCCTTAGCTTGAATGAAGGAAGGTGTCAGGTGAGAGGCTGGTGCAGCAATTCAGGTTTAGAAATGAGATACCTGGAAAGTGTGTGAAAGGAAAACAAATCTGAGGGGGCTTTCACGGCCAGGGACCTTGGCTTGTCTTTGTCTCCCCACATGTGTGCACGTTCACAGCCCCTTGCACAGAGTCAGGACTGAATGAATGAATGAATGCAGAGTGGAAAGGGCTGGGGGGAAGGGCTGGGTCAATTCAGTCAGCTCTTAAATTTTTGAATGGTCTCCATTTCACCTGGGAAGATTAGAAGATGGGCTTAAGGCTCAGGCTTCATGGGGTGGCCAGCTGAGCTGGCTGCTTCTCAACAGCATCCGTGATGCGTCGTCTTGTTTCTTTTCACATGTCCGTATGACTTAGCAATGGACATTACTAGCACCAGCTTCAGGCCTAAAGCTGGGCTGGATTGGGCAAGAAAGTAGTTATGGGCCCGTGGAAAATCCAAGTGGGTAGCCGATACTTGTCTATTCCTGACCTCTCTCTGTGTTCGACTTTAGTACTATTCCCAATTTTCAGCATATCCGCTTGTTTTTAATGAAGTACTTAAAGTTGCCTCAGGAGAACTTGGCTTAGTTTAAGACAAAAGTTTTCCCCCATACACGTTAACTTCCCAAATGGCACTGTAGTGGGGCTTCTATGGGTCAGTTTATGTCTATGGAAGAAATGGAGAGTAAGAATTTAATGTGAACTATTTTTCAGATAACTGCCCTTAATTCTGTTTGATTCCCAAGGAGCTAAACGGCAAGTCCCAGCAACGTTTCTGTTCAGAGCGAGCCAGCCCACACACCAGTTGTTCGGGATACTTTCTCTCCAGTGAACAGCCAACCAGTCGTGTTCTTGGACAAACAGGCTGTTTGACTTTTTCTGGGAAGACATTGGAACGTGTGTACAGCCTGGGTACCAGCATTCTGTGCACGGTCACTGACACGTATTCTGCACGTTACGGGAATGTCGCACTCACAAGGGTTACTGCTGCGCCATCTACCGGCATTCAGGATAGTGCAGCTTTGGGAAGTCACCACGGCGTTCCAGGGTCTGTCCACACCCCTCAGAATTTCCTCTTGACCAAGGAGGTTGCTCACTGCCGGCCGTGTGCCCTGACAGGTTTGGGGTTTTATTTTTTTACTTCTAGATAAGGAGGAAATTGAAGTTCCCCCACCAGGGGACTGGGAGGTCTCGTTTGAACAGGCTTGGGCTTGCAGTGATGAAAAAACCATAAAAGAAGTACCAAGAAACCTTTAACCTCTGACTTCACCCGTCACTTACCATTTCCTTTCAAAACCTCGTTGAATAAAATTCTTAGGAACTTTTAAAAACAAATATTTAGGGAAAATAGAATCAAGCATTTGGCATTAGGGCTGTGTCTTGATCACCGTTGCTAAAATATTCTTGTAGACTAGTCCAAAGATAAAATATGTCAGCCAGTCTCAAGTTTTGATTTAAAAAACTTATTAGCAGTGCCCAAGGAGTGTTATGGTAAGTTATGGTGGACAGCGTGCCACAGGTAAGTGTAACATGCCTCCTGGGAAAAGCATGCCCCCAACTAAGGATCAATGGGGTTGGTGTCCTTTCAAAAGGTTTAGGGATGCCAAAGTGCAATTAAGTTTACTGGCAGCCCCTTTTGATTCATCTTATCTTGGCTCCTGCCTCCCTCTTAGTTCTCTGTTAGGAATTTGCTGAAATTTTCTATTTAGCCTGTTTTTGGCTACCACCCACCAGTTCTTTTAAGATCAGTGGTCTTTAAAAAGAAGAACAACAACACCTGGCATAATTTGCTATTATTGCTTGATATTGGGTCTCTGTTAGGCATAAGTATAAGCATTGCTGGTATTAAAGGTGCTTCAAAACAACTCTGTAAGGTAGTAATATTACATTTCTATGACACTTCTCAGTTGTGCAAAGATAACACAAATTGCCTCATTTGATGCTCACAGCAGAAGGGGAGGAGTAGGTGCTGTTATGCCCATTTTACATGGGGAAAGGAGGCATTAAATGACTTGTCCATGGTCATGGCTGTTTTCTGAGGCAGGATTGGAATTCCCATCTTTGTCTTCAGCCTGTCACTACCCATCACTTTCTCAGCAAGGTGGGTAGTGGAAGCATTATCTGTTTCACAGAGGAAGAAATGGGGCTGGAGACGTAAAGTAACTTAGCCCAGGGCACAGAGCAGGAATTGGAGGCCAAACCCTGACTCCAAGATCAGAGCTCTTTCCATCACATCATTTCATTATGTTCATTCACGAGGCTCCACATAAAAAAAGTTGGTGATGCTATGAATTGCTATCTATACCTGACACTTTATTTCCCTTTGGAGATAGGGACTCACCTCCCAGAGAAGGGATCTTGGCGATGTGCTTAGCACAGTGCTGTCCATGCAACAGATGCCATAAATACTTAGTGGTTGATTTACTGAATTCTGATCAAGTGGGACAGCACCAAAAAGGAAAATGTAATCTTGCCTATTGGACAAAAAGTCTGCATTGTGGACTCTTCGGTGGTATCTTGACTGAGGGTGTTTCCTTGACATGGTCTGCTTTGGTGGTGCTGACTTGATCTTTCTTTCATGCAAGTCCTAACAAATTTTGGCTGCCTCCAAGGCAAAGTATTGGTCTTCTGCATGGGGGTCCTATTAATTCATCACCTCTAACTCTGGAGGGATTATTCTAGGGTGTGCAAAAAAAAAAACAAAACCCGATTGTTTTTGCTCATTAGCTGATTATGCTTTCGTAGCACACTTGTACTGTAAAGCTTCTGAGAAGCAAGTGGGCTCAGAGTCAGAAAGGTCTGGATTCAAGTCCCATTTCAAACATTACCCATCTGTGTGACTCTGGTCAAGTCATTTCACCTCTCAGGATCCCAGAAATCTCTAAGACTATAAGAGTGCTGACTTGGATTGGTAGAAGTCTTCCACACCCATGAAATGATAGGTCTGGCTTTTTTTTTTTTTTTAAGAGGAAAGGGGATACTGCTAATTTTAAGTATACCTATTAAAATGGCATGTCTGCACTCATTAATTACAGTGAGTAAATGAGTACTGGATTGTTCCAAATATGCAATGTCCCCTTCCCCTTCTGGCTGAACACTGGTCTTCCCCTATCATCACCCTTGTCAGGAGCCCAGAATCTGTCTCCACTCTGACTCTTGGGGATAATCCCCCTTTCCCAATGGTGGTGGAACAGACACTCTAATATTAGTCTCCCAAGGACTCCCTGACCTCGTTATCCCCAGATTTGGGAGTGCCTCTAGTTTCCTCCCTTAGGACCTCCAGGCCTTTGCATCTACCCTGCACAGTGCCATGCACATAGTAGGTCCTTAACAAATGCTCCTTGATTAGTTTTCTGGTTCTTTAGGAGCAACTTAAGGTACATTTACAAGGACTTCAGTACTACAAAGGTGACATTAGGTGACATGGTCTTCACTCCCACTTCCTTCTCTTATAGGACTTGGCTAAATGGTCTTTGATACTCAAGAATGGCTGCAATCAACCACTATCTCTACTATCAATAAATCAGTATCAAGCACCTACTATGTGCCAGGCACAGTGCTAAGCAGTGGGGATATAAATACAATGAATGAAACAATCTATTTACAAAAAGCTTAAATTTTAACCAGGGAGATGAGGTACAAACATTAAAATATCAATGTGTAAAAACTATACAAAGACTTTTGGGACACTAAGTATATAAGGAAGAAATACAAAGTTAAGTAGCTACAAATAGTATTGGTGATCCTCTCCAAATTAACATGCAGCTGGCCAGTAGGGAGGCTTCAAGATGTAAGACTGAAGCTAAAAGCAAAGGACCTGAGTTTGCAATTGCAGTCCTGCTAGGTGGTGCAGTGGTTAGAACACTGAGCCAAGAGTCAGGAAGACCCAAGATTAAATCCCACCTCAGATACTTAAAAGCTGTGTGACCTTGAACAAGTCACTTAACCTCTAACTGTCTCAGTTTCCTCAACTGTACAGTGGTAATAGGGTAGCTAGGTGGCACAGTAGATAGAACACTGGGCCCAGAGACAGGAAGATTCATCTTTCTGAGTTCAAATCTGACCTCAAGACACTTGCTAACTGTGTGACCCTGGGCAAGTCACTTCACCCTGTTTGCCTCAGTTTCCTTATCTATAAAATGAGCTGGAGAAGGAAATGGCAAATCACTCCAGTATCTCTGCCAAGAAAACTCCAAATGGGGTCACAGAGACTTGCACACAACTGAATATCAACAAAAGCAGGAATAATAACAGCACGTGTCTCACAGGGTTGTGAAAATCAAATGAGATACTTGTAACATGCTTAGCACAAGTGCCTGGCATGTAGTAAGCACTTAATAAATACGGGTTTCCTTCCTAATTACTGCCTTTGTTACCTTGGACCAATCACTTCTTTGGACCTACCTCATTTTCCTCATTTGTAAAATGAAACAGTCAGGCTAGATCGACCCTAACATGCATTTCCAGCTTAAAACTGACGGTCCATAGTGTTGCCTGCCAGTCCTGGGCAACCCTCATAACCTATCTATGTCTTTCCATAAATCCACAGGGAATCCATCCAGTGTGCTGAGAGCCTTCCCCTAGCTCTCTTCTGAAGTGTGAATTGTTATATTGGCTTTGCTTAAATTTACATGCATAATCAATTATTTGTTTTGTTTGTTTGTTTTTAGGCAATTAGGGTTAAGTGACTTGCCTAGGGTCACACAACTAGTAAATGTCAAGTGTTTGGTCTGAGGCCAGATTTGAACTCAGGTCCTCCTGATTTCAGGGCTGGTGCTCTATCCACTGTGCCACCTAGCTGCCCCATAATCAATTATTTTTAAAGGGTAGGGGGGCAGGATAAATAGTTTCCTCACTAATACTTAAACTACTTGTAACTTGGGGTCAACTTTCCTTTTTATAATTACCTCTAAAGTTACCTTCCTAGGTGACAGAATGTATTTATAAGATCAGATTTAGAGCTGAAAGGAACCTTAGAAATCATCTAGTCTAACTACCTTTGAGTGGAGAAAGAAACCGAGGCCTAGAAAAGTAAAGTTATTTGTCCAAGTTCACATAGTGAGTAGAAGATCAGAGATCAAATTTAGCACTAAATTCATGTGTTTTTCTTTTTGAAAAAAAAGTTTTAAATTTTTTTTCGTTTAACAAAATTTTATTTCTCTTTCACTTCTCCCCTCCAACTGAAAAGAAAAGAGAAACAGAATCCTTGCAATATGCATGGTCAAGCAAGACCACTTCCCACAGGGCCACATCCAAAAATGGGCACCTCATTCTGCATCCTGAGTCCATCACCCCTCTGCTTTACGGTCAGTCCCAGGGAACCCTGGTTGGTCACTGCATCGATCAGAATTTGCAAGTCTTTAAAGTTGTTTGTCTTTACAATGGTATTATTATATAAACTCCCAGTTCGGGGGTTATTCCATCTCTTCACACTGTGTCATTGGCTGCTGTCTGAGGACCAGCCTTGTTAAGTTTGAAGAGGCTTTATCACCAGATTGACTTCAGGGTAATGGGTTTTTTTGGCCTCAGAAACTTGGGAAGATTAAGACCATTTATGCAGTGTGTAGAGGAGTAGGGATCATCTCAGAGTTGGGGAGGGTGTTCATACGGACAAGATCAAAGATCCTTGATCCTGTAAATCTTTACAAATGTGCCTGAAATCATTCCCAAAGAATTAACAAACTAAGACTAAACACCACTCATTCATGAACTGGATTGGGGGGACAGGGTGGAGAAAAGGGAGACAGAGCGTGTGTTGGTTTAATCAGTTTCATTTCTGAAAATGGCCACATGGAAAAGAGAGGGAAGAGAGGAAGGGAAGGAAGGAAAGAAAAAGAAAGAAAAAGAAGAAAGGAAAGGAGAGAAGAAAGAAGGGAAGGGACAAAGGGAAGCAAACCAATGTTCTCAGTATTTTGTAAATATTATTTTATTTGATCTGCACAACAACTCTGGGAGATAGGTGCTATTATTATCCCCGTTTTATAACTGAGGAAACTGAAGTAAACAGAAGTGGAGTGACTTGGCCAAGGTCACACAACTAATAAATGTCTGAGGTTGGATTTGAACTCAGGTCTTCCTGACTCCAGGCCCAACATTCCATGCACTTCACCACCTAGCTGTTTGCAGATCCACTGGTTTGCACATTTTTTTAAAAATTCAATATAAGACTTTATAACAGTTTATGAGTTACTCCTTTTTGTGCTCTATCTATTCATCTTTGCATTTATATGTGATTTTTTCCTTGCAATCTTCTTTTGTAGCCTGTAGTCTCTGCTAAACGTTACTTTATGCCTCCCTGCACGTTTCTTTGTGTTCCTCTTACGCAGTGACCCTGGAGCATCTCCCTCCTTTGTAGCTACCAGTTGATTGAGCCATTCACCAAATGCTAGGCATGGAGCTGAGCTGTCATTTGTCTTTCCAGACGAGGATGCTACTTGGATGTGTGTGTTCATTTCTCTTTCTGAATCAGATAGGAGCCAAGTTCCCAGCCTCTCTCTAGTTCTAGTCTCCAAAGAAGTATGCTTAAAGGTGACATTTCATTTCTGAGGATAGGGATGTACTGAGTTGAAGAGGATGGGGAGGAACATTGGGAAAATGTATGCCACCCTCTTGTGACCAGAGAGATCTGCCTGACTGTTCAGCAGAAGACAATGCTTCTTTGTGACAGCCGGAGCTCACAGCATCTGCTCCGTAAGTCGTATGGGAGACTTCATTCATTCATTCATTCACTTACTCATTCAACAAGCATTTACTTAAGCACTTACCACATGCCAGCCACAATACTGAGCACACAAAGACAAAATCAGTCTCTCACCTCAAGGAACTTACATGGGGGTGCAGGGGAGGATAATAAATATATGAATAAAGGGGGAGTGGGAGAAGGAACAAGCATTTATTAAGCACCTACTATGTGCCCGGTACTGTGCTAAGAATTTTATATACATATTACCTCATTTGAACCTACCCTGGGAAATAAATGCTATTATTATCATCCCCATTTTACAGTTGAAGAAACTGAGGCAAACGGGTTTTATGATTTGCCCAGCTAGTAAATGTCTGAGGCTGGATTTGAACTTGGGTCTTCCTGACTCCAGGTCCAGCACTCTATCAATTTGGCCACCTAGCTGAAGAGAACTAAGAATACGACCTGGAATGATCCCCACAGACAGAGGTGGGCCATGGGTGATGATCCTGAAAGGGAGACTGAGGAAGAACAATAGAACACAGAAGGTAGAAAGCAAGAAGGACAGTGTCATGAAAATACAGGGAGGAAAGAGTGTCCAGGAGAAGGTGAACAACCGTGTCAAAGCCTGTAGAGAGGTCAAGAGGACTAAGAAAAATCAGTGGTAACTTTGCAAGGAGCCATTTCAGATCATTGCTACCCTAAGGAAGGGAAGCCCCTGAGAGACCAGACTCAAGTATGACCCCTTGAACCCTCCTTGACATTCTGTCAATACAATCAGGGCTCAGCCATCCCAGTAACGAAGGCGTCTGGGAAGAGAGGGAGTCAGGCCATCTGCTCATGCCCTTGCCCAAGTTTAGTAGTGGGTGCAGAATAAAACCTGTTTGTTCTTTTATTTCGATACACCTAAATCAATCATTAATCAATTGATCAACAAGAGGCAAATGTGAAACAGACCCTGTCCTCAAGGAGCTCACACTCTTTACAGTTATTTTTTTTGAGTTCCAAAGTCTCTCCCTCCACCCTTCTCCCATCCATTGAGAAGGCAAGAAATACAAGACTCATTATACATATGAAGTCATGCAAAATATATTTCCGTATTAGCCTTGTTTTCACCCCACCTTCCTCCCCTCAAAAAAATGAGAAAAATTAAGGGGAAAACATGTTTCAATCTGCACTCAGTTCATTGGTTCTCTCCCTAGAATTGGATAGTGGATTTTCATCATGGGTTCTTTGGAATTGTCTTAGATCGTTGTATTGATCAGAATAGCTAAGTTTTCCACAATTGATCATTGTTACAATATCACTGTTACTGTGTACAGTGGTCTTCTGGTTCGGCTCACTTCACTTTGCAACAATTCATGTAAGTCTTCCCTTCTGAAATTCTCCCCTTCATCATTTCTTACAGCACACTAGTATTCCATCCCAATCACAGGCCACAACTTGTTAAGCCATTGCCCAATTGATGGGCATCGCCTCAGGTTCCATGTCTTTGCCACCACTAAAAGAGCTGCTATAAATATTTTTTTTCATATATATGGGAAGGAACTTACATTCTCTACTTGGAGGGGCACAAATTCATTCATTTAACAAGGATTTATTGAGCACCTACTGTTTAAGAGCTACCAAGTCTGGGACTACAAAGACAAAAGTGAACCAGTTCCTGCCCTCAGGGAGCTTACATTTTACTGTAAGGGCACAAAATTTATTCATTTAACAAGTATTTATTAGGCACCAGGCTACAGAAAAAAAGACAACCAGTTCTTGTCCTCAAAAGAGGTTACATTCTAACAGTCAAGACAACATAAATGTACATAAATATATGCAAAATAGAAGGAAGGGCTAGCTCATTTTTACAACTTATTTTACAAAGCTAGAAAGGCAGTGCGGCATAATGGGTATGGAGCTGAAACCAACAAGACCTGGGCTCAGGTCCCACTGCGCTGATTCATCCTGGCTTAGTGACCCCGGGCAAGTCACTGGACTTTTCAGTGATCCAGGGTCTTTAAGACTAGAAGGCACAAAGATGGTATCAAGCTGCAGTGGTGGAGAAAGTTCCTAAACCAGTGAAATCCCAAGCCACTCCTCATCTCCTTATCCTGCTTTACATTATGAGTTTAACTAGTGGCAGAGAAGCAATGTCACTTTGCTGTAATGATGTTCATTACACATGGCTTGAGATCTCAACTCAAAGCCCGAGGCAAAGCATCCTGGGAAGGTCAATCTGTGCCAGCTCCACATCATTCCTGAGGCAGTAAGGTGCAAGGCAGGGAGGGAGAATTGGGGGTGACTGGTGGCCAGGGATAAAAGATTCAGAGCAGGCATGACTGCTGTAGGTATGGCCAATAGGGGGCACGGTGAATAGATCACTGGGCCTGGAGTCAGGAAGACCTGAGTTCAAATCCAGCCTCAGGCACTTACTGCCTATGGGACCCTGGACAAGTCACTTAGCCCCTATCTATGTCAGTCTCCTCAATTGTAAAATGGGGATAATAATAGGGTTTGTTGTGAGGATCAAATGAGAATGAGATAATACTTGTAAAAAGTGCTTGGTACACAGTAGGGGCTATATAAATGCTTATTCCTTTCCCCATTGCTTAACATAGGATCCGGTGTACAGCAGCTGCATAATAAATGTTTGTTGACATGCAGCTGGAGGACTGAAGTAAAAAGAATGCTACCCACTTCCTACCAGAGATGGACTGGAGATGCATTTTTGGGCATGGCCAATCTGGGAATTTATTCTGCTGGATTATGGATATTTGTTATGAGGTTTTTCTTTTTCTTATTTCAGTTGATGGAGCAGTGGGAGGGAGAGAGTTGAAAGGTTTTTAAAAATTAATAAAAAAAAATGCTTATAAAATTACTCCATTAAAGATAAATATTTGTAAAAATAAACCAATTAATTGAAAATAAATGTTTATTGATTGATGGAACTGGGATCTAAGTTTGAGTAATAAATCTTGAAGAAGCTGGTGTTGAGGGAAAAGCACTGAATTCTGAATCAGAGAACATGGGTTCCAATCCAGGGCAAATAATTTCCCCTTGCTGGTTTCGGGTGACTAAAGTGGGAAATGAAAGGGATTCAGCTTTAGCTCTCTGATCTTGCCAGTCAAGATCTGGATTGTTTGGGGTAAAGTCAACAACACACCCTTTCCTTTCCCTTAACCATAAAAATGCTGGCATGTTCCTCATCCCTGCTTTGTTCTGCAGGGGTATTCCCATGAGATTTCAATGGTAAGCAGTAAATATTTAGAAGAAAAGAGTGGGAAGGTCCCTGGAACTGGCATGGGTTGGGTCATGGGTTTGACTTTGTAAGCAAGAACTGAAAATTAGATGTAGAAGAAAGGTAGGTTTTGTCTCGTCAACCAGGACTGAGAGGCTATAAGTATAGAGCCCAGAATGAAGTGGTGGGATTAATAATAATAATGATAATGATAGTATAGCACTTTAAGATTTGTAAAACATTTAATAAATACTATCTCATTTTATCCTCATAGAAAATCCTATGAGGCAAGTGCTATTATTACCCTCATTTTACAGATAAGGAAATTGAGGCAGACAGAGATTAAGTGACTTGCCCAGGGTCACACAGCTAATAAGTGTCTAAGGCTAGATTTGAACTCAGATCTTCCTTGACTCCAGGTCCAGCATCTTATCCAGTGCAACACCTAGCTGCAGACAAAAACTCATCCATAATTATAGAACTAATAATCTAGTACAGGGAATAAGACAATCACACACAAAAAAGACTTAGGAATATTTATAAATCACCACAGAACACCATCTTACCTTTTTAAGAGTCCTTCCTTTGTTTGCACATACATATGGAAAATGGTAGACTCTCTAATTCAAAATGCATTTATTAAGTTACTACCGTTTTCAGGACACTAGAAGTCCCAACTAGATGCTGGGGACAAAAATGTTAAATCAATCCTTGCCCTTCAGGAGCTCACACACTAGTGGGACATTGGAGGAGAATACTAGTAACTGGAGGGGTCAGGAAAGGCCTCACGTAGGAAGTACTACCCAAGCTGTGCTTTGAAGAAAGATGTAAACTCCAATAAACAGAGGATGAGGAGCCATTTCAGGTCCCTTTAAAGGAGAAGGGGATGGAACATTGTGATTGGGGAGCAAGTAAGCATGGAGTGTCTGTAAGCAGTTCCTTATCCTGGGTTTTAGGGGTAGTATTGTATGTTTGTTCTCCTGACACTATGGCTCACAAATCCTAGCCTGTGAGGGTCTCATTAACAATTAGCTAAATAAAATAAATATTAGCAAGGAGACTACAGCAATATATCACAAAAATTATATACCATGACCAGGCTGGATTTATGGCAAGAATGCAGTGGTGGATCGATATTAAGAAAATTGTAACCATAATCGACCATATTATTAACAAAAACAACAAAAATCATGATTGTATCGGTTGATGCAGAAAAGTTTTTTATAAGATGCAATACCAGTCTGATTAAAAACACTGTAAAGTGTAGGCATAAATGGGATGCCTTAATATGATAAGTAGCATCTATCTAAAACCAAGAGCCAGCATTATCTACAATGGGAATAAAATAGAGACTTTTCCAATAAGATCAGTGGTAAAGTAAGGATGTCCATTATCACCATTACTATTTGATATTGAGCTAGAAATGCTATAGAAATAAGACAAGAAAAAGAAATTGAGAGGATAAGCATAGGCAAAGAGGAAATAAACTGATCACTTTTTATAAATGGTATGGTTTATTTAGAGAACCCTAGAGAGTCAACAAAAAGCTAATTGAAGCAATTAACAACTTTAGCAAAGTTGCAGGATGTAAAATAAACCCACATAAATCACCAGCATTTTTTTTTTCAGCCAGAGACAGGGTTTATTAAAGATCTGCCATGTTAACCAGACTCTTAAAGAATCTGAGCACCCGTGAGCTATTGGCTAGATTGTAAAAATCTGAGCAGTGGCTAGATTTTAAGAATCTGAGCCTTTGACTAAAATTTAAGAATCTGAGTACCTTAATAGAGACAAGATGGACCTTACATACAGAAAGACTGTGGGAGGGATCCAGGAGTGGCCAAGTAGTTTGGGGTGACTGGGGGAGGGGTCTAAGGAGGATCTGGATGGGAATGGCCAGTAAGCTGGGTGAACAGAATGCCAGGGACCTGGACCACATACATGGCCAAGGGAGAATGGAGTCTAGATAGGATTAAGAGTGGGAAGTGGCTGGGGGTGTGGGGGAGGGCAGCAGCATCTGGGGGCCAGTTGATAGGATTATAGCCTCAGGTGAATGCCAGAGATCTGGCCATGTGGGAAAGTCCAGGGTTTTCCTTTTGGGCTCTAGATCCCATCCTCATCATTCCCCCTCTCAAACAAATGGGACCCAAACTCTTGGGGTAAGGGGCAAAGGTCTTGGTTTCTGAAACTGCTTCCTGCTGACAAGGGGCGTAGAGCTGTCCCTGCCTCAAGGGGGTCCCAAAGAGAAGATTGACTGAAACCAAGCACAGGCATCTAGAGAACAATGGGGGAACATTGACTGGTACCCGCTGTTTGCTACCAACTGTAGGTGAATGGGCTGTAGTCTGGAAGACACAAATCTAACAGAAAAGACTGCAGGGCCCAGATATGACAAGATAAAAACATCCTTAGCTCTGTTTGGATTCAGAAAATTCAGTTTTCCAACTATGCAGTTTCAAATCCACCTCATAACCAGACTCAGGAATAGTCAGGTAGGTGACATTCCTTTTCAAAGGAACATAATGGGGAAAGTGAGCCAGGAGGATCACATCTTAGACTGAGGCTAAAATTGTCCTCTTAGATTTTCCTGATGCTGACTTCCCACCAGTATCACATTCTCTGAGTGGCTTGTGGTATTTCTCTCATATGGTGGATTATTGATTATCAATGGATTATGATCCATCAGACAACTCAAAATAAAATCCTATGAGCTTTTACTTCAAACAGCAAGTTTCACTAATCACAACTTAGGAAAAACTTTTCCAGGATTTTCATGTCAGATTATTTCTATATACTTGCAAATTCTCAGCAAGACAAAACCCAAACAAGTTTTTTGGCAAGTTTATACAATAAAACAGTAACCAACAATCGCCAAATTATTTTAGCAGTAACCAAATTATGAAAAGTTGCTTGACATAACTGATACAAAAAGTTCACCAATTTGAAACTTGAAACAAACCCATTACCAATCAGGTAACTTCAGTTTTGTTAAATACATTTCCAAATTACTTTACACAGAGAATCAACATCTCATCATTAACAGTTAAAACTACAACTTTAAAAGAGTGTGCTTACCCAAGTTCATGCTTACCTAAGTTCAGAGGCTAGCTTCTTTACCTTCAGCAGGATATGCTGAACCTGGGTGATATTTATAAGCAAAGGTTGCCCCAGGGCCCAAGGCCATTGCCAGGGAGACCCATGCTATAGAAGGCAAATTCAGAGGTGGGGGAGGGAGTGGTGGTATGAAACTCTCTTCTCCTATGAGAAGGATTAACGGATACCCTCTTGGCTCAACGGAAGGGAGTGGGAGAAGGGAGTGACCAGGGTTGTAAGGAGGTGTTTCAAAAGTCCTTAATGATTGATCACAAAAACTCCAGAATCTGCTAAGATGTTTCTAGCTGTTCTAACTTTTCCCTGTGACCTCCATGAAGGAGAATTCAGGGGTGTAGAGGGAAGGGAGTAAGTAAGTCTCAGGGAACCAAAAAGCACCCGCAGTTTTCCCAATTCCCTAGCACTGAGAGAATTGACAGAATTGGGCATACACTTCCTGATAGGGCATCCATGCTTGCCCTCTACGTTGCAGAAGGTATACCCAGGTCCATGGCCTCAAACTGAACCAGTGGATGGAGAGCCTGAGAGTGTCAGGCTAATTGCGTGACAGCCTCATAACTGTCTGCTCAAAAAGCATGTCCAAGCCTTCCTAGGTGCTTGGAGAGCAACGCCAACTGCAGGGCAAGAAAGAAGGGAGAGAGGCTTATACCTTCCAGTCTTGGCTGGAGAAGAACTTGGGGTTAGGCAGTTTCCCCATATGGGCCACCAAAATGTTGAGGTTTAAAGGTTTTGGGGTTCTGGGACCCCAAAATCGCAACACATGGGTCCTGCCCGAATGAATTCGACCCAAGCCTTCTTTCAGCCAAAGACAAAGTTTATTAGAACATCCATCATACTGGGCAAACTCTTAAGGAATCTAAGCATTACTGAACCATTGGCTAGATTATAAGAATCTGAGCCATGGCTAGATTTTATGAATCTGAGCCAGCATTTCTGTATATTTTCAATAAAACTCAACGGAAAGAAATAGAAGGAGAAGTGAATTTAATATAACTATAGACAATATAAAATACTTGGACAATACCTGCCAAAACACACACAGGAACTGGGGCAGCTAGATGATGTAGTAGATAGAGCACCGGCCTTGGAGTCAGGAGGACCTGAGTTCAAATCCAACCTCAGATACTTGACATTTATTAGCTGTGTGACCCTGGGCAAGTCACAACCTCAATTGCCTAAGCAAAAAAAACAAACAAACAAAAAAAAAACCCCGAAAACACAGGAACTATATAAGCACAATTATAAAACATTCTTTATACAAATGAAGACTTCTAAATAAATTGGAGAAATACTAATTACTCATGGGTAAGCCAAGCCAACATAATAAAAATTACAATACTACCTAAAATAATTTTCCTATTCAGTGGCATGCCAATCAAACTACCAAAGAATTACTTTATGGAACTAGGAAAAATAATAACAAAATTCTTCTGGAGGAACAAAAGGCCAAGAATATCAAGGAAGTTCATGAAAAAAAGTGAGAAGGAAGTGGTTCCAACAGTGTCAGATCTCAAAGTATACTACAAATTTGGAATCATCAAAACAATTTGGTACTGGCTAAGAAATAGAAAGGTTGATTAGTCGAAAAGATTAGATATAATATACGGAAATAAAGAAACATGGTAGCCTAGTGTTTGATAAACCCAAAGATCCCAACCACTGGGGTGAGAACTCACCACTCAAAAAAAAAAAAGCTGTTAGGAAAACTGGAAAGCAGTGTGGCAGAAAGCAAGTATAGACCAGCATGTTAAACTATATACCAAGACAAGCTCCAAATGGGCACATGACTTAGAGATAAAGGGTGACACCATAAACAAATTAGGTGAATATGGAAGAAAGTAACTCTCAAACCCACAGAAAAGTGAAGAGTTCATAACCAAAAAAGAGATAGAGGGAAAATTGGTACACTAATGTACTGTTGGTAGAGCTATGAACTTGTCCAGCCATTCTGGAAATTAATTTGGACCAAAGGGCTATGAAACTGTGAATACCTTTTAACCCAGTGATGTCCCTAGCGAGGAAGGAAATAAACATTTATTAAGCACCTACTATGTGCCAGGCACTGTCCTAAGTATTTTATTTGAGTCTGTTTGGTCTATATTCCAAAGAGATCAAAGAAAGAAAAAAGATCCACTTGTATAAAAATATTTATAGCAGTTCTTTTCATGGTGACAAAGTACTGGAAAATGAGGTAGTACTCATCAGTTGGGGAACAGATAAAAAGAAGTTATGGTATATGAAGGTGATGGAATACTGTTGTGCTGTTAGAAATCCTGGAGCGGATGGTTTCAGAGAAATATGAGAAGACTTGCATGGACTGATGCAAAGCCATTGGGGTCTGGTTAGACAAGTTTACAAAAATTTACTATGTGTCAAGTACTGTACTGAGTTGAAATGCAAGTGTTAAATTTGGGTTAAAATGCAAATATTTTGCCAAAATGATAATAATTATTTGGTTAAAATGGGAGCATATTGACTGACAGACTAGAAGGTTAGCGTGCTCCTGCCCCTTATATTCACTCCAGCCCAGTGGATCTGAACCCCTGGCTGCTGATGGCCAAAATCTTTGTCCTCTCCCCAACTCCAATACTCACATCCACCTCAGCCCTAACTTCCCAAAGTCCCATTCCAGAGGGCAGATCTGGAATGGGACATTGGAATCCAGCTCCATAATTAACAAACTCTCTTTCATCTTAATTGTAGTGCCTTCTGTTAATTATTTCCTATTTATCCTTATATTTAGCTTGCTTTGTAAATAGGTTTGCATGTTGTCTCCCCACTTAGATCATGAGCTTGCTGAGGGCAGGGACTGTCTTTTGCCTCTTTCCATATCCTTAGCACTTGGTACGATGCCTGGCACTTAGTAACAAATGCTTATGGATTGATGGATTGATGGATTGATCTTAAACCTCTTCTTTTCTCATTCTTTCCATCTTCTGTCATTCAATTCGATTTGACTCCTTTCCACTGCTTCTCTCCACACACTTTCCAGGGCTATACTTCCTCTCATATCCTCCAACTCATTGACCATATAAAGGAGTCAGAATAATCCTTCCTCCTGCCTGCAGGAGACAGAGAGATTCCATTCCTTCCTGCTCCCTCTAATTCCTGGCCTGGTTCACCTACAGGGTTAGGAAACACCATGCCATTAGTTTCCCCCACTGGTCCCCTGACCTGATCAGCCTAAGAGGCAGTCCTCTGGGGGTAGCTACCTATGCCTAGAGAACTTCCCTCTGTGACTGAATCCCTAGTGATGTTAATAACCCACCTGTACTCATTCGTCAATGATTATCAAACCCCGTCTTCATCATACTCTCCTCATCTCAGTGACCCTGAACTCCCAGGAGATATTCTCCATCCTCCTGTGGCACCTCTCTTATTCTCACACCCTTCAACCCAACCCTTATCCCCACCCAATGTCGCATTCTCAATCTATTTCGCCCTTCTACTGTGCTCTCTGAAATGCTCACTCTCTTCCTTTCCTACTCCCTTTGTGGAGACCTGGCTGCCTCCCTAACTACTCTTTCTAGCCCTGGCTACACTTCCACTCATTCCCCAGACCCCCTGGTTGAGCTGGGGGAGTTGAAAGACTCTTTGCTCTCCATTGCCACTTCTGAGTGGCACTACCATTACTCAGGAAACCCTGGTCCTTTGAGGTTCACTCAGTCCATATCTGGGTAGCTACGTGGCACATTGGATAGAACACTGGGCTTGGAATCAGGAAGACTCATCTTTTTTTAAAATTAATTTATTTTCCATAAGATTCTGAGGTTTAAATTTTTCTCCCCCTCCCTCTCCAAGACGGTGTGCAATCTGATATAGGCTCTACGTATACATTCCTGTTAAACATATTTTCACATTAGTCATGTTGTAAGGAAGAATTAGAACCAATAAAAGGAACCACAAGAAAGAGGAAACAAAACAAGACAGAAGGGGAAAAAAAGAGCAAATAGCATGCTTCAATTCGCATTCAAACACCATAGTTCTTCCTTTGATGTGGATAGCGTTTTCCATCATGAGACTTTTGGAGATGTCTTAGATCCTTGCATTGCTGAGAAGAGCTAAGTCTTATCAAAGTTAGTCATCGCACAACATGGCCATTACCATGTATAGCGTTCTCCTGGTTCTACTCACCTCATTCAGCATCAGTCCGTACAAGTCTTTCTGGTGTTTTCTGAAGTCTGCCTGCTCATCATTTCTTATAGAACAACAGTATTCCATTACATTCCTGTACCACAACTTGCTCAGCCATTCCCCAATTGATGGGCATTCCCTCAATTTCCAATTCTTTGCCACCACAAAAAAAGCTGATATAAATATTTTTGTGCGTGTCAGCCCTTTTCCTATTTTTATGATCTCTTTGGGATACAGCTCTAGAAGTGCTATTGCTGGGTCAAAGGGTATGCACATTTTTGTAGCCCTTTGGGCATAGTCAGGAAGATTCACCTTCCTGAGTTCAAGTCTGGCCTCAGACACTTACTAGCTGTGTGACCCTGGGCAAGTCACTTAACCCTGTTTGCCTTAGTTTCCTCATCTGCAAAATGAGCCGGAGAAAGAAATGGCAAACCATGCCAGTATCTCTGCCAAGAAAACCCTAAATCGGGTCACCACTGAAATGACAGAACAAAAGCAACAGTCTATATCTACTTCCCCCAATCAAAATTCTGGTGACTGTTGTCTACAGACCCGCAGGACACTCTCCTTCTTTCTTCAATGAGTTCAATGCCTAGGCTGACATTTTTTCCTCCCCAACACCCACCCTCATACAAGGGGATTTCAACATGTGTGCTCAGACTCTGTTGATGATCCAGAACATTCAATTCAGTAAAGAAAAAGGAAACTTTAAAGGCTTGTCTCTGGCAAGATTTCTCTCATGCAATAGGTTAATCCAGGGGTGGGGAACAAGTTTGGATTCAGTCAAAGGGCCACACTTGAAGACCTAGAGGGCCACATGTGGCCTTAAGCCTGCAGGTTCCCCACTCCTGGAATATTTTACCAAATTCCTTTAGAGGTCCCTATATGATTCTTGGTTCTGTCTGTTCTAAAATGTAAAATCATTTGCAGATGATACTAGGAGATTTCAACATACTCCCTCAAACGTCCTAATCTCCTATTTCCCCAACTTCCTCATTTCCCATGACCTCCTCAAGCCCATCTCAGCTACACACAGAGGTGGTCATACACTTAATTTTGCCATCACACACAAATAGACTATTTTCACGTTCGTGAACTTCAAAATTCCCTTATCTGATAACAATCTGTTGTCATTCTGTCTCTCCTTCTGTCTCGCAACACCAAACTGTTTTTCATCCTCACCAAGACCTTCGATCCATTGTCCCCTTAGTTCTTTCCCAAGCCTTCACCCCTTTCAGGCCAAAACATCCAATAGGTAGTTTGAGATGCAAGACTGAGGGTCAGGAGAGAGGATCTGAGTAAATCTGAGAACCATCTGTATAGAAATGATAAGTGAAAACATGAGAGCTGATGAGATCACCAAGTGAAACATTAGAGTAGAGAAGAAGGCCCTGGACAGGACCCTGTAGGGCATCCAAGGTCATCAAGATGAATATATAGAGAAGACTGAGAATGAGCAGTCAGATAAGAGGAGAACCAGAGAACATCATTTAGCACGTAGTAGGTGCTTAATAATGTTTATTGATTGACTGCTCCCCATTGCCACTTCCACACCCTACTAGCTTCATTAAGCAACTTTTCCTCATTCGGGGTTCACACTATCCACACTTATCACTCAGTCCAAATTTAATGGTTTTTATCTGTTAACTCCCAGGCCATTCTCCTTCCTTCCTTCTCTGAGTTCAGTGATTGACTCATAGTGTGTCTCTCCTACCCACCTCTTATCCTCATACCAGAGGACTTCAACATACATGTTGATAATCCCTCAAATACCCTAACCCCACAATTCCTCAGTCTACTCAGTTCTCATGACCAATACTCTTCAGAGTATTTAGTAATCAATGTCCATCAATGAGAGTCTTATGCAAATGGGCTCAGACTCAGGATACATTAATGATAGGATTAACAGCGAGTACACAGAAAATTTGGTGCATCAAACCCATTTAAGCAAGGTTATCCCAAGGTATTTAAAAATCAAACTGAAAGACAAAAAAGAGATTAAAATAGATCTGTCCATATTGCTAAGCCAAAAATAGCTGTGTGGACTTTCCATAGTTGGACCTTCTCAGTCATGGGTCATGACTTCCTTCCCCCGGGAAACTCATCATTGGGAAATCTCATTCTGCAAGACTGAATCTGCCTGGTACTCCCATCTCACCAGTGCCCAGTGCCTCTGACTGGACCCTTTGACTGGAGAGCAGAGCCAAGGGCTCCATAACTTCTTTTAAAGAGGGGGCCTTAGCGCAGGACTTTTCCCCATTTCCTGCCAGCTTTACTGATTTTTGGCTTCTTTGAAATTTTCCTTCACGCTCCATTGCTAGGAACCTTCTACCCTGACACTTCTAAGTTCCCTTTTGTGTGTTGTCTTCCCTCATTCAATTGTAAGCTCCTTGAAGGCAGGAACTGCCTTTGTTATTTTTGGTTTTGTATCCCTAGCTCTTAGAGCTTGGCACATGGTAGGTATTTAGTAAATGTCCCTTGACTAACTGACCAAATAACCCTGATGGGAAGAGATTCTGAACGTGACAAGAATGTGCATGGTTAAAGCAACATAGATTTATTTCTGGGGCCTTTTGAAGCCATCATGCTCACATAACAGTGTGGGTGTTCGTGCAGCAATTAACACAAACTCTGACCATTTCTAAGTGCAGTGTATCCTTGCGGATTCTCAACCTGTCATCAAATTTTTTTCAGACCACCAAAAGAGTTCAACATTCAAGCACAGACCAACTTGAAACGCACGTTCAGACACATGCATCCCCTCATTTGTATTCCATAGACTTCACCAGCACAGTTCCTCCATCCTTACCATCACCCTACAATTCTGTGTAAACAAAGGATCAAACAAAAACCTTTTCATTCTTGCAACACAGACGTCAGGCTGTTTGAAAACCACAACTGTGGGGTATATGTATTATAAGCACCATCTTGAAACCGTCATGGGCCATCTCCAACGTTTGGCAGAAACAAACCTTAGATAGTCTCTCATTGCAAGTTCAACTAATCTTTCACTTTGGATACTCTTTTTCTATCTGCTGGATTTTCAAAGGAAGTTATCAACATTGGTCAGTAGTTCAGTAGAATTTCTGTGAGAATGTAGCTGTTGTGACAGTGGAAAAAGAGAAGAAAATCATATCCGAAGAGATCCTTTACAAAGATTTAAAATAAAAAGATATACGCAATTGAACTTAAAGTGTATTTATTGTTTAATATAATGCTTGCTTGTCATTAGCTGATAGAAAGGTTAATAGTTTTACATCTTAACTAGCTATTCATTTTAGTTGATTGATTAGGTAGCTATATCTTCTGGGTCCATGCATACTGATAAATTCAGTGTTTAGCTACAGGGGAGGGTCCTGATGCCTACCCATTGTTATGAAACACAGTCTCTGGAAAGAATATGCCACTGTATCAATGGTGCTAATACAGGATTGTTATATATTTAACAAGTATTGAATATAAAAATGAAATTTTTGTGAAATTTAAAATTTTTATTTTAAAAATTATAGCAACCCCATTGGATCATTGAATGAAGAATGGAAGTGTATGAAGAGACTGTTGAAAAGTATGTTAGTGAAGAATCTTAAAATATTCATTTAGATTCAACATACTATGATCCAGAAATTTGCAAACATCATTCAATAGCTTATAATTCTGAAATGATGTACAAGGATATTTGAGATTCCTGCATTATTATAGGTGTGAAAAAGAGGACATATAATGAAAAATACATTAGTTTTAAATTCTTGTTTATTGTAGATAATTAATATCCAACCCAACCACAATGTGTAATTTGTGAAGCTCTTGCCTATAGTGACTTAAAAATCTTTTCTTGACATTTACAATCAAAATGTGAAAGCTATGTTGATAAGTTTGTTGATTTTTTTTTAAGTGGGAAGAATAAAATTTGAAAATCTTATAATATTGGTTCATTTATTGATGTGAATAAGCAAAAAAGTTAAAAGAAACAACTGAAGCTTTATATTTAGTAAGTTATCAAGTTATAAAAATTGGAGAAGCTCACACTATTACAGAAACATTAATTTTGCCATGTTGTTATTCAGTCATATCTGACTCTATGACCCCATTTGGGCAAAGATCTTGGTAAAGATACTGGAGTGGTTTGTCATTTCATTCTCCAGCTCGTTTTTATAGATGAGGAAACTGAGGCAAACAGTGTTAAGTGACTTGCCTAGAGTCACACAAGTAAGTGTCTGAGGGGGGATTTGAACTCAGGGAAATGAGTCTTCTTGACTCCAGACCCACCATTCTGTGCACTATGGCACCACCTAGCTGCCTATATTATGAGTAATATATTAAATTACCCTGGAAATTCACAACACATTTTTTGTTGTTGTTGACTAGGGTTCATGGAACAAAAAACATTGGGAACCACTGATCTAGTTTAATCTCCTCATGTTTCAGAGGAAGAAACTGAGGCCCAGGGAGGAAAAGTAATTTGCCTAGGGTCACACAAGCAGTAGCATCATAGTTCACAGGCTTTTATAAACAGGGGTATGCTGGTAAATGTTTAAAAACCAGCTCTTGAAACAGCACACTTTAACGTTTAATCTGCATGATTAATTCTCCCTTTAACACTTACTAAGTCTAGACAATGAACAAAATAATAAGAGACCAGATTGTTCAATCCCACCTCTTTTGCAGATAAAGAAACTGAGGCCTTGGCAGACACTTCAGAAGCCAGGCTTTATCTCAAGTCCTCTAAGCCCAGAGCTGGGGCTCTTTTCACTACTGTACCACAGGAGTCTTTAAAGGATGAGTACGATTCAACAGATGGGGAGGGGGAGGAGAAAGGCTATTTATTCCAAGCATAGAGAACAAACGGTTAGCAAAGACCCAGGACTGCCTTCGAGGGCCCAGTTTCCCAGACAAAAAGGAGTGGTCCATTTGGGTGACAGAAATTCATTCGAAAACAGGCTCTGAGAATCCCCTTACATAATTCAATTACATACCATTTCAATTACCATTACTAATTAAGCAAAGCCTGCTGGCTGGACATCTGGCACTTTCACCAGGGCAATGTCAGGCAGGTGGTCAGCCCCCCCAGCCTAACTCATGCGTTTCCACTTCCTTGTTAAGCCAGCAGCTCTGGGGGTTCATCACTGTGGGCGCTCTCTCCATGGGCACAGAGAAACCATAAGCCCTCCCACCCTTCCCTAAATGGTTTCATAAGTGGTTGTAAACACAAAATTGGTTTCCCAGTAGCCAGCCTTTCAGAGATAAAGTTCTCCCAGGTCAGCTGGGCAGGCCTTTGGCCCTCAGCCCCAAATACAGGGGCTCCAGTCCACCTTTCCAGATTTATTTCATACTAGTGGCACACTAAAGCACCAGGCTGGCTGAATTGCTACTCTGACCCTCAGAAAGCTTCAGCAGCTCCCTATTGCCTCTAGGACCAAATACAAATTCCCTTTTTTCATTTCACTTTCCCACTCCCCATCCCCCATCCCACCCACACAAACTCTACATTCCAGTCAAACTGTCTTTCCCTCCTGTTCTCATTAAAGGACATTTATCTCCCCAGCTCTCTGTACCCCCGCCCCATGCCTGAAATATACTCTCCTCCCATCCACATCTTAGAGAATCAGAGGGTCATAGGTTCAGAGCTGGAAAACAGCTCAAAGGTCAATAAGTCCAACTCCTTCACTCTCCAGATGAGGAAACTAAGGCACAGAGAAGATGAGTGACTTGCTGAGGGTTGCACAGTTTGTAAATGTCTAAAGCAGGATTTAAATCCAGGCCTTTCTAATACTGAATTTAGCACTCTGTCACTATACTACACTGTCTTAGCTTCTCTCTTTTGATTTTTATGGCTTTTTGGTGAAGCAATCAGGGTTAAGTGACTTGCCCAAGGTCACACAGCCAGAAAGTGGCAAGTGTCTGAGGCTGGATTTGAACTCAGGTCCTCCTGACTCCAAGGCCAGAGCTCTACCCACTGCACCACCTAGCTGCCCCTTGTCTTAACTTCTCTTAAAGCACCCCTATTTGTTAATGCTCTCTCCCTTGCAGTCCAGGGCCACATCCAGTCCTCCTGATCTGTATCTGGCCACCAGACCTGGATGGCTCCAGAGGAGAAAGTGAGGCTGGTGACTTTGCACAGCCCTGCCTCACTGTAATGGAATTCATTTGCAAGTCACAGTATCACCTCCCTGATGTCATGGTCAAAAGGACAAACAACAACGAACAACCCTTTTTTGGTATTGTAGTACTTGTGTGTGTGTGTGTGTGTGTGTGTGTGTGTGTGTGTGTGGAATGCAAGTTGTTTGTGTCTTCCTCTCTAAGAATACCACCCATTTTCGATGTTAGTCATGTATTGATTTAGCCTCTTCCTTGGTAAGCACCTCAAGGACAGGGACAGCGCCCCTCTTACTTCTGTATGCCCAGCACTTCAAAGAGTCCCTTGAACATAATTGGTGCTTAATAAATACTTAGTTGGTTGATTGATTGATTGATTGATTAAAAAAAATTTTTTCCCAATCCCAATGTCTGGCACATAATTAGTGCTTAATAAACGTTAGTTGACTTGTATCAAATATACATGGTCAACCCAGAGGCCAGTATAATCATATTTGGCAGAACTTATATTCTATCATCAAAGCCTTCAAGAGCTCAGAGTCACCTCCCCAGGATGATGAGGCATGGGAGGAAGGTTTTTAGGGGACTATGTGCTAGCATTTCATTTTTCTTTAATAAGTATCTAGTAATATTTATTAAAGTAATCATAATCATAATAATTGTTAGAACTAAGGTTTGCAAAGTGTTTTCCATTTATTATCTCATTTGAGCCTCACGAAAACCCTGGGAGGTACATACTATCATTATCCCTATTTTATAGATGGGGAAACTGAGGCCAAGAGAGGATAAATGACTTGCTCAGGGTCATACAGCTAATACATATCTAAAGTAGGATTTATATATGCAGATCTTTCTGACTTCTCAAGGAGACTCTCAGGCATCCCTGAAAATCTTTGAAGGGTTCTCTGAGGTCAAAACTATTTTCGTTGTAATACATGTAATTCATAATAATGTTTTAATTTCTAGTGTAGTAAACATTACTAGATCTAACTCACATAAAAGCTATTTAGGAGGATGCTCAACAATTTTTTAAGAATGTAAAGGGGTTGTGAGACTCAAACATTTGCTGCCCTGTGTCATTGGGTTGCTCTTGGTGCCATGTTCTCATCTGCATAGGAATTTGACTCATGGGTACAAATGAAACCTGCCCATGTATGACCTTTCATGCTACTTAACTCTTACTCACATGATCTTTGTCGTTTCTCAGTCATTCCAGTCCTGTCCGACTCTTTGTGACCCCATTTGGGGTTTTCTTGGCAGAGATACTAGAATGGTTTGCCATTTCCTTCTCCTGTTCATTTTACAGATGAGAAAACTGAGGCAAACAGGGTTAAGTGACTTGCCTAGGGTCACACAGCTAATAAGGGTCTAATGGGGGAAGACAAGCTAGAAAAGGAAGCTGACAGGGAGGTGGGGAAGAGGAGAGGGAAGGTCATTCAACATTTATTCAGCAAACATTTGTTATTAAGTGATTCCTCTGTGCCAGACACCGTGCTAGGCAATGGAGATACAAAGAAAGAACAAATAGTCCTGACTTTCAAGGACTTGGGGGAAAACAACATATATACTCAAAGTCAATGCAAAATATGTCCAAAGTAAGTACCACGTAATTTCCAGGGAGGAGAAGGGATGCTGGCATCTGGTCCAAGTTGTTGGGCAAGAGGTGGAATCTGAGCCAGCCTTCAAACGGAGCCTGGAATTCCAAGAGGAGATTAGGAGGGGAGGGCATGAGGGCAGTGGGAGAATCTGAGCAAAGGTCCAGAGGCAGGAGATTTGGGTATGGGGAATGACAAGTCTGATTAGAACTGTGGAATTATGATTTCCATATGAATTGATATGATATGTGTAATGAATACACTGAGATTAGATTCCCAAAATTGCTTTTTCTAGCTTGAGTCAGACTTATAATACAGCTTAAATTGATGAGTCAAACTTTGACAACTCCGGCAATCACTGGCATCACTGCCTGTGTACCTTAAGTGAAGCGAATCCAAGATCGTAGAACCTATTCCCGTCACAGAACTTTGGTCCTATGACCCACCAAGTAACGACCCCCAATGACTGTTGAACAATGCTGTTCCCACAGAATTTCAGGACATCTGTACATTGGTATCATGGGACTTGTGCGCTGGTCGTGGGAAACCACTCCGGCCCCAGGAATGATTGTCTATAATCCACCTTCCCCCCTCCCTTCCCGTTGTAATTTATGTATATGTCTTCACTTCAGCAAGGTGGAATCCTGATCAGGAGAATTCCTGATGTGCAAATCTATTCTTCATAATGGAATTAAATTAACTAAATGGCTCCCTGATTACTGGCACTTTGTCTCTAGCCTGCTGTTTCTTCATTCTCCGGTGAGAGCCTGGCTCAGTAAAATCCTGTTAACAGAACATAACTCATGTGTAGGACAGTGATAGGCTAAAAAAAGTTTTTCTCATTCCACTTCATTCATTTCATTCCATAAGCCAGATTTCGAAGGGCTTAAGATGCCAGAGGAATTTGTGTTTGATCCCTGAGGCATGAGGGACCTTCTTGAGCAGGGGAGTGACATGGTCAGACTTGTAACTGTCAGCTGTGTGAGAAACTGATTGGAGAGGGAAGAAAGCAGCTGACATTGATTGCAGATGCCAGCTTGCTCCTTACCCCGGTAGTAGGGTTTTTCTTTTCTTATTTCAGCCACCCAAGGGAGACTCTTTGTGGCCAGTGGATTCCATGATAGAATTCTATCTACCTTGGCATCCAGGATTATAGGATCAGAGATTTAGAACTAGAAGGCTGATCATTCCCCAGAAGTGTGACTTTAAGGAGCCCATCCCACCATTTTACAGATGAGGAAAACTGAAGTCCCCAGAAACTTAAGTGATTTGCTACTGGGCTTGAGTCAGATTACAAACCCAGACCATTCCTCTCCATATCCAGCAGCCTTTCTGCTGTACCTGGCAAGAGAACAGGAGATGTAGTCCAAGCCTGGAAAAAGAAAGTGACTTTCTACAGTAACACACAAAGAATACTCCCTGAAGTCATCTGCGTGGGAGGGGAGGACTCTGCTTTAGCAGAGGATCTGGGCTCAGAGCGAAGGAGCTAGGTAAGAATTAAGCTAAAGGAAAAACAGTGAATGGATTGGTGATTGGAGGCAAGAGAAAGGTGCTTTTTAAAAACTAAACAAAACCCCAAGCTGCACAGGTTTCCAGAAGGAAGTCCCTGACCACTTTAAGGAAGAGCAGACCAGAACACACCCTGGCTGGTTGTCCCAAGATAAAGCTCTTCTGTTCAGGCCCAGGGGCAATTTTCGAAGAGTCCAGAGCTCCCCTGAAGGGTTCCTTAGGATCATAAGATTTCCCTGAGAGACTGCTCCCTCCTCCCTGATGCCTGCTGCTGGTTCTCCTTCCCCTGCACGTGATTCACCTTCCAAGAGAGACCTTTGTCCATTTCCCCAGCCCAGGAGGCTTCAATAACCTCGGCTCTGGCCTGAGTCCACTGAGGAAAGAGCAAAAGAGGGAGAGAGAATCCAGGAGAGGAGGGAGGAAGGGAGGAAGGGAGGAAGGGGAAAGAGAAGAGGGAGCAAGAGACTGGGGAAGGAAGGAGCGTGAAGGTCGAAGAGAGGGGGACAGAGGGAAGAAAGGAAGAAGGGAGGAAGAAAGGAGGGAGGAACAGAGAGGAGAAGGAGAAGGGAGAGAGGGAAAGAGAAGGAAAGGAAAGAGGAGGAAAGAAAGAGGAGAGATCTAGAGAAAAGAGAGAAGAGAGAAAGACAGAGGGGGGAGAAAGAGGGAAGGGAAGAGAGAGGGAGCGAAGGAAGGAAGCAAAGGAAGAGAGAAGAGGAAAGAGAAAGCGAGGGGAAGGGGGAAACGGGAAACCGGACGGTGGGGAGGGGCCCTAGCCGTTATCATAAGTGACTCCAGCCATCCTGGGACCCTGGGTCGGAGGGAGGAGGAGGGAAGAAGAAGAAAGAGAAAAAAGAGGTGAAGAGGAAGAAGGGGGGGTGGGGAGCGGAGAGGGTGGGACCGTAACCACTTCTCTTCGAGTTGCAGAGGCGGCTCTAACTTAACGCCCGCCCTGCGCTGAAAGCTGAGGCTCGGGACAGGGTAAGTCCTCTCGCTGCAATGGGCCGCTCAGCTCATCCTGCCTCAGCGATCGCCCCTACCCCTTCCTCCCCCGCCCTCCATCCCTGGACTTGGCGGGGGATGGATATGTGCGGAGTGGGTCTGAGATAGGTCGGGGCCGTTACGTCCTCCTGGAGGCTGCTGTAGTTGGGGGTGGGGGGGTGGGGGGGGACTAGTCCCGGTAGGTGGGTGCTGACCAAGGTATTCCGAGCCAGCAGGCCGACGCAAGTATGGAACTGGGGCGCTGGGCGCGGGGAGTTGCTGGGGAGACTAGCTGACCTCAACTACCTGATCTGGAAAGTGGGAATGGGGAGCCTGCTGCTAGTTATTCCCTCCCTTCCTTCTCTTCCCCATACCCCCTTGTCCTCGACCTCCTTCTCTTTCTTGTCCTCCAAGGAAGGTAGCTCTCCCTCTTCAGGTTTGTTGTACCCTGGGAGATCGAGTTAATCTGCCTTCCCCTCCTCCGCCTCCAGGTGCCTAGGAGCCCGAATGGACCCCTGGGACTTCTACTGTTCCAGGCTTCTTTCTCCTCTCCTGAGCGCTACCCCCCTTTCCTCTGCTTGCTGGCTGCTCAGAGACCCCATCCCCATTGCCCATCGCCCCTCCGAAGGGGTTTCCAGAGGGAAGAATTGCCCCCCACCGCCTGGTACAAGAGAGAACGCTGACTGTATGGGTCAGTCCAGTTCAACCCAGCCCACCACAGAAACACCAGTCCTGTTGCCAAAAAATGAAGACTAGAAAAACCGCCAAAGACCTTAGAACTTAGAGAATGTCGGATCTGGGAGGGACCTTAGAACTTGGAATGAAGATCTTGAATCATGGAGCATGTATTAATTTGAGCATGGGAATAGCAAAATATTCCTACTATATGCCCAGGCTTGATGCTGAAGCTATGAAGATAAAAACAGAACCTGCTCTTAAGAAATTTATGTTCTAATGACATGGAATATGGAATTTCAGTACTGGAAGAGATCTTAGAACATAGAACATTTGTGGTCCAAGGGACCTTAAGGCATAGAATATCAGAATGTTTCAGGGCCTGTAGAACAGGGAATGTCAGATGGGAGAGGTTAGAACACAGAATGTCAGAGCTATATTGGATTGTATTGAAACCTTCTAGAGGTGGAAGGGGCATCTAGAAGGGACCTAGAACATACATTCATAGAACTGGGAAAACCTTAGAGTAGACAAAGTGGAATTGGAATTCCCCTCATAAAGAGTACACTCCAACTTCCTCATTTTATAGAGGAGGAATCTTAGGTCTGAAGAGGAGATTTCGTGGCCCAGGATCAGCCAGCACAGCTGTGGCTGAGCTCCCCCAGGATCTTACTTCTCTTGTCTTTACCTCCTGCCTTCCCCATCCTTGTCCCTTCAAAGCTCAAGTTTTCCCTGAAAGTATTATAGAAATACCCACAGGACCTGCAGAGCAGCCTCTCTGAGCAGGAAGAGCCCTGGACTGACCTTTCCACACTCTCTACTCAGTTCCTTCCCTTCCTTCTGCATGGCCAGAGGCAAGGGATTTCCCTCACTGCGCTTCTTTCCATAGAAAGAAATCAATGGACTCAATAATCACTGATATGTATGTATTGATTGATTATCTCTTTAGATTTTTGCAACATCCCTTGGAGGGGGAGTACAGTAAAAAGGGGATAATAATAGCCCCTATCTCCCAGGGTTGCTATAGGGGTTAAATGAGATCATATTCGTGAAGTACTTAGTATAGCTCCTGACACATGTAGGTGCTATATATAAATGCTATCATTATCATTATATCTATGATTATTATCTCCCTCCCAGGGTTGTTGTGAGGATCAAATGAAATAATATTTGTAAAGCACTTAGTACAGTGCCTGACACATAGTGGGCACTATAGAAATGCTATTGATATTACATTATCATTATCATTATTATCTGCATCCCAAGGTTGTTATGAAGATCAAATGAGATCTTTTGTAAAGAGCTTAGTGCAGTGCCTGGAACATAGTAGGCACTATATACGAGCTAGCTATCATTATTTTTGTTATTCCTTCAGAAATTATCACTCCCATTTTACAAATGATGAAGGTGAAGTTCAAAAAAGTTATGTGACTTGCCCAGGGTCACATACTTAGGAAGCATCAGAGGCAGACTTTGAACTCAGATCTTCCTGATTTCTACTCTATTACTTGAGAGGCTTTGAGGCCTTTGCTTACAATTTCCACCAGAAAGGTATTGGGGCATGTAAATCCCTCTGTCCTCTCTATCAGGTTGCCTCAACCCTGGAGGTCATAGGCTGGGAAGATTTTGAGCTAAAAGGGACCCATGGAGGCCATCAGCTTCAGCCCCCTCATTTCACAGATGACTAGACTGAGACCCAGAAAGAAGAACTAGAATCACAGGACCAGTGGTTTAGAGCTTTCCAGCTTTATGACACATTGCTGACCTTCACAGGTTGTCTTCTCGTCATATTGACTTTCCTATTGTACCTTATTTATAGCCCTCCATCTCCCACCTCCACCCCCGTATCTGGAATTCACTGCCTCAACTCTACCTCTTGGACTCTTGTTTCTTCAAGAATTAGCTGAGAGTACCATCCTTTACATGAAGCCTTTCTAACTCCTTCCAATCATTTTGTATTTATTTGCATGCATTTTTCACATTCATGTAGTTTATGTTGTATACATACCTACACACACATATATACATGTGTATATATGTACAGATATGTACAGATATTTAATATGCTGCATGTATATATGCACGTGTGTATATATACATACAATCACACATTTTGTCTCCCCCCCAGATGTAAGCTTCTCAAGGGTAGGGACTCTCTCATTTCTGACTTGGTATCCCTAGCACCCCTGGCACAATGCCTGGTTGGTTGATTGATTGATTGAGCTGGAAGGGGCCTTTTCAGTGATCACTAGTCTGAATCCCTCACTTTACACATGAGAAAACCAAAGCCTAAATCCTATAATCTGCTAAATATCCCCACTGTTGAAAAGATTATAGTCAGGAGCGCATAGGTTAAATATTTAGGTCTTATGGGGGAGGTTGAGGTAGCACAGTGGACGGAGTGCTCCTTGGCCTGGAGTCAAGAAGACTCACCTTCCTGCCTCAGACACTGACTAGCTATGTGACCCTGGGCAAGTCACTTAACTGCTTTTGCCTCAGTCTCCTCGTCTGGCAAATGAACTGGAGAAGGAAATGGCAAACCACTCCAGGATCTCTGCCAAGAAAACCCCAAATGGGGTCATGCAGAGTCAGACACAGCTGGACAACAGCAAGACTTCTTTGTCTCCAGTTGCCCAACTGAAGATGCTCTGCACTCTTGGGGTAACAGGAACCAAAGGCTAATTGCCTGGCAGTGTCAAGGCTCCCCAAGGGTGGTTGGCCATCCCTTCGGCTGTCATGTTGTGTTTGCAGGCTCTTGGTTGCAGTTTCCATGGGAAAGGTGGTGGAGTGTGCCAGTCCCTTGGTCCCTAGTGGGTTGTGGTGCTTGCTCTGATTATGTGCTATCAGCAGAACTTCCGGGAGGCCTCTCGGCCAGCTCCTGTCTTGTGTAAAGGCGGGGTTTCACTTGAATTCTCTTGGGGAAAAAGCTGGGGGAATGGAGACAGGACTCTGCAAGCAAGAGAAGGCAAGCTGGTGATGGGACGTTACCAAAGCATGAGGCAACATGAGGTTTTGAAAACTTTCTTTGAAAGAAGGTTTGCACAACTCCATAGTCATTTGGCAACAGACGGGAAGCATGTGACATTCGGATGCCCTGAGTAAATTCCCCTCAGATAATCCCCGTGTGATTCCAAACTCATGGATCTAGAACTGAAAGGAACCACCCTTGGCATCTACTCAATCAAAAAGCATTAATTAACCACTTACTGTATAGTCAAGATATCAATTAATCAAAAAACATTTATTAAGCACTTACTGTGTAGCCAGGATAGCAATCAAAAAACATTTATTAAGCACTTACTGTATAGTCAAGATATCAATCAAAAACATTTATTAAGCACTTACTGTATAGTCAGGATATCAATTAATCAAAAAGCATTTATTAAGCACTTACTATATAGTCAGGATATCAATCAGTCAAAAAATGTTTATTAAGCACTTACTGGACAGTCCAGATAGCAATCAATCAGCCAGTTAGTTATCAAGCATTTATTACATCCCCAGTACTGGAAGGGTAAGTGCTGGAAATACAAAGAAAAATTAAAAACAATCCCTGCCCTTGAGGAACTGACATTGTAATGGTCAAGTCAACTTATATAGAGACAAGGGAGCTGGGAGGTGTCCAGGGAGGTGAAAAGGATTAGCATCTGGGACAGGGTGGAGGAGGAGGGGTGCTGTGAGCAAAGTCTTAAAGGAAGCCAGAGATTCTAAAAGGCAGAGGTGAAGAGGGAGTGCATTCCAACCATTATACCCTAAGAAGAATCCCTTCTACAATATCTATTATGTATTTTATATATGTGTGTGTGTATACATAAATATATCTCTCTGTCTATAGAGATATCTCTATCTATATCGATATATATGTAGGTATAGATATAGATATCTAGATATAAATATAGCACCTCCAGGAAAGAGTAACTCACTACTTCCTGACACTTCCCATTCCACTTTGGAACAACAAATTTACCTGTTAAGTTTCCTTAACTCAAACCTAAAAATAGATTGATTAGAAAAGGGAGAAAGGGAGTGGGCAGCTAGGTGGTGCAGAGGATATAGAGACACCAGGCCTGGAGTCAGGAAGACTTGAATTCAAATCCAGCCTCAGACACTTACTAGCTGTGTGACCTTGGGCAAGTCACTGAACCCTGTTTGCCTCAGTGTCCTTATCTGTAAAATGAGCTGGAGAAGGAAATGGCAAACTGCTCCAGTATCTTTGCCAAGAAAACCCTAAATGGGATCACCTAGAGTCAGACATTACTAAACAACAACAACAGAAAAAGGAGAGCTAAGTAAAAGACAGCTAAGATATTTTGGGGTCTCTGACAGTGAACTCAGTGTTCATGTACTGACAACATACCTTTCATACAACCACAAGAGCAGAAAAAGGAGAGACTGGAGACAAGGAGACCAGTCAATCAATGAATATTTGTTAAGCACCTACTAAGTACCATTCCTATGTTCCTGCCAGTTTAGTGCTACCGAGACCAATTATTGGCTATTTTCTTTTTAGGCAATTGGGGTTAAGTGACTTGCCCAGGGTCACACAGCTAGTAAGTGTCAAGTGTTTGGTCTGAGGCCGGATTTGAACTCAGGTCCTCCTGACTTCAGGGCTGGTGCTCTATCCACTGCGCCACCTACCTGCCCCATTTATTGGCTATTTTAATAGTCTACTAAGTCAGAATGGATTGAAATGGTTTGGTAGCTGTGTGAGTAGAGAGAAAGGGATGGATTTGAGAGATGCTGTGGATATAAATTGTAACCTCCTTGAGGGCAGAGACTCTTTCATTTTTGTCTTTGTATTCCTAGCACCTAGCAGAGTCCCTGACACACAGTAGGCACTTAAATGTTTGGTTGAATTTAATTAAAGATGACTGAAAGAGATGTTGTGGAGGTCTCAGAAACTAGTTATGAGGGCAAGGAAGGTATTAAAGGTGACCACAGGTTAGGAACCTGGGTGGCTGAAAGGATGATGACTGGTACTCTTCATAGAAACACAAAAGTCTGGAGGTAAGATTGAAGTTTCATTTTGAACATTTGAGACGCCAATGGGACATCCAGGAAGGGATGGATAAATGAACAAATGAATGAATGAGTGAGTGCAAAGGCATTTAAATGCTTCCTATGACCCAAACACTGTGCTAGGCACTAGGGATACAAATTCAACAATAGGCAGTTGATGATGCCAGACTAGAACTCAGGAGAAAGATTGGGACTGAACATAGAGATCTGGGACTCCTCTACAGAGAGATGGTCATTGAACCTATGAGAGCTGGGGATGAACAGAGACAAAAGAGGGCCCCGGACAGTCCTCACACTAAGGAGATGGGAAGAGAATGACAAACCCACAAAGAAGATGGAAAAGAAAGAGATACACAGGTAGGAGAACCAGGAGACACCAGTGTCATCCAAGCCAAGGAAGGAGAGGATGGTCAACGGGGATAAGAGGTTAAGGAAGAGTTATTCAATCATGTTAGACTCTTGGTGATCCCATTTAGGTTTTCTTGGAAAAGATATTGGAGTGGATTGTCATTTCTTTCTCCAGCTCATTTTACAGATGAGGAAACTGAGGCAAATAAGGTGAAGTGACTTGCCCAGGGTCATACAGCTAGTAAGTCTGAGGCTGGATTCAAACTCAGGTCTTCCTAACTTTAGCCCTGGGCACTCTGCCCACTGTACCACCTAGCTTCTTATCAAGGAATGAGAAAAAGATCATTGGATTAAGCAACTAAGAGGGTTGTTGAGAGTGATTACAGTACAGTAAAGAAATAATAACAACAACAACAATAATAGCATTTATATAACACTTTAAGGTTTATAAAGTGCTTTATATATGTTCATTTATTTAATCCTTATCACAACCCTGTAAGGTAGGTGCTATTATTACAGTACATTTTACAGTTACTGAGACAGACAGAGGTTAAAGTGACTTGCCCAGGGTCATACAGCTAGTAAATGTCTGAGGCTGGATTTGAACTCAGATCTCCCTGACTCCCAGGCCCAACAGACTCTCCATTATACCACTGGTCATGATATGGAGGCGATCACTTTAGCAGACTGCTCTTTCTAGTTTAGCAGTAAAAGAGAGCTAAGACATTTTGGGGCCCCCGGCAGTGATTTATGTATTGACAACATATCTTTCTTTTAGTCACTCATATTCCCAGCCTCCAAGTCATCCAAGACGCTTCCCACTGGACCTATCTATGCAAGAGAAGTTGGAACTAATCAAGGAAGGGAAGGCAGTAGTATTAAGTAGGGCAGCTGACGAGATTATACCTGCACCTAAGGAACATCTGGGTTCAGTGGCAGGATATAGATCAGGACAACTGGAGATAGCCCCCTAGATACAGGCGATACAAAGAAAAACGCAAAACAGTTCCTGCCCTCCAGGGGCTTGCATTCTATTAGCAAATATACTTTTCAAAAAGGATGGGGACTGGACTTGTGATTTCATTGATATAGTTTGTTTTCAGTCATGTCCGATTATTCATGACCTCATTTGGGGGTTTTCTTTGCAAAGATACTGAAGTGGTTTTGCCATTTCCTTCTCCAGCTCATTTTACAGATGAGGAAATTGAGCCAAACAAGGTTAAGTTACTTGCCCAGAACCATCGAGCTAGTAAGTGTCTGAAAGCAGATTTGAACTCGGGTTTTCCTGACTCCAGGCCCAGCGCTCTATCCACTGTGCCACCCAGCTGCTCTTTCACTGATCAAAGGAACTCCCCAATGAGGAAACTCCCTTTACCAATACAGGTTGGTAACTTCTCTGCAGCTAAGGTCTTAGAGCGCTGAGCCAAGTCTGCTGGCAGCCAACACTAGCGATACCAGGGTCAAGGGGCTAGACCCTACTGGCCCACTGGTCATCTCAAATAACTAATTAGCAAAACTAACTTTGGATTCACCACGTCAGATAAGCCGTGGGGCGGTGGGGAGGGGAGCAGCGCATGTTAGATGCCTAGGTCAAGGGAGCATGACATAGGAGATAGAGTTCTGGACTTGGAGTCAGGAAGGCCTGCGTCCTAATCCCACATCAGACACCTACTGTATATGGAACTGCAGTTTTCTCACCTGTAAAATGGCGATGATACCTGTAGTACCTACTTCTCAGAGGCTCAGATGAGATGATGTTTGCAAAATAATTTCAAATGGCAGTTTTTATTATTATTACCAGGAAATAGAATCATAAGACCTTAGATTTAAAGCTGGAAGGGACTTTAGAGACCATTGAGTCTGACTTCTTCATTTCATAAAAGAAGAAACTGAGGTAGAGGGAAGTGACTTGCCCAGGGTCACACAGCCAGGAAACGACTGAGGCAGGATTTGAACTGAAATGTTAAGAGCCAGAAAGGACTTTAGAAACCATCTAGCCCAGGGGTTCTTAACCTGGGCTCGTTTATTTGTTTAAGATATTTTGATAACTGTATTTCAATATAATTAGGTTCCTTTGTACTTTTATTGATTTTTTTTTGGATTTAAAAAAATTGTGAGAAGGGCACCAGGCTGCCAAAAGGGTCCATGACTCAAATAATAATAATAGTTAGCAATTATAAAAGGTTCCTGAAACATTTTGTGAATATGAGCCTCACAACAACCCTGGTATGCAGGTGTTACTATTATTACTTCCATTTTGCAGACGAGGAAACTGAGGCAGACAGCAGTTGAGTGACTTGCCCAGTGTCACACAGCTAGTAAGTGTCTGAGGTTGGAGTTGAACTCAAATGTTCCCAACTCCAAGCCCAGCACTCTATCCACTTTGCCACCTAGTTTCCAAGATAAATAAGTATAATAGGAAGTAGGAGGGCAGAGAACACTCACTAATCAATGGGGAAGAATCAAAGAAGGCTTCATGGAGGAGAAGACATGAACTGAGTGTTGAAGCAAGGATTCTGACACTGTGAGATGAAGAAGATGTGTGTTCTAGGCATGGGAGTGCCCAGTGCAGATGTCCTGAGGCAGGAGATTGAGTACTGAGTTTAGGGAACAGATACTAGTCGAGTTTGCAATGTAGAGTGCATGAAGAGAAGGAAAGTGAATGAAGTCTGGAAAGGTAATTCAGAGCCAGACTTTGGAGAACCTTGAATGCCAGGGTTAGAGGTAGTAGCCTAGTTGCTAAAATACTAGCCTTGAGTCAGAAAAACCTGAGTTCAAATACTGCCCCTTAGTTGTTGTATGATTCTAGACAAGTCACTTAACCTCTAGCCTCAGTTTCCTCGCCTGGAAAATGGGGGTAATCATATCACCTACCTTGAAAAGTTGTCAATGAGATAATATTTGTAGATTGCTTTGTAATGATTAATGAACTTTATAAATGCTAGTCATCGTCCCTTTTTCCCAGAGGTAGTAGGGAGCCACTGCAGGTTTGGAGTTTGTTTTTTGAGCAGAGAGGAGTGACCTATGCCCTAGGAAGATTATTTTGATAATTGTGCACAGGCTGAATTGGTGAAGGGGGAGACTAGAAGCAGAAAGGGCTATTAGGAAGGTATGACATTGGTCCCGGCAAGAGGTGACTCCAGCTTCAACTGGGTGGTGAAAAGTGTGAGTAGAGAGAAGGCAAAGAACGCACCTGGAGGGGAGGGAGAATAGACAAGATTTGGCAACCAACTGGATGGGAGGGGGGAGCATGAGGGAGGAGTCCTGGATGGCTGAGAGGAAGGATACCAGGGTCCTCAGCAGAAACAAGGAAGTATGGAGGAGGGGTGTGCTTAGGGCAAAGATGAGGAGTATTTGAAGGTCTATTTGGGGTGCCCTGGGGAAGCCAGGCAGGTACCTGGGCTTCAGGAAGCCACCCCAACTTTGAAGTTGTAGTAACTCTAGATTGGGCAGGTAGGTGGATAGAGTGGATAGAGCTCATCTTCCTGAGTCCAAATCCAGCCTCAAAAACTTACTAGCTGTATGACCCAAGGGGGGTCATGAAGAGTCAGACATGACTGAAAAATGACTGAGCAATGATAAATCATGTTAAAAGAGAGCTAGCTCTCGAGTCAAAGGCTTCAGGTTCAAATCCTGCCTCTGAGGCCGTGAGCACATCCTTTAACTTCCCTAGGACTCAGTTTTCTCATCTGTGAAATGAGGCAGTTGGATTAGAGGGCCTCCAAGATCCCTTCTAGCCAAGAACTGGAATCCTAGAGGAGAAATGCTGTAAACAACACTTAAAAACAAAGTTGTTGTTTTTCATTTAAGATGACTGTGTTACACAAGAGAACCCAACCACATTCTTCTTTTTTTCCAGATTCAAGAACAGCTGAAAAATGGATACAGAAGAAAAAGAGGTAAGTGGATTTTTCATCACTGGAACTCAGATGGGAAGAGATCATAGAGGCAGAGGAATGGGGGGGAGGGGAAGATAGCCAGGGAGACCTGGGTTCAAGTCCTACCACTGACACAACCTGGCTGTATGACCCTGGACAAGTCATTCGCTTCAGTGCCCCGAGGCCCCTCTCTAAGACCATAAGTTACAGATGAGCAGTCTAGACAACTTGGAGAAAAGGAGTTTCTGCATCTAGTGTTCCTCACATGGATGAAGAGACAGATCCAGGCAATAACAAGGAAGAGGAGAAGAAGGATGAACATTCTCCCTAGCACTTTAAGGTTTCCAAAATGAGCTTCTCTGCACACCCACAGCAGCTGGTGGTACACTGGGCCTGGAATCAGGAAGACCTGAGTTCAAATCCAGACTCAGACACTTACCGGCTGTGTGACCCTGGGAAAGTCACTTAACCTCTGTTTTCCTCAGTTTCCCCAATTGTAAAATAGGGATAACAATAATAGTACCTATCTCCCAGGTTTGTTATGAGGCTCAAATGAGATGATGAAGTATAAAACACTTAGCAGTGCCTGGTACATGTCAGGAACTATATAAATGCTTACTCCCTTCTCTTCTCCATGAAAGACAGGGGATTCAGAGCAGTATTAGCCTCATTCTGCAGATGAGGAAACAGACTGAAAGAGGATCAAGAAACTCACCCAGTTAGTAAGCATCAGAGCCAGCCTCTCTGCTTTATTTGCACCCCCCCCCCCACACACACACCTTTTTTTTGTAAGTCTGTAAGAGAAGCAAGAAGAAAATTCAGTTCATTTGGCTGGATGGGAATCAGGGGAACCTGGATCTCTGCTCAGACGTATTCTATCTGTAAAACTCTGTGTAAGTCGCCTTACAGTGAAAAGTCCAGCAGTGGAAAGGGGGCTGGGGGAGAGATAGTAGTAGTATCTGAAGCAGGAGGAAGGTGAGGAGGCCAAGGAAGAACATGCCAGGTGATAGTGAGTCGGGAGGAGGGACAGACATGTTAAGGCCCATAGGCACAAAATATCTCTTAACAGATGGTTTCAAAGTGAATTATGAAGGAAAGTTGTTGTTTTTTCCTGCTGCCTAATTCTATGATTCTATAAACTTGATCTGCCCTAGTCTGTGTGTGTTTGGGGTGGAGGAAGAAATCTGTTCCAGGAAAGTCTCTTCCTTTCTCCAGGCCTCAGTTTCCCCATCTGTAAAATAAGGATAACATGGCTTATTGGCAGGCGGTGTGGTTTAATAGCAAGAACACTGAACTTGGAGTCAGGGACCTGGGTTCAAATCCAGGCTCTGCCACTTAGTACCTGTGTGACCCAGGGCAAGTGACTTGCATTCCCTGGGCCTCAGTTTCTTCATCTATCAAATGCAAGGGAAGATTCCCACCAATCCTCTCATCCCCCAAACCTATTAGTGACACACCTAAAATTTTTGTATTATAGCTGTAAAGCTGAGGTCTACAGACCCCCAGAGGGAGAATGGATGGATTTCATGAGATCTATGAACTGGGATGGGAAAAAAAAAAATCTTCATTCTCACCAACCTCTGCCTAAAATTTAGCATTTCCTCCAACTGTGAATATAAGCAATAGCATATGATTTGGAGCAGTAAATATGCTCCTCCAGACTGCCAAAGGGGCCCATGACTTGTTCAGTTGTGTCTGACTCCTCATGACCCCATTTGGGGTTTTCTTGGCAAAGATACTGCAACTTCTTTTCCCAGCTCATTTTACACATGAGGAAACTGAGGCAAACAAGATTAAGTGACTTGTCCAGGGTCACACACCTTGGAAGGTTGGATTTGAACTCAGCTCCTTCTGACTCCAGGGCCAGCACTCTATTCACTGCACTGCCTACCTGCACATGATCCATAGTAGGTGGTTAATAAATCCTTGTTGGGTTTAATTGAATTGAAGCAGTGAAGCAGATTTAATAGATAGGGAAAATGAGGTACAAAAAAATGGAAGCAACTTGCAGAGGATGGCCTCAGGATAGGCCTGGAATGACAGCCTGCAGGGGCTCCAGGCCCAGGGGGATTCCCCCTCCCAGACTCTTTGTACCAGGTGCCCCCTGGTCACATGGGTTGGCTGCTGAATTTGTGGTTGGCCTTCATGGACCTCACACTTCCTCTCTACCCTAGAAAAGGAAAGTTTGCTACGCTTATTTAAAGACTTCCGTGATTTAGAAAAAGAGAAAAAGCATTCCACATAATCTGAGCAACAAGGGTTGGTAAGGGTCCCAGGCACCTGTGTTCCTGTGCACCAGAGAGCTCAGTCCTGTTCTCCCTGCCCCTGATCTCCAAGGACAGCTTCTATCCCAACCATGACTCAAGAAGGAAGCATTTGCTTGAAAGACAGAAGCCCAAGAGAAAAATCTCCCATCTGCATGGTTCTCTGAAGTGAGGAAGGGGCAGGAACTTTGGTGGCCAGACTTGGTGACAATCCAGGCCACGGAGAAGGTTGTATCCAGATGTACTCAGACTGGTGATTTCCACTGAGGTTGTTACTTCACCGGCCTTGAGCCCAAATGGGAAGTTTCTGAAAAATGGAATAAAAACCATACCCACTCACCTCAAATGTGAAGGCACGCCGAGTCTCCTTTTAGCCATTCTCTCCATTCTCATTCCTGGGTCTCAGAAAGGCTGCGTGCCCATTGAGGCTTCCTGCTGGAATGAAAAGATTTGGAGTCTAAGACTATTTAAATTCTGGCTCTTCCTCTTATAACACGTGACCTCAGACATATCATTTCCTATCTCTCAGTCTCAATTTCCCCATGTGTAAAACAAAAGGATTGGTCTAGATACACAACAAGGGCCCTGATCAAATCTATGGTCCTGTGATATCTTTTCTGTCTAGTGTAGGGGAATGGCCCAAAGATCAGGAATGGAAAGAGGAGGAGGAGAATCCATGAGCATATTCAAGCCACCGTTTGGATGATCAGCCCCTGTATAATAGAGAATTGCCAGCATTTCTTTTTTGAGACTGGGTCTCCCCATCTCACCCAGACTCATGGCCCCGCTTCTAACAGTGATTGGTACAAGCCCAGGCTTGCTCTGTTCTTCCAACCTGGGCAGGTTCAGCTTTTCTTCTGCAGTCCAATAGCCCTCTGCTCAGTCTGGAGGCTCACTCCATTGGTGCGAGACTTAGTGCAGACACCCAGCTGGCTCTGGCCCACTGCAGCTCAGAACTCCTGAGCACAGGACAGCCATCAGCCTCAGCCTTGTCAGGATCAGGGATGAGAGCTGCGTGCTACCATGCCTGGCCAAACTGCCTACATTTCTAAAAACAAACTTATTTGGACAATTCTTAGAACCGTCCAGTGTCTTCTTGCTGGCTGTTCTGTGGATCTTTTCTGCTTCGCTGCATGGGTTTTTTTTTTAAATGTCAATGAGAGCATTCCTTAGACATCATTGTAAAAAGAAAACCTTTCAAAATGCCTCTCGATATTTAAAAAAATACTGCTCTTTGCAAAAACAAGCATTTTATGAACTCTGATCCTAATATATCACCCTGTGTGAAGAAAAATAGATTTTTTAAAAAAAAATTTCAGTTTAAAAGGGAGGAAGCCAACAGGAAGCCTTTCCAAATGAGAAAACTGAGGCCGAGTGAAGGGGGAAATGACATGGGACATAGAGCTTAGCTGAGAGAAACCTTCGTTTTGGAGTCAAAGAAGAATTCTTTCTACACCCAACCTCTGCTCAAAGGTCTTCAGTGAAAGTCTCCTCCTGAGGTGGCCTGTGACACTTTTTCTTGGTGTTGTTAAGTTGTTTTTAGTCATGTCTGACTCTTCGTGACCCCATTTGGGGTTTTCTTGGCAGAGATACAGGAATGGTTTGCCATTTCCTCCTCCAGGTCATTATACAGATGAGAAAACTGAGGCAAACAGGGTGAAGTGACTTGTCCAGGGTCACACAGTTAGTTGGTGTCTGAGGCCAGACTCTTTGGGGCAGCTTCAATACCTGGAGAATTTTCTCCTCCGATTCAGCTTCAATCTGTCTCTCTGAAACATCCATGGATTGTTCATGGTACAGACCTCTGAGCTGGAGCAGAATAAGTCAAAAACTGTCTTCCTCCTTCTGTGGGCCACAGTAGAAGCACCAATGACTTCTGCAATCGAGGGGTTCTTTGCAAGTTGACTTTTGAGGCTGGGAAGCCCCAAGGCTGTGCTGAGTTACTGCTGGCAGGGCTGCCCAGTCATAGTATTTCAATATTAGTAGATATGGACAGATGCTTTCATTTCAGCTAAGAATAAAAACTGCATCTAGTCAGTGCCATGAATAGCTTGGGGGAAAAAAAACCTTCATGTGATAATGCACACTTACTAGTCAATAAAATCGACTATGATACAAAAAAACAGAACAAAACAAAACAAAAAAGCCAAACTGTCTTCCACATGACAGGTCTTCAAACGCCACGAGACAGTTCCCAGCTCCTCTTTTTCCCATCCTTGACTTCCATTCTCAAAGCTACCATCATCTCTGGGCCCCTCCACCTTCGTCTCCCTCCACCAGAGATGGTCCAGCTTATTAATGGCCTTCCTAATAACACAGGGCAGCCAAAATGGGACACCAGCCTCTGGATGTGATCTGACCAAGGCCAGTGGGCAGAAGAAGGCCTACTTCCCTTGTTCTAAATGCTCTACCTCGTGGCAGGGCTCTTCCTCTTGTACCCCCAGGGATGTCCAAGTAAATGCAAAAAATGGATGTTCTAAATGAAGTTATGGGTAGGGGTAGGAAGAAGAAGGGAAAGAAAAGGGACTTGACTGAAGAAATCTGCTACCTGTGGCATGTTTCCTGGCTTCACCCTGGTCCCCACCCTTCACCTTGTTCACTCCTCAACCAATGGTGTCAGTTGAAATCTTGGGCTTAGTGGTTTACTCAGTATTTGCTTACGTCTGCTTCTCATAAATGCAAACCAGCCCAATAAATAACATACTGGAAGACAAAACTCTTGAGGGAATGTTAAACCAATTACTTCCCTTACATAGACAGCACACTTCAGAACAGGGGCATAAAACGCACGGCCTGTGGGCCAGGCCATAAGCAGCCCACGACACTCCTCAAACAGTCTGAAAATGTAGTTCCTATATGATTTTAATGGTAATGCATTAATAAAAAAATTAGTATGCAAACATGTGTGAGTCCTGAGGACCTCACACACAAGGCAAAATTTGACCCCGTCTTCCACTCCTCTTAGGAATGGTCTCAGCAAGCTGCTCATTCCCAGTGTCCAAACAGTTGTTTAGCCTTGTTGATTCTTATACATCCTTCATGTCCATCCTCTTTTCCCACCTTACATGACTACTACCCCATCACATCTCACCTTGGCAAATGCGGTAACCTCTTAGCTGGTCAGGAAGCTAGGTGGCTCGATAGAGCATTAAGCCTAGAGTCAGGAAGACCTGAGTTCAAATCCAGCCTCAGACACTTAGTGATTGTGTGCCCCTGTTCAAGTCATTTCATCCTGTTTGCCTCACTTTCCTCATCTGTAAATGAGCTAGAGAAGGGAAAGACTGCCAAGGATTTCTGCCGAGAAAACCCCAAATGGGGTCTTGACGTGACTCAACCGACTGAACAAGTTTTCTTCTCTCTAATTAACCCTCCATACAGCTGTCAAAAATCTTCCTCAATCGTAAATCTGACCGTGTCACTCAAGAATCTTCAAAGGATCTCTGTTGCTTCCAGAATAAAATACCAAGTCCCCTCCCTGCCCCACTCCCCAGGAGAGTGTAAGCTCCTTGAGGCCAGGAATTATTTTTTTTTTCCTTTTAACTCCCAGAGCCTAGCCCAGGCTCTGGCCCAAGATCACGAACAAATGTCATGAATGTTTGTTGGATTGGATTGGAAGAGCCTGAACAAGAGGGCCCCAAGAAGGCCCCTTCCAATTCTAGAGCTTTGATCCAAAGACTCTGAGGAGGCAAGAGAGGACAAGTCTGTTCTAGCTCAAGAACCCAATTGATAAACATCTGGATTCACACCAAGTCTAAACCAAGCGGGCTGGGGAGGAGGGGACATCGTTTGCTCTCCAAAAGGATGCGTGGCTTTACTGCAGGGATGCTGTTCTAAAAATCACCATCCTTGGCTCTTTTACAAGAGGCCCCAGGTGGCCAAGTTGGTCAAAACTCTGTTTATTCTCTACCTTTCAGGAACCTGACTCTCTTCTAAAAGGAAGTCTACACGTGCCTGTTTCCTTAGAATTCTGTGTGGTTTTTATTGTCATCTTCCACCCCACCCTCCATTCATTTCCACCTCCACCCCCAAAGCACAGGCTCGCTTCTTCAGAATGTGGTCACCTGTGAACCGTGACCCACAGCTTTTCCTGTAGACAGCCAGCACATGGGGCTTGGGGGCCACTTAGCAGCATTATCCCCCCCGCCCGCCACCCTACCCCGTGCATTTTATAATTGGGCTGCAGAATGAAGTCCTTTGCTTACACCCAGGCAAACCACAAGGGCAGGCTGGGGCTTCCTGTTGCCAGGTCTCTATAAAGTGCCTCCGTCCCAAAATAAGAGACCAAGAGAAACTCCTCAAAGCCTTGAGCTCTGGGTCCCACACAGTCCCTCTCCTACCTCTTCTCTTTCTGCTCTTTGACTGTCCCCATTTAGGGCCCAGCCCAGCCCTTACACACGTGTCTCTGAGTCTCTGTCTTTCTCTCTCTGTGTCTCTGTCTGTTTCTGTCTCTCTGTCACTTCCTCTCTGTGTCTCTGTCTCTGTGTTTCTATCTCTCTCTCTCTCTTTGTCTCTCTGTCACTTTCTCTCCCTGTGTCTGTCTGTGTGTCTATCTCTGTCTCTGTCTCTCTGTCTCTGTCTCTTTCTCTCTGTCTCTGTCTTTGTTTCTCTTCTCTCTCTGTCTCTCTCTTCTCTGTCTGTGTGTGTGTGTCTGTCTGTCTGTCTCTGTCTCTTCCCCCACTCCTCCCTCTCTCTCTCTGTCACTTTCTCTCCCTGTATCTGTCTGTCTGTGTGTCAATCTCTGTCTCTGTCTCTCTGTCTCTTTCTCTTTCTGTCTCTGTCTCTGTTTCTCTTCTCTCTCTGTCTCTCTCTCTTCTCTGTGTGTGTGTGTGTGTGTGTCTGTCTGTTTCTGTCTCTTCCCCCACTCCTCCCTCTCTCTCTCTCTCTCTCTCTCTCTTTCTCTCTCTAACTTGGTGTGGGTAACCTGGACTGAAACTTAGTTTCTCTCTCCCCACACCTTCCCAGGGCGGCTCCCCCAGGGCCATGTCCAGATTCCTAAGGCACTTCACTGTGGTGGGCGATGACCACTACAAATGGAATACCAGATATAAGAGATGGGACAATGAGGATGAGGAGGATGAGCAGCCACAGATGCCTACAGCACCAGCTCCAGCATCCGCTGCTCCTGCGACTGAAAGCGGCCCCACTGATGTTCCAGGAGAGGTGGTCACCCCTCCAAAAGTTCCCTTGGACTTCAGGACTATGATGAGGAAGGTCTTCAGTTCCCACAGGTTTCAGGTAGGTCTCACTGAGAGCTGGATCAGCAGGATGGGGCGGGAAGAGGTCTAGATGTGAGAGTCAGGAGGTCTTGGCTACTGGGCAGTCAGGCTCTTCTCTGAGCCTCAGCATCTCTACAGTGGAGATAAAAAAAAACCCGCCCACCCTTATCTTGCAAGGCTATTGAAACTGGGAAGTCAGATTATAGCTGTGAATTTTTAAAAAGTTTAAAGGTCATCTTAGCCAAGAATTTTTGTTATCATCATAATCATAATAATTGTTATTAAAAAAAGAGAAAATAAGTGTGCTGCCTGTTCTGCCCACTTTCCATTTTCCTCTTTAGAATTGGAATGTCAGAACTGGAAGGGATATTAAAACAGATCATCCAAGCTGGGAAGGTCCTTAGAACAGGGGATGTCAGAGCTGGGAGGGTCCTCAGAACAGAGAATGTCAGAGCTGGGAGGGGCCTCAGAACAGGGAAGGTCAGAGCTGGGAGGGGCCTCAGAACAGGGGATGTCAGAGTTGGGAGGGGCCTCAGAACAGGGGATGTCAGAGCTGGGAGAGACTTTAGAACCTAAAATGTTAAAGTCTGAATGAATGTCAGGACACGAAATATCTGAGCTGGGAGGCCCCTGGAATCATCAGGGTCAATCCCCTCATTTGGCAGGTGAGGAAAGCAGAGACACTGAAGAGGCCATGGTGAATAAGGATCTTAGATATGGGTTGGCAAGTTGGACCCATTCAGCCTGCTCTGTGACCTTGGACAATCTCTTGCCCTCTCTGAGCCTTCCTTTTCCTTTCTATGTTTGATCCCTGCCTGTGCCTAGAAGTGAAACAGGGAACATGTCCCTGCAGCTCTCAGCATCCCTGTTGGACACCGAATGCTCTGTGAGGCTAAGGAACCATCAAGCGACTGTCAGGATTAATTCTTGAACAGTTTTTTTTGTGACCCTGTCATAGGCTCCTAGGCATGCATGGTGCTAGAAATAGAAATGAACCCAATTCCCCAGATTGTGCAGATGTCATTTCCACTGTACCTGGGGGTGGGAAGCAGCCTTGTTTCTCTTCTGTCACTGTCATTGTTCAGCTCTTAACACGTTTTCCCTATCCTGGGGCTTAGAGAGAAATAAAGCTGGCCAAAAATCCGTTTCCAGTCTGGGATCAGCCCGTCCCTCTTGCGGCTGTGAGGAGCAGAGAATCACAATATTAACTTGGGAGGAGCATCCCGTCCCACTCATTTCCATCACTCCAAGTAACGGGCTCAGCCCACCAATGGACCTGCATGTGGCCAAGAGGACTCACCCTTCCCCAGAGGCCTTGGACCCCAGGGCTTCATTTCCCAACCCTGGCCAGACCCTGTGCCTAGAATGGGCCTTGGAGAGCAGGGCTGAGGGAAAAGAATTAAGGGAGCAAGTGTGTAATAAGGTTGGAGGTTTGCGTCCTCTTTACATACATTTTCTCATTCAGTCACAGTATCCAGCTGGTGCTGGGCTGGGCAGCCTGGGGAAATAGGAGAGAAGGAGAAGGGAGAATGGTCCTGTTTGCAGTACAGTGGGAAAAGCCCTTGGCTTGTAGGCAGAGAGAACCTGGGTTCAGATGCCACCCCTGATGCTTATTAACTGAGTCACCCTGGGCCAATCACCAAATCCTCCTGGAATCAGTTTACTGATCTGTAAACTGAAGGGGTTGAGTTCAGTGGCCTCTAAGGATGGAGGTGGGGAGAGGGGAGAGAAAAAGGAGAGAGAGAGAGAGAGAAGGAGGGAAGGAGAGACAGAGACAGAGAGGAAAGGTGGAGAGAGAAAGAAGAGGAGAGTGAGTGAGCAAGCCTGTATTTATTAAGTGTTTACTGTGTGCCAGGCACTGTGCTCAGCATTGGGGATAAAAATACAAGCCAACAAGATAGTCACTGCCCTCACCAAGCTTTCCTTCTAATGGGGGAAGACAACACATAATGAGGAGCTAAAAAGGGGGGAAGGGAAGGTTGCTCCAAGGGAGGTAGAGGAGTGCCAACAAGGAAGAGGAGGCCTTTGATTGAGCCCTAAATTCACCATCAATGATCCTACCACTTATTTCTATGTTGCTTTAAGATTTTCAAAGTACTTTCCTCACAACTACCCTGTGAGGTAGGTAGTGATCCTTGTGCCCATTTCACAGATTAGGAAACTGAGGCACAGAGAGGCAAGAGGTCACAACACTAGCTCATAGGAAGGGCAGAATTTGAACATAGGCCTCTTCTGATCCCAAGTCCAACACACTTTTCCTCCCCCCATGCTGCCTTGGTGTCCTCACCAGTCCTATCACAGAATTTTAGAATTAGAAGAGACCTCAGCTGTCACCAAGTCCCACTTTGACTCACTCTAACCCACCCAACACATGGTCCTCCAGCCTTGGCCCGAAGCTCTCTCGTGAGGGGACCCTTCACACAAAGTTAGGAAGTTTAAGTCCTTGCAACTTGGGACCAATGCTCCTGTGTCTGCTTTCTGGGGCCCAGCAGGTAAAAAAATGTCAAATTCCTCTTCCACAGGACAGCCCTTGATGTACTGGAATCAGGAAATGGATCAATCAGCAAACAATTTATTACAGGCCAACTGTAGGCCAAGTGCTGGGGATTCAAAGATAAGACAGTTACCCTGTTTTCCCTGAATTTTCTCTTCTTCAGCTTAAACACCTCCCCCCTGCCCAGTTCCCTCAATCCAGCCTCAAATGGCATAAACTCAATGTATTTCCCCATTGGGATGGCCCTCCAAGTCCTACACTCACCGTCCCCTCTGCCTGCCATATATTGTAAAAATGCAGGTCGTGCCTGTAAGGTGTTGAGTAGGTGGGAGGGGAGGAACTGGAGGCAGCAATGACAAATGACTCTGTAGAGCTTTGGTGGGGAAGGGGTGCCAAGAGATGGGCTGGTACCTGAGAGATGGGCAGCTGGCTGACAGTGCACAGAGTACTGGACCTGGAGTGAGGAAGACCTGAGTTCAAATCCAGCCTCAGACACTTCCTAGGTGTGTGACCCTGAGCAAGTCACTTTACCTCCATCTGCCTCAGTTTCCTCATCTGTGGGATGGGAATAATAACAGCACCTACCTGCCAGCTTTGTTGTGAGGAGCAATGAGATAATATTTGTAAAGTGCTTAGCACAGTGCCTGGCATAGATAGGAACTATATAAATGCTTCTTTGTCCCCCCCTTCCCCCATAGGTAGGCAGGGTTGAGGGAAGGCTTTCTGAGGAAGGGACAGATGTCAGCAGGCAAAAGAGGAAAAGGCCAGTGGAAAGGGAGAGATTGAAGATGTTAGGAAGAGAAGGGGTCATGGAGGGAATTAGAGAAAGTGGCAGGGCATGGAGTGAGGTTACAGGCTCAGGCTGGATGAGATCAGAGCAGGACGGGATCAGAATGAACCAGAAGAACCTCAGAAACCTTACTGGAAGAAGCAGGACTTTGGTTTCAGTCATAGAGGCTGATGGTGGCCCAATCTGTCTCCCAGACAGGGCAGTGGTGTGGCTCCTTTCTCTACAGATCCTGAGACTGAGAGTGTGCCAGTTCAGAAGCTCTCCTGCCCCAACCTCTTTTTGCCTTCTTAGGTTTTGTTTTTTGTTTTTTTTAATCAAAAATGGTTAATTCAGTGCACATTAACAAAAACAAAGCCCAAGTGACCAAAACTGTAAAATTGAGATTGTTTGAAAATCACCTATAAAAGGAGTCTTATTCACATTGACAAAATAATGACAAAAAGGTTTGTTGATGTCTCTGTTCCCTCCTGGTCTCTTTTCCTTCTGTGTAATTTTTTTCACTTTTGCATTGAGTTGCTATTATTCTTTTTCATCTTTTTATCTCCAGTACGCACTTACATGTTTGTTGATTAACTGTCAATTGACTTTTTAAAACAAAGCTGTAATCAGTGTGTTCTGATTCTGCTTTCTTCATTCTGTATCATTTATCTTTCCATATTTTTTTTGGGTGGGGGGAACAGAGGTTCCTGTGATTTTACTGGTACAGGCAACTCCCCGGTGATAAAGTTCTCTCCACTAAGGCAAGGTGTACTCGGAGAGTTACCTGGGGCACTGAGAGAGTCAAGTGACTTACCTAGCGTTCCATGGCAGCCAATACATAGATGAGGCAGAATTTGAGCATAGGTCTTCTTAATTCCAAGATGGATTATTTATCCAGAATGCCATGGTATCTCTTAGTCTTTCTATTTTCTTTTGTATTCTTCATGTTTACCATCTTCTGCAGCATAGCAACATTTCATTATCTTAATGAATATAATATCAATATACTATATTATCATTTGTATTAATTTATTTCTTATGTAATAGAGAAAATATGAAGTATATTTTAATATATAACTATTTATATACACACACATAAATGAAGGGTTTACAAAGAGCTTTGCATACATTATCTGCTTTCAGCCCCACAGTAACCCTATGACATAGGTTCTGCAGGTTTAATAATGCCCTTTGTACAGAGCAGGAAACAGACACTCCTGGAGGTTTAGTGACTCGCCCATATTTACTGTCAAAGATGGGCTTAGAATCCAGGTGCCCTCCAGGGTTGAACCTCTGGGCCATTTCCTTGTAAATAACAGAAAAGATAGGTCTGTTTTTGCCTCTTGTAATGACACCTTTAGGATATAGTTCCAGGAGTGGGATCACAGGGTGATGAAGCAGGATCAGTGTGATAATTCTCATTGTGCATTAAAGGATTACCTTTGTGTTTCTGAAGAAAGTTTGTACCAATTCACATTTCCCATCAGTGTAATTGTGTGCCTGTTTTCCCACAGTCCCGCCAACACTGAGCTTTATCCTTTATTTAACTGGTTTGGCAGCTGTGATAGGTGTAAGTGTACCTCTGAGTTGTTTTAACTCACATTTTCTCATTATGGAAGAACTTAAACTTTTTTTATTGCAACAATCTGTGGTTTTTCCCTGTTTTTTAGAATAGTCTGTTCATATCATTTTTGTGTACCACTAGGAGGCACAATAGATAGAGCACCAGGCCTGGAGTCAGGAAGACCTGAGTTCAAATCCAGGCTGAGGCATTTCCTGGCTGTGTGACCCTGGGCAAGTCACTTAACTCTGATTGCCTCAGTTTCTTATTCTATAACATGAGTGGAGAAGGAAATGGAGAATGACTCCAGTATCTTTGTCATGAAAATCGCAAATGGGGTCACAGAGTCAGAAACAACTGAACAACAACAAATCTTTTAACTTCCAAGCTCTCATATGTGGAAGAAAGTATTTATCACTTGACATTTTCACTGTGAAGAGTTTAAAACAATTTTCCTCTTCTTCTTCCCACAGGTTATCATCATTTGCCTGGTCATTATGGATGCCTTACTGGTGCTTGCTGAGCTGATGATAGACTTGAAAATCATCCAATCAGACAAGGAGAACTATGCTGCCAGGGTAGACCATAGATGGCTTATTTGTCTTTTCATTGTTCTGTCTTTTATCTCACTTCTTGGCCCAGGTTATTCCATAGTAGCTCACCCCAACGAGCATGTCCCCAAGGCTTTCCAACACATTCTGGTACTTGAATAGGCTTTCTTATAAAGGGCCAGCCTTGGAATCAGGAAGACCTGAGTTCAAATCCTACCTATGATGCTAATTAGCTGTGTGACTGTGGACAAGTCACCTAAGGTCTCTGAGCATCATTTTGCTCATCTGTAAAATGAGGCCTTTGGACTAGATGGTATGTGAGGTCCTTTCAGTTCTAAATCTATAATCCTAAGCTCTCTGTGCCCCCAGGCCGCTATTGAGGCCTATGAGATGAGTGGCTTGGGTAGAGGGAGTTTCTGACTCAGGACTTGTCCTCCACTGATGAAATCACCATTCCCCACCCCCATCCTATGCCCTCCCAAAAAGACGTGTCCAAAATAACTCTGTGAAGTCACAGCACCCTGAATAAATCCTAAGGCCCTGTTGTGAAGGATGACTCAGGAGCAGGGGGAAAGCTGCCCACATTTTCAGAGATCGTCTCACTGGAGTCCAGGCTTCTCATCTCCTGCTCCAGTGAACTCTCTCAACTAGAAATCATATGCCCTCCCCCACACAGACTCCATCACCATGGTAGATGGTTAGAACTAGTCTTCTCTGCTTTTACATATGCCTTCTCTTTCCCTTCAAGCTTCCTTGGGTGTGGATGTTAATTTGAGTTTATTGAGACAAAAATGGTCAGTCAGTCAGTCAATAATCATGTATTAAGCACTTACCAAGTGATAGGTGCTATGCCCAGTGCTGGGCATAAAAAGCCAAAACAAAACAAAGAAAAGAGTCTAAGAGTTCCCATTCTAATGGGAAAGACTTCCAAACAAATATGTACATTTGAGATGTCTATAGAACAGGAGGAAGGGAGTCTCAGGAGGGAAGTCACTGGTAGTAGGGGAGGGAAGGTGGGAAGGAAGCCTGGGAAGCCAGAAGGGAGAGGGGAGTGAACCAAGCAATCCAGGCCTGAGGGATGGCCAATGCAAAGACTTGGAGATGAGGAATGTGGGGTGTGAGGAATAGCCAGGGGACCAGTGTAGCTGGATCCAGGAGTGTATGGAGGGGAGGAAGGTATAAGAAGACTGGAAAGGTAAGAAGGGGGCAGCTTATGGAGGCTTTACAAGCCAGACACAGGATTTTCGATTGATCCTGGAGGTAAGAGGGCACCCAGGAGCTTCTAGAGCAGGGCAGTGCCATAGTCACACCTGCACTATAGAAAAATGATCTTCACAGCTGAGGAGGATGGACTGGAGTGGGGAGAGACCCGAGGCAGCAGACCCCCAGCAGCTACTGCAATAGTCCAGGAGGGAGATGTTGAGGGCCACCCCCAAGGTGGAGGCAGTGTCAGAGGCCACAAGGGGGTGTCTTTGAGGGATGTTGCAAAGCTAGAAATGACAAGATTTGACAATGGATAGATTGGATATACGCAGTGATGTGAGTTAGGAGTCTAGGATTACATTGAGGTTTTGTGCTAAATGACTGGAAGCAGGTGGTTCCCTTGATGAGGAAGAGGGAAGGGTTTGGGAGGGCAAAGATAATGAGTTTTGATTTAGGCATGGTAAGTTTGAGATGTCTATGGGGCAACCAGTTTGAAATGTCCAAGAGGGAGCTTGGGATGCATGATTCTGTAGCTCAGGAGAGAGACTAGGGCTGGGTATATAGATCTGGGAATCTCGTGCATAGAATTGGGAGCTGATGAGATCACCAAGAGAAATAATCTCGAGTGAAAGGAGAAGGAGCTTAGGACACAGTCTCGGGGGCCAGGCACAAGTGTGGCATGAGTGAGGAGCCAGCCAGGGAGACTGAGAAGGAGCTGTGAGCCAGACAAGAGGAGCCAGGAGAGGAAAACCCAGAGAAAAGAGCGTTGAGGAGGAGGTGACCCCGAATGGCAAACCCTGTCTGAGGGGTCAGGGCACAGCAGGATTGAGAAGAGGCCATTCAGTTTGGCAGTTAGGAGAGCAGTGGTGATTTTGGGGAGAGCTGTTTCAGTCGAATGGTGAGGTCAGAAGCCAGAGTACAGAAGGTTTAGAAAGAGGAGAGGGAGTGGAGGCACAGATTAGAGATGACTTTCTCAAGAAATTCAGCTGAGAAAAGGAGGTGAGAATGAAGGTTTTTTGAGGGTGGGGGAGAGACATGGGCGTATTTGTAAGCAGTAGGGAAGCAGATAGCAGACAGAGAGAGACTGATGCTAAGAGAGAGAACAGGGATGGTAACGTTTCAAGTCTGGTGGAGGAGATAGGAGGGAATGCTATTGAAATCAGTTGTAGAAGCGTTGACCCTGGCAAGAAGAAGGGCCACTCCTTGATCTGAGACCAGGGAGGAGGAGGGGATAAAAGAGGAAAAAACTGAGAAATCTGAGATAAGGAGGAGGGGAGAAGATGGAGCTCTCCATTAACAATTTCATCAGGTTTTTTGGTGAAAAATGAGGCAAGGTCCTGGGCTAAGAGCAGAGGGGTAGAGTATACAGGGAGGATTGAGGAGAGATAAGAATGTTTGGAAGAGCCTCAGTGAAGGGGGGGATAGTGAATCGATTGGAGATTAATGAAAAATTTGTTTTGCTTCAATGAAGGCCCAGTTGAGATGAGATAACATCAGTTTGTAGTGGGTCCAATCAGTGATGTTTTGTGATTTCTTTCCACTTGGTTCAGTAGTACATGAGTAGGATTGAAGGGGGTGAGTGGTGGGAGTCTTCCAGGGTCCAAGCTTGGTAAGGCATGATAATCAACCTTGGACGGAGGGGCAAAAGAAATTATGGAGGAAGATAGTGTAGAGTTGAGCTGATTCTCCAAGGGACTGAGATACGGTAGCCAGTCAATTCAGGGGTGATGGCCTGGGAAATAGCTGAGGGATGGAGATAATAGAGGTCACAATGAGGTTAAAAAACAGGGTAAGGCAGAGGGAAAGATGGAATGATAAGAGATTATGATCAGATTAAGGAATTTCAGAGTTCAGGAACATGGAGGTGGAATATTTGGACATGATGGCAGGATCAAGGGGGTGAGCATCTCTGGGAGCAGCTGAAGTAGAGTGGAGGAGAAAGTCATGGAAACTGAATAAATTCAGGAATGAGGAAGAGATAGGTGTTGGATGGATTATCAGTTTGTATGTTTAAGTCCCCTTGTGGGAGGGTAAGAGACGGGAAAGAGAAAAAGTTTGAGCTAGGCACTTATTGAGGAAAGAGAATGCCTTGGACTGGGGGGTGGGGAGGGGATGTCTGTAGCTAGCAGCCACCAGGATTTTCTATTGAGTGACAGATTTGGCTAGTATGAATCTCAAAACAGGAAGTTGCCCAGTGAAGGTGTTCAGGGGAGGATTAGAGGAATGAGGAGCATTCTGATTTCCCCACCACAAACAGGAAGTTGGCTGAGGGGAGGATATAGAGAAAATATATCTAGTACTAGGAACTGCCTGCCTCAGTTTCCTCATCTGTAAAATGAGGGAAACAACAGCATCTACATCCTAGAGTGAAATCACAGGATAAAACGAGATATTGTAAAGTGTTCTGCAAGCCTTAAAGTACTGTATAAATGCTAGTTATTATCAATATAAGTGGCCAGTGTTCAACAGGATTCTTGTTTCTAAAGTTCTAGTTTCTTATCTCATGATTCCCATTAGAGTTGTGAGGGTTGCCATCATCATGGCTTGGCATGTCAGCCTGCTCTTTCTCAATTCAACAAACAATTTTAAAACATCTACTATGTATCTGATGAATGTGGTATATACAGAACCAGCCTCAAACCTAGGAGACTAGGTTCGAGAACCCCTTCCAACATGTACTGGCCGTGTGACCCTGGCCCAGTCCCTTAACCTCTCAGTGCTTTGGGATATTCCCTAAGTCTATGAGTTGCAGAAAAGGTGCCAGCCTACATTAGTAGAGGGAGTTTCCCCTGTAGCAGTGAAATCAGTGAAATCACCCTTTTCTTCTGTGTGCAGAGTACTAGGGATAGAAAGACAGGAATGAAACAGCCCCTGACCTCAAGCAGCTTAAAAAAAAGCAGCAAGGTAAAACAGATCATAGGACTAGAGCCAGAAGAGACCTCATGAAATACATCAAGTATTTCTATTAAGTGCCTGCTGTGTGCCTGGGGTGGTGCTAAACACTGGGGATACAAAGAGAGGCAAACATGGTCCCTGCCCTCAAGAAGCTCCTAGTCTAATGGAGGAAACAACATGTGCAGAAGTACAACTCATCTAGTCCAACCCTCTCCCCTCACCCACTCATTTTACAGATGATGAGATGGATGTCCAGGGTGGGGTAAATGATTTGCTCAAGGTCACACAACTAACAAGCATCAGAGACTGAATTTAACCCCAGGTTCTCTGGGTTTCACCACTACCACCACCACTACTACCGTTAGTTACTATTGCTACTTCTGTTACTATTGCTACTATTGCTGTTGTTACTATTGCTACTGTTACTACTACAATTACAACTATTGTTTTACTAGTGCTATCACTACTGCTACTATTACTACCACTGCCACTATTACTGTTGCTACTACTACTATTGCTACTGCTGCTAGTATCAACACAACCAACACCACTACTATTACTATTACTGTTAATAGCACTACCATTACTACTACCATCACTACTACTCTTAGTACTACTACTATTAATGCTACCATTATTACTATTATAACTAAGAATAATAACAATAATAATACAGTTCCACATTGTCTTGAATAGAAAGGAAAAATTAATTTACTGTGGGCAACCCAACCAACATAAGCAAGAACGCAAAAATGATGAACCATGCAGGGTGAAACTGAGAACTTCTAACTTGATCATCTAGGTAGCTAAGAAGGTGCCGAATGAAAGAGGGTCAAGAAAGATGGAGATGGTGGAGGGGGTTTCCTGGAGGAAGCACCTTTTACCCCAAGTCTTAAGGGAGGTGATGAATGTCAAAAGAAGGTGGGACTCGTGCTTAGAGGAAGTCCTAAAATAACATTGGGTATTCCTTATACCTGAAAGTGAGAGTCTCTCTGGAGATGCACAGATGCACAAAGCGTAAGAGTTCATTTTATCAGCAGAAGGATGCAGACATAGAAGTTTCCCAGTGGTCATGTAGGTTATTGAGTGGAGTCCTTGTGGTTAAGGAGCATTAACAGAAAATCCATCACTAATTAAGGGCTAGACCCTGTTTTAGAGCAAGAGAAGAATCTCCCCTCTTGTCCCTTTTCTGATGCTTCAAAGTGGTGGGAAGCTGACCCAGGGCTTTTGAAAGCAACTGTATACCTGTTTTCTGAGGCCAGCCTAGCTAATTTCTTTTAAAAATTTTTTTGATATCTTTTTTTACATTACCTTTATTTCCAAATATATAATTCCTCACTTTCCTCCTCAGCCAATATCCCTTTTTTTTGGCTAAGCAGTTGAGGTTAAGTGACTTGCCCAGAGTCACACAGCTAGCAAGTATCAAGTGTCTGAGGTTGGATTTGAACTCAGGTCCTCCTGACTCCAGGCTGGTGCTCTATTCACTGCCCCACTTAGCTGCCCCTCAACATTACTTTAAAGAAAAAAAAATTTAAAAGAAAAATAGGAAAAAAAAACCCAGTTCAACAAAACCAACCAACACATCAGTCATATATAATAATATATGCAGCCCATCAAATATAATATATATGTACTACATTCATAATCTCCTGCCTCTGCAAAGAAGAGAGGAAGGTCAGGTTTCTCCACTCTTCTCCAGGGACTAATCTTGGTCATTATAATTAAAGAGTGCTCAATTTAAATTTTTCTATTTCTATTTTTTGGCCTTTCTTTGCATCTCCCATGCTCAGCACAGCAGCTGGCACATAGTAGGTGTTTAGTAAATGCTTGTTGACTAACTCCATTGGTGTAGTCATTGTGTATGTCGTTTTCCTGATTCTGCTTCTCTGAATTCTTCAGATTCATGATTTCTTTAGGCACAGTAATATCCCATTGAATTTATGTAGGGAAACTTGGTTGACCATTCCTCCAACAATAAGTGTCTCAGTCTAGCTAATTTCAGAGAGGCTTATCACCAAGTTGACCACAGGATGACGAATTTTTTAGTCATGGCAACTCAAAGGCAATCTGGTCAGTTGTTTTGAATATTAGTTAATTAAAAATAGCACTTATTTGACACTGTAAGGTTGACAAAGCACTTCACATGTGTCATCTCATTTGATTTTCATAACCTTGTAAGGTAGTTAGTCAGTCAATGAAGATTTGGTAAGTTGCTACTGTGTGCCAGAAACTATGCTAAACTCTAGGGATTAAAAAAAAGGCAAAAGATAGCGCCTGCCCTCAGGGAGCCTATGAGCAAACAAATACGCAAAAACAAACTCAATGCTCAACCACTAGGATATAATTAAGAGAAAGAAGGTGCTAGAACTAAGAGGAACTAAGAAAGGCTTTCTTTAGAAGATGGGATTCTAGTTTGGATTTGAAGGAAGCCAGTGGTTGGAGATGAGGAGGGAGATCAATGACGATGATGATGATGATGATGATGAAGATGATGATGGTGATAATGCCCAGAGTAGGTGTAATTTAACTATTGGCTCCCTGCCTGTTCTTCTAGGTGTTCCACTATCTGAGCATCGCCATCCTGACCCTCTTCATGTCAGAAGTTGCATTAAAATTATATGTCTTCCGCAAGGAATTCTTCTACCACAAGTTTGAGATCCTGGATGCTGTTATTGTGGTTATCTCTTTTGTCCTGGACATTGTCCTCGTGTTCCAAGAGCATGCCTTTGAAGCCCTCGGCTTATTGATCCTTCTCCGACTTTGGCGGGTGGCCAGGATTATCAATGGTAAGTCCCAGTAGTAGCAGGTCCTCCATGAATTGGGCTGAGCAGGCTGCTCTGAAAACTGCACGGAGGTGGTAAGAGGGTACCTGTTCTGCAAGGCACTAGGCAATCTTGGGTTCCAATCTAACAAACATTTGCCAGGTGCCTACTTTAGGCTATGCCTTGCTTGGTGGTGGGAACACAAAGACCAAACAACAAGGAGTGTCTGCTCTCAAGAAGCTTATCTTTCTTTTTTTTTTTAATCAATTTATTGATGATTTTTATTCTTACAACACAATAATTTCACATAGGTGGCATAGTGAATTGACTCTACACACGGAGTCAGAAAAATCTGAGTTCAAATCCTACCTCAAACGCTTACTATGTGAACCTGGGCAAGTTATTTAATCATTGCCTGCCTCAGTTTCCTCATCTATAAAATGTGGATAATAGCACCTACATTCCTGGGTTGTTGTGAGGATAAAAACTGATAACATTTATAAAAAAGGTTCACAAGGCCTTAAAGCAGGATATAAATGGTAGGCATTATTTTTTATCATCATCATTATTATTTATTTCTGTGGATAAATATTCTCACCTATATACAAGCGAGAAATGAAACCACCACCCCCTTATAACACTTAAGTAAAAATAACCAATATAGTACCCCTGTCTGACAATGTATGCAGTGTTCTCCCCCTAGACTTCCCCATCTCATTGTTGAGAAGATATATTTCATTATCTATTTTCAGGGACCAAGATTAGTTATTACAACGAATCACAGTTCTACTTCCTTTTGTATTCTTTACATTACAATCTTTCAGTCATTGTATCTGTTGTTTAGTTTATTTCACTCTGCATTAGTTTATTAAAATCTTCTGGTACTTCTCTGAAGCCGTTATATTGGTCTTTCCATAGCACTCAGTGAGATTACATTGTATTAGATGGGGTGAGAGTGAGGATAAGGTATGTGCTCACACCCCCTGTATTTTTTTCTATTACGGTCTTTTCTGCTCCCAAGGAATTGAGTATTCAAATGAGATGGAAAGATCAAATATCCTATCATGGCTTCTCCTGTGGTTCCATGTTGGTATTGTAATATGCAGTTTGATGGGAAATATGACTTCCCCTCATACTTAGAAGATGGGAAATTCTAATGACTGTTTTTTGCTTTTTCCTGTCTCCAACACTTAGCACATAGCTGGCATTGAATGCCAGTTGACTCAAATCGAATTTAATCTTTTTGACATGCTGAAGATCTTTCCCTGGATCTTTCAATATGACAACAACAATCATATTTATATAGTACCTTAAGATTTGTAAACCCTTTAGACATTTGATCCTCACAGCAACCAAGTGAGATCAGTGCTGTTGTAACTGCCATTTCACAGATGAGGAAACTGAGGCAGGGAGCAATTAAGTGACATGCCCAGGGTGACATAGCTAGCAAACGTCTGGTGCCACATTTGACTCAGCTCTTGCTGACTTCAGGACCCTATACTCACAACATAGTACTTGGACAAGCTATCTGCTATCCCTCCTTCTGGTCATATGACCAGCCTGTCCTTCTTTCTGTCCACATGGGCCCTGATTATGTCTTTTACATCACTTCTTGTGCACAAATCATCTTTGGTAACATACTGCAGTCTATGTATACCCATTGTCCATTTCTCCATCTTCTCTAGGTCATCATCCATAACTTCCATCCTTCAGAGAACATGGTTTTCCATGATTCCTAGTCATAGGAATGTAAATGAGTTTATGTAAATGAGAACAGACTGGTAGCATGTTCCTTTCTACTTGACCTAATAGCTTCCTTGCCTCCTTGACCTAGGTAGAGATTCACCTCTTGTAGGGCTACACTGGACAGGGAGGCTTTTTCTGGAAGAATTCCTTTTCTCCTTTGGTTTGATGAATTTAGCAGTGAATAGCCCAGGAAACTGAAGCTGATGTGGGTTGAGAAACACTAGGGATGGGGTTTAGACCTTTTTGAAGGGAAAAGGCTGAGTATCAATTTGACTTGTGTGTAAGGGAGGCTTATACTACTCCACTTGGGCCCCTTCATGTCCTCTCAGAATCTCAATGTGATGGCCACTTAATCCAACCCATACCCACATCTCTTCTGTACGAAAGAAGCTGAAAACAGGTCATGGAAATGAATGAAAAGATTTAATTACTATTGGGTTGAAGTCAATATCCACAGATTCTGATCTTGGGGAGGGGAGGGAGGATAAAGAAGAGGGATTTTTTTTTTAATTGAGCAGACCTGTGATTCCATGGCCAGTAAAGTAACTCCTTCTACCAAAACACATCAAAGCCTGTTTTTGCAACTGAAGGTCTTGGAGAGTTGCCTGGGGCACTAAGAGATTAAATGACCTGGGCAGGGTCACAGGCTAGGGTACATCACAAGAGGGACCTGAACCCAGGTCTTCCTGGCCCCAAGGCCAGTTCTGTCATGCTGCCTTTCATTTGGGAATTAACCACCAGTAAATAACAAAAAAGTTTATGGATACACGTACAATCATAGAATCTCAAAGACACCAAAGCGGCCAACCAGTTAATTCTATAAAACAGCCAATAAATGGTATTCTGAAGATTTCTAGAGAGGGAGAATGGTACCTGTCGAATCACCCCATTCAACTTTTGGACAACTAGAACTGTTAGGAAGTTTTTCTTTATATCAAGCCTAAATTTTCTCTTATGGAAGAATTAACCCAGTCCTCTGAATTTTCCATGGCTTAGCTAAAGTATTCTTATTATTTGTGTCCACAAAGGGAGAACTGGAGCTTGGACACAAACCAAGGTGTCACAGTCATGTTCTCCGATCACAAGCAATATGGTTGCCTGATTTATGGTCTTACAACTGGGATAAGGAGACAAAGAATAAAGTGGGAGTGGTACAGTTAAAATAAGAGGGAGGGTAGCAGTACAATTCCAGGAGAAGGAGGTAAAGAGTTAGCAGACTGAATAAGGCACGATTATTGGAATATTCTCAGAACACATACTATAAGTTAAGCAGGTACTTTCTGTTGTCCCAACCTTGAGAAAGCATTCTTTCCCATAGGAACACATTTTGTCATTGCTTCTTCATACTTATAATGACTAGTACATCCACAGGGCTTTGCAATGACACTATGCTTTCTAGAAGAACAACAAATAAGACAGGCCTAGAGCCCTGATTCCACTCTTCTTTGCAGCTCCTATCCCTTGTTCTTGGTTCTACCTGTTGGGGCCAAGCAGAACAAGTCAATTCAATTTTTTTTTTTGAAGCTAACAGTCCTTCATATGCTGGAAGACAAGTTCCATGTTTTTCCAAGTCATCTCTTCTCCAGGCTAAATACTACAGTTCCATCATCTGATCTTCATATAGCATGATCAAAAGCCTCTGCTTGTCTTCCTCTGCCCTCCTGCCTCTCTCACCCAGCGTGTTGGCCGTGCCGCACAGTTTGATGTCATCTGAAGATTCAATGAGGATGCCATCTAATGGCTGTTTCTAAGTCATTGCTAAAAAGCGTGAAGCAGCACAGGAACAACATAGATCCCTGGGGCATTCCACTGGAAACCACCTTCCGAGTGGACTGATAACTGTCCAAAAATCCCTGTTAATTAGGTTTGTCTGGCATGACTTGCTCTTGATGAATTTGGCCTTCTGTAATCACTGTATTTTCTAGATTTTCAACAGCCATCCCTTCAATAATGAATCCTGGAACTTTGTCAGGAAAATCAAAATCAAGCTCATTGGACTATAGTTTTCAGAATTCAAATCTTTTCCCTTTTTTTAAAAAAAATATGGGGATATTTGCCCTTCCCTGGTCTTAAAGTACCTCTCTTATCTTCTTTGATTTTTCAAGATCCCTGCCAAGTGCTTCAACAATCACATCTGCCTTTTCTTTGACTACCCTATGATTCAGGTCAACTGGGCCTGATGACTTGAACATATCAACACACCACTGATCCTAAACTATCTTCCTAATTGCCTTTGCTGACTGTTAGGTGGTGTAGTGTATCAAGTGCCAGGCCTGGAGTCAAATAGAGCCATCTTCCTGAGTTCAAATCCAGCCTCAGACACTTACTAGTTCTGTGACCTTAGGCAAGTCACTTAACCCTGTTTGCCTCAGTTTCCTCCCCTATAAAATGAACACAAGGAAATGGCAAACCACTCCAGTATCTTTGCCAAGAAAACCCCAAATGGACTCACAAAGAGTCAGAAACAACTGAAATGACTCAACAGCAACAAATTACCTTTGCTGTCAATGCCTTATTAGCTATTTCCCCCCTTTCTCCTTACCTGTGCAAAGGTCATTCTCCTTGGCAGAGAAAACAGAAGTAAAGCACCACCTTCTTTCTGCTCTCACTTATCACCATTCCATCCATCCTCAAGCAACAGTCCTATCCCATTTTTCATTCTCTTCTTCCCAAGAAAGCTTAAAAAAATCTTGACTTTCTGTTTTCTGCTTTCATTGCTATCAGTTGATTCTGAATGTTAACACTCCTGACAATTCTTATAGGACCAATGCAAAACCCTTACATTCATCCTATTCCCTTGCCCTTCCTTCCATCTTCCATGTCTTTTAAAAATCTAAATTATTTGGTGAGCTCCCTATGATTCCATCAATCTATTCAAACAACTTTTTCTCCTCCTCATTGAAATATTTTCTTTTAGTTCTTTAGAATTTCATTCTTCATGGCTTCCTATTACTCTAGGGCTGACTTCCCCTATAGAATGGTGGGATCCTACTTTTCTCTAAACCCTGTGGAACCTGCTCTCCCCAAATCTAGGGTGCATGTCAGACCATTCCTGACTCTCCTCTCTTCTCTGTCACAAACTCTAACATGGAGTGGGTGTTTCCTCCAAAGGTCCTCATCATCTCTGCCCTAACAGTCAGTTCCTTGTCTTCTCCAGCTGCACTTATTTTGGACTCCTTTGACTCCTCCACCATGCCCCTGTGCCAGGTACCTCCCCTCCCACCCACACTTTCAGCTTTCTTTTATGTGTTGGATTGTAAGCTCCTTGAGGGAAGGCATTTTTTTTTTTTTTTTAGTATTTGTATCTGCGGCACTTTGCACAATACCTGGCATACAATAGGCATTTAATAAATGTTTATTGACTATTAACTACTTGTTTTGTTGGTGAAAATCATCCAAAACAGAAATTCTCCTCACTGGTTCTCTTGCCTTTTAAAAAATGAAATGATCACTAATGCAAAGAAAGAAATTAATTACTATTCTTTGGACAGAGGGAACAGCCCAGCAGATGTCTGAATAATAAAGTTTCCCATCATTACTATGCCATGCCTCCTTGCCAGACTTGTGATGTTTTCCAAACTACTCCTCTATTTCTTCTTTCTGCCCAGGTGGTCTATAGTATTGGCTGAAGACAAGATTAATTGTTCCTTCATCCATTGACCTTTATCCAAAAGCTTTTTGCCATGCTCTCCCCCTCAGATTCCTGGAATTCTTCATGAATGTGTATATTATTAACATAAGATGCTAATCCAAACCATTTACTTTATGTTTTGAATAAGATAATGTCCTTTTAATAAGGCATATCTTGTTTTTAAAAAAAAAAAGTACACTCTTTTAGAACCCTATTCTTGTCATTGGGCCAGTGATCCTCCATGGCCTAGAAGGGCAAATATGTCTCTTTATGCTCACTTCTAGTTCCCCTCGTTTGTTACCCAAACTGTACATCTGTGTCTAGATGGGCCTTTCTTGAATTTTAATTTCCTATTCATTTCTGGCCTTTTCTTTGGCTCCTCTTCCTGCATTGCAGCTGCTCTACTTGGTAGCTAGCTGGGTGGAATTGTAATCATTTTCTCCCTCCCCCTTCCTTTTCAGCTCAAAACTCTGGATTCTATTTTTATCATCCTTTCCATTTTCAATTTGAAACAAGCTAAGTTTTCCTCTACAGAGTTCCTCACACGTTGTGGTTTGTCCTTCATCCTCAAATAGGACCATGACATTAGGGAGATGATGCCATGACTTGCAAGTGAATTAGATTTAAGTGAGGGAGGGCTGTGCAAAGTCACATACCTCACTTTCTCCTCCGGAGCTGTCTGGGTCCAGTGACCAGATATAGATCAGGACAGCTGGAGATAGCCCCCATGACCCTATCCAGTTAACAAGTCAAGTCAGTAAGCAATTATTAACCATGGTGCCAGGCACTGTGCTTAAGCACGGGGGTTACATAGCTTTTTTTTTCTCTTTTTTTGGTCAATGAGGGCAAGATTTGAACTCAAGTCTTCACTCCAAACCCAACACTCTCTCTACTATAAGATGGACATCCATCAGGAGATGAGGAAATGGAGCTGAGAGGAGAGCTGAATATATAGATTTGGGAGTCATCTTCATAGAGATAATAGTCCAATCCATGGAAACTAATGAGATCACCTAAAGAGATACTATAGAAAAGAGGAGAGTCCAAGATTGAATATACCCCTATGACATGGATCAGACATAGTTGGTGACCCTGCAAAGGAAACTGAGAATTAGTCGAAGTAGGATGAAAATGACAGACCTGTCACAAAAACCAAGTGGGAAAAGATTTTCCAGCAGGAAGGAGTGGCCAAGAATGTCAAAAACTCTTTGGCCCTCAGCCATATAGAAAATGGTCAAAGTATATAAATAGGCATTTTCTAAGGAATAAATCCAAGCTATCAATTGCCATGGAGGGGGGAGGGAAGAATGCTCCAAATCACTAAAAGGTAGAAGTGAAAAATTAAAGCATCACTGAGGTTCCATCTTACACTCACTAGATTGGGAGATTTAACCAAAAAAAAAAAAGAGAGAATGACAAAAGCTGGTGGAGATGTGGGAAAAGATACATTAACGCATCATTAGTGGAACTGTGAACTGATTCAGCCATTCCACAAAGCAGTTACTTAACTGTGCATACCATTGACACAATGTATACCTCCAAAAAGATCAAAGATGAAAATGTCCTACATGTACAAAATTATTTATAACAGCTTTTTTTTTCTATGCAGGCAAAGAACTGGAAACTAATTGGGGGAGGGGGGAAAGGGGAGAGGGGACTCCCCATAAATTGAGAAATAGATGAATTATGGTATACGAAATGGAATATATTGTTCTGTAAGAAATGGTGAAGGGGGTGGTTTCAAAGAAACTTGGGAAGACTTGTATGAACTGATACAAACTGAAGTGGGAGGAACCAGGGGAACAATTTATGTAACATGAAAATTATAAAAACAAAACTTTGGAAGACTTAAGAATTCTGATCAATGCAATGACCAAATCTATTTGGCCAACCAAATGTAGTTGGTCACTGGACGATCTGCATAATTCCAGAGGACCCAGGTTGAAACCTGCTGCCCATCCCCTTGCACAGAGGTGATGGACTCAGGGTGCAGATTGAGATAAATTTTTTGGACACTGGCCATTATTTCAGCTGATTATGCTTATTTGTTATGAGGGTTTTGCTTTTCTTTTTTTACCCCAATGGGCAGGGGGAGGTAGAAAGGACAGAAAACAGATTTTTTTCACTGAAAAAAATTAAATTTAATTTCGAAAAATTTTAAATTCTTTGACACTGACTTTGAGAAGGATTAAGACCAAGAAAAGGTCATTAGATTTAGCATATAACTCATAACTGATGACCTTGGAGAGAGTAGTTTTTAGTGAATGGTGAGGGCAGAAGCCAAACTACAACAGTGTGAAATGGAGGTGAAAAAATAGAAGTCTTGTGTTGAAAGATTTTTCTAAGAGTTTGGCCATGAAATTAAGGAGAAATATAGGATGACAGTTTTAGGGGACAGTGGGGTCATGTGAAGATTTTTTAGGGACAGGAAGATATGGGCATGTTTATAGACAGCCAGGAAGGAGCCTGCTTATGAGATTGAAAATTAGGGCGAGGAAATGATAGGATCAAGTTCCTGGTGACAGGAGGGGATGTAGTCAGGGGCACAAGGAGAGGCGCTGGTATGGCAAGGATCACCTCCTCTGACACTGGAGCAAAGGAAGGGATGAGGGAATGATGTTGAGGTGACATAAACCGTGGAATCAGGGAAGAAAAGCAGCTCATGGCAGCCCTCAGGTATTTCAGTGAAGCATGAGACAAGGTCTGCTGAGGGAAAGAGTCAGCATCAGGGGCTTGAGGAACAGCTGCTATGGGGAATATAACAGGGGTCAATTGTGAAAAGTAGAATTGGTCAATGCAGTACTGAGGCCCCAGCTGAAATTAAACACCAACCTGTAGTATACTCAGGCAGCACAGGTATATGGCTTCTCCCATTGCCTTTTTGCAACTTGAAACAAAGAATGTAGTGTTTTTGTTGTTGTTGTTTTTTTAGGCTGAGATTTGGTAGCTAGCCCCAAGGTCACACAGCTAGGAAGTGGATGAGGCAGGATTTGACCTCAGGTCTCTTCTGACTCCAAGTCCTGCACATTTCCCACTACACCACCTAGCTGCTTTTGTTGTTGTTGGGTGACCTTTCTTTCTGACCTCCTTAAAATATCTGTCCTGGAGTTGGGTCAAGCATGAAATTTCTAACTTTGCATTCTTCTAAGTTGTTTTCCAGAAGAATGGGGCCAATTCAGTGCCACTAATAATATGTTGTTTGTGCCTGTCTTCCCACAGCTCTTCCAACAGCCATCTCAGTCTCTTATCTCCTCTTTGTCAGTTTGATGCATGAGATGACACCTCAGTTGTTTCAACTGACATTTCTTTCATTAATGGTTTGGCACATTTTTTCCACATGGTCGTTGTTAGCTCACTTATATTCTTTTGAAAACTTCTTGGTCATATACTTTGATCACCATCTCCTGTGAAATATGTTGAGTCATATGTTTGCATTGATTCCCTATACATCTTGGATATAGCCTTTCATTAGAGATGTTCAATGCAAAGATCTTCCCCACTGACTGGCATCCTGTCTTACCCAAAATTACACTGATATCATTTGTATAACAGCTTCTAAAATTGTATGCAGTCAAAATTGTCTACCTTGTCTTTGGTGACCTGCTCTACTACCCGGTTAGGTCGTGAAATTTCCCAATCACCAGAATTGTGAGATCTACCTACCCTGTTCTGTTCTCTACTTTTGTTATGATCTCTGTTTTTATGTTTGTCTCTTACTCACTTGGAGTTTACTGAGGCACACAATGTAAGCCATCTGATTAAATTTATTTTCTGCCAACCAGTTCTCCAGATTTACTAGCAGTTGTTGGGAATAGGGAGTCCTTTCCCCCAGTGGTTTATATTCTCGGGTTGATGAAACATTGGGCTACTGTGTTCATGTGCTTTTAGGCCTTGCTTGCCTGATCTATCAATGATATAATTTCACAACCTCTCATACTCTACAAGAAACAGGGGATGAATTCAAACTGGACACTAAACATATTCTTGCAGAAGTTTCCTCTGGTCAACTCAAAAGTTCAAGCCAGACTCTCTGAGTTTCCATGCCTTTAATTAATGATTAATGACCGGAGAAAATAAAACTCCCAAACAAATACATTGTGTGTTAGCCTACAGTACACATCTGTGAGTCTGTGTGGATGGTGGAATTGTGTTGAGATTGCAGGAGTATCACATCCCCTGAGTTTATGTCTCAGCTCCATGAGTTGTGCCCTGGCTCACAAAGGGCATGTGTCTTAAATTCTCAGAATTGGTGGTTCATTTTTTAAATGCCCTATCTCACAGGGCTGACAAGATGATGTATGGAAAGTACTTTGCAAATCGGAAATCAAGTATAATGGACTCATTATGTTAATGCCCAAAGTCACAATCTAGCCCTCTGAATTATTTTTAGGCATAATTATTTCAGTCAAGACACGTTCTGAACGACAACTCTCAAGGCTGAAAATGATTAATCATCAACTGGCCACGAAAATCCAGCATCTTGAATTTAGTTGCACTGAGAAGGTAAGACAAATGTAAGATAGATGACTAATGGTCTCAACAGTAACTAGACTTATGAGCCTCAGAGATGTTCACAATGTAAAGTCGATCTCTGTCTTTGAAACAGGAACAAGAAATTGAAAGACTTACCAAACTACTGAGAGATCATGGACTTCTCCAGTAGCTGAACCACACAACATTTGCCTAACCACATGGAGAGGAAACATCTTGTTGGATGGACTGGCCTTGTGTACATGTCTGTGAAACACCCTGGGTGTCTCCAGGGTTATCTCTGGAAATGATCTGAAGCCTTCATTTTACTTGTTCTCAGGTCTGATTATGTCCAGATGTTACATAGTTCCTCCTAAGAGCTGTCTTTTTATCTTGATGTAAAGAGAGTTGCCTTGGTAACAAATGCTTCATAAACTCCCTTTTCTTATATTCCAAACTCTAAACTTGTTTGAAAATGAATGCTAGAGCTGTATGGGTTTGTATAAAATTTAATTTTGCCAAATGTATGCTTTCAAAATATTTTCACATATATTTCAGCACCGGATTCCCTAGTTGTGGACATTCTGAAAGACAAAAGTAATAAAAAAAAATTATCTTACAGTCCAGGTGATTACAGGAAGGTCATTTTATTCATGAGCTAATCAGAAAGACCATGTGTCCTGTTACTTGCCATTGACCTCCTGAAGTTTGGATCTTTCCATGGATGTTGCTCAGGAACCCTCTGTAGCAACCAGCTGCAAAACGCAGTCTGAATCTCATTGTATTTATTATTTATGCCTCTGTCAGACATTTTTTGAAACTACCACGCAAATAATGTACATGAGAAGCTGCCTGGTTTGCCTGAGCCCTCCCCCTAGATTCTCTTGCCACAATAGTGATGAACTCTAATAATCCACCTCCATTCTGTAGCATCCCAGGAGTGTTCCTGGGCTGGGCTTGGGATGGCACATAGCAATTAGATCGAAGAATAGACTGCAATTAATGGGATATTCGAGCAAGGAGCTTTCTTTAGCCTTTGTGTTATACTTCTAACATTTTTGTATGATATTGTACTATTTTTGCACTTGTTTGCATATGGAAGGAAAAAGAAGGACAGCCTGAATTGAACAGCTATTGCTTCTAAAGTAATTTTGATGTTAAAGCAGAGGGTGAATTAAGGGGTTGGATTTAAAGAATAAAGAGAAGTAGCATTTATATGGCATTCTGCTAAGCAATTTTAAAATAGTACCTCATTTATTACCCTGGGAGGAAGGTACTATTATTATCTTTATTTTATTGCTGCAGAAACTGAGCCAAACAGGTTAAATGACTTGCCCAGGGTCATACAACTATTAAGTATTTTAGGCCAGACTTCTGAACTCAAGTCCTCATGAGCCCAGGCCCAGCATGTTATTCAAGGTACCACCAGCTGCCTCTATTTAAGACAAACCTACAAAGAGGTTGTCCTAAATATATTCCTTCCCACAATCCTGAGTCAATTTTCTTCCCCTTTTGCTTTGTTTGAATATGAAGGCTAAATGTTGCAGGGCTGGGCAGGACCCTGACCTGACTATCGCCTCATTCTGAAGCAAAACCAGGGAGATAGAAGCTCTGAGGTCACCTGGCCCAGCACCTAGCTGTGAAACATCTTTGACAGCTGGTCATACAGGCTTTGCTTAAAGCCCTCCACTGAGGGGGGGAGCTAACTACATTCTGAGACATTCCATTTGTGGACACCTGACTGTTAGGAAAGTAACTTTATACTGAGCCAAAACTGCCTCTACACCTTCCACCCATCACTCCTAGCTTTGCTCTCTGGAGCCAGAATAAATTGCATCCCTCATCTACAAAACAATCCGTCAGAGAGAGAGAGAGAGAGAGAGAGAGAGAGAGAGAGAGATGTATATGTATATATGTATGTATATATATGTATGTGTGTGTGTGTGTGTGTATATATATGTATATGTATATATTTACACCCCTCTTCTGTAAGTGTCAAGTATTTGGTCTGAGGCCAGATTTGAACTCAGGTCCTCCTGACTTCAGGGCTGGTGCTCTATCCACTGCGCCACCTAGCTGCCCCTATTCCCTCAGATATTTAAAGACAGCTATGCTATCTGTGCCTCCCCCTCCAACCTCTCTAAGTCTTCTTTTCTCCAGCCTAAATGTCTCTGCTTCCTTCAACCAATTATTGTATGGCATGGTTTTCAGGCATAGTGGATAGAGCACTGGGATTGGAGGCAGAAATATTCATTTTCATCAGTTTAAATCTGGCCTCAGATACTCTGAGCAAGTCACTTCACCCTCTTTGCCTCTATTTCCTCATCTGTAAAATGAGCTAGAGAAGGAAATAGGCAAACACTTCCGTATCTCTGCCAAGAAAACCCCAGATGGGGCCACGTACAGTCAGACACGACTGAAATGACTGAACAACAGCAAAAAAATGGTTTCCAGCTCACTCCACCCCACCCTGGCCTGCAATGTCTTGACCAGCCTCAATGAGATATTCATGCACTGGCTTGTCAACATCCTTCCTAAAAGTGAGTACCCCAAACTGAAGACAAGCCTTCAAATGTAGTCTGGGCAAGGCAGAGCTAAGTCTCCCTCCCTGAATGCTGCATTGGTGTTCAAGGAATATTTGCAGGGTTTTAGCCAAACCTGATTTCACCACTGTAGGAACTCAAAATGAAGAAACTGCCTCAATTGATGCCAATCAACCCTCACTTGCTGTCTCGGGATCCTGAGAGGTGAAGTGACAGGACCATGGCCATGCAGCCAGGATGGGTCAGAGACCAGCATTTGAATCTGGGTCTTCCTGACTCTCTGTCTTCCAGCTCTCTATCCTACACCGTGTTGGGCAGCTCCTCTTGGTAGGATTTGTGAGAAGACACAGACAGGAACTGCATCAGATGAGCAGGCACAGCTCTGGTCCCCTGAAGGACTGGAAATCCCATGAGCTTCTTGGCCCTCCTCCTTTGCCAAAATCAAGAAAAGCCCAGGGAGAGGCAACAAGAGAAATCTCAGGTAAGGAATGTTCTAGGAGAAGTCAAAGGCAGAAAGGCATGGAGGAATGGCATGGCTCTCAGAGTTATGGGGAATCATCAACCCAACAGTCACAATTCTCAGGGCTAACAATCCTTGACAGCAGCACCAGGATTTCCTGAATTTAGTAACTACTTACGTCACACAAATGGAAAGAAGAAATTGGAGGGCAGCTTGGCATCAATGGTGGGCTGAGCCTTGTAATCGGCTTCCGCTGGTGCAGACACATCAATGAAACTAACCACAGTAGAAACCTGTGCTGTCCTTCCATGTTCTAACTCAGTCTGTGAGGAAAAAGGAAGAGGTACACAAGTCCTGAATAGCCTGTGTGTTAGTTGCCAGGGTTAGCAGAGACCGGGAAACTTTTCATTCTATTCTTGACTCTACTCCCACCCCTTACCCCCCAACCCCAACTTGATTGACTCACAATGTGAATCTGGATGAGAAATATAATTTTTATTTCCTTAGTAAAATTATTAAAATAAAACCACTGATGGGTAAATATAGATAAAATGAGCCAATAAAGCATTTTGAGACACAGGATGAAAGGTAGTATTTTTTCTCAAAGTTTCAATGACTAAAACATTAGGCCTATTTGCATTCCTAGATGAATTTTCAAAAAAAATTAAAAACAAAAACCTACTTTTAAAGTCTTTTAAAGGTTTTACTGTGAATAAAATCTGTTACTAATGAATACTGTTCCCCCCCCCCAAAAAAAGGTTAAAAAAATTATGAACTAAACTGTTTTTGAATGCTCAAGGAGGAATAAATACACATGAAACATTTTCCAATCTCGGCAAATATGTATGTTTGTGTTTTGAAACGTGTCATGCAACCACCTTTAAACAAAGATTAGTCATACCTTGGAAAATGCGGATGAAATCATTTGCACTGCAACATTGACTATTTTGGCTTGTGGATTCATTAAGGAACCATACTTAGTCCACTTCACTCTTATATCATAGACCAGTGGGATCAAACATGGCTCCTAGGAGAATAAAACGACAATCTTCCATTATTCCATGGAATCAATTTCTGATATTGAACGAAATCCAAACTTTAGTTTTTCTTTTTTTTTACAACAACTTCATCTTTTCAATAATGTTCCGAGCAAAAGAATAAGAATTTCCTAAAAGCTTGGATAAAATGGTCTAACAAGTACTATTTCTGCTTTCAAGTATTCCTTGTGCTAAAAATATCTTAACAGCTAGGGTATTAATTTTTAGATACCCTTACACTCTAATACTAAACTTTTTTTTATTTTATCTTTTGATTCATTCATTAATTGAATTTAAGTGAGATAGAGTTGCACAAAGTGGTCAGCCTCACTCTCTCTTCCAGAGTCATTACAGTCCAGTGGCAGGCCAGCGTCAAGACAATTAATGATGGCTGGGGATGCAATGGATGACCTTGGTGTCTCAACCAATAACTAGTCTCCTTCGCAATTTAGGGCAACTCACTTAGATTTTCTACAGCTTAGCTGCTCTGGCTTAGAAATGGGAAAAATCCTCTCTGGCTTGGTACTAGGGACAATAATGTCAGAAGGAGCTGGTGAAGACCACGCCAGTAGTATCAACAGAAAGGCAGGCTCCTGCACAGAATAAGTGATGTGTGTATCACCTTGGACATATTTCCAAAGTATTTTTGGATCAAAGCAGGCACACGTTTCCCTTGAAAAAATGGTAAGAGCTTTTCTGTGGGAATTCAGGAAGAAGCTGTCATCGTCAGGATCTCCCTTCTCTCAGAGAGGGAAAGAGAAAAGGGCTGGCAAAGCAGCTACGGCACCTGAAAGCCTTTCAGCCCCTGGCCCCTGCCTTCAGTGCCCAACAGCAGGGCCTTGGAGGTCACTAGGGTCAGGGGCACTCCTGGGGTTGAACTTGTGCCTAAGAAGCTTATTAGCACACAAGCTAGCAAGAAGGCCTACTGCAGCAATGGGAGGGAAAGTCCACACATCCACCCTGATTCAGGTTCTCTGGTCCATACTTCTTGGAAGAAAAGCTGCAAAGCCTTGAACCTGCCAGATCATCAGAAGCTTGCAAAGGGGCAGCTGGACATGGGGGCAAGAACTATGGGCACTTCCCTCCTCGTTTTTTATTTGCCCAACTGACCAAAGTAGCCACGCTGATTCAGGACTAAACTGCTTGTTTCTCAGAAGAGTGGCCTGAGCAAACACCATCTCCAAGGGGGATGCTGAGAGCTCCAGTCTGAGCCAGCAAATGCTCTTCTGGCAACGTTCTCCCTCTGCTGTAAATAGACTGAATTGTATGAGACAACTGCACGAGAGACCAGCAAGATCGGCCTCTTAGGCAGAGATGAACTTGCCTCAGGTGACAGAGGCCCACACACATTCCTTACAGCTTAGACAAGGAGAAGGATGGGCAGGGAAAGCATCACAGGGAGTCAGGGGGGCTAGACAGTTATCAATCCCATGAAACTCATTGGGGATTTTGGATAAAAAGTGCCCAGTGTGGGTTGCATCTATAGCCTAAAGATGCTGATATGATTGGTTGCTGACAGCATGGCATAGTGGGTAGAACACTAGATTTTAGAATCAGAGGACTCCAAGGATCAGTCAGCCAGCCAAGAGACAATGTAGTAAGGGCTTACTCTGTCCCAGACTGGGCAAAGAGCTAGGGGTGAACAAGAAAAGCCACTTGTTTTGTGTATGACCTGGAGCTTCCTCATCTGCAAAATGAGAAGGGGTTGGGCTCAGTCTAATTCTACATCCTGTGACTGCAGGAAGGTCATGATGCTGACCATAGAGACCTCTGGATCCCTTTGAAACAGTCTAGAGGTTATAAAAATCATAGACTGCCAGAGACAGAAGAAATTAGCCTCAGAAGTTTAGTCCAACCTCTTCAGTTGCCAGAAAAGGAAAATGAGGTCCAGGGAGGAGAAGATCTTGCCCAGGGTCATAGAGGCAGAAACCAGAACAGGTTTCCTGATTCCCAGGTCACTGTGCCTTTCAGAATACCACACTATCTCCCCTAAAACCCTCTCCATTCTGTCATGAATTTCAAGGGAGGGAGAGTAATAGTAGGACAACTGTTCAAATATATCAGTGTTTCTGTTTCTTCAGAGCTCCATCCAAAGTCTTTTCTATACAGGTGAGTGAGGCAGGAAGTCACCACCTGCCACACAAGACATCTTAACAAAAATCAAAACCACCCTCCAACAATTAGGAATTATCTCTACCTGTCCTTTTGCTGCAAAAATGGAAAAATGGACAGGCACCCAGTCCTGCAAATTCTGGGCTGCTGAATTTCCAAAGGAAGATATATAGTCTGGGAAGCTTTCCCCCATCAGTAATTTTTTCAGTCTTCTCCCAACTAGTTGGCAATTGGTAGTTTTAGTCAATCTTTCAGAAAGAAAAAAACAAAACAAAACATTAACGAGCTGACAGTTCTTAACAAAGACATGTTGACGTCTCCTGATCTCCTGCTTCTCTTCCCCTACAAAGGAGATCCAGCAGATGGGAGCGGCTGACTGTGCTTCTCGAGGTAGACCCCAAATCCCAGAGATCTGATTACAGAGTGGTGTCCGGGCAGCCAGAGCCAGGGCTGTTCTCTCTGGGGTATTGTACAGTTTGAAATTCAGAAAAAAAAAAACCAACAACAACAGAAAAAAATTGGGAGCAGGGGAAAGATTTGCTGTGAATTCACTTGTTTCCCCAAATGCAGGAAATGAATATTTTCTCATTCTTACTGAAGTGAATTACAAATCGTTGCAGTATCTTTCTCTAGTATTTTATCAATTCATCCAAGACACTTCATTCCGATGAATGGATGAAAAACAAGTTATTAAACACCTACTATGTGCCAAAAGTGACCCTACCCTCAAGGAGATTACATTCTAACAGGAGGAGGCAATGCATATAGGAAGTGGTGTCTAAGGAAGGGAGTTTTGGTCTGAGCGGTCACAGGGATTTTAGAGTATCAGTCAGTCAACAAACATTAAACAAATTCTTACAATGTGCACTGAGTACACAAAGAAAGGCAAAAACCCAGTCCCTACCCTCAAGGAGGTCACATTTCAATGGAGAAGACAACATGCAAACAACTCTGTACATGGATGAAACAAAAAGCAGAAGGGACTACTACTACAGGCACAAGCCAAGGGGGAGAGGGAGTGGAGAGTCTGCTCAGAAGCAGAGATGAGGAAGAACACTGCAGGTGTGGGGGCCAAGGGGCCAAGCCTGCTCCAGCTTCCCAATCCCAACACTGGAATTAACCAGTTCATTTCTCTACTGCCCTCTACTCTTGAATGCCTTGCCCCCTGGTCCTATCTCTGCTTAGGCCTGGCCAAACCACAACCCTGCATCAGTGCCACTTTGACTCCTACTAACAGGATTCTGAGCAGAGCCATCATTTCCTTCCTTGTTGCCTACAAACTTCACCAAGTCTCTCTTAAAAACCTATGCACCATCTCTCCTCAAGGTATCCTAAACCTCTCCTCCCTCTCACAATCACACTTCTAGAAAAAGCTGTCTCCTCTCACCGACTTCACTTCCTCTCCTCTCAACCACTCCTTGATCCTTTGCAGCCTGGCTTCCAGCCTCATAGCTTAACTGTACTGCTTTCTCCAAAGTTATGGAGGACCTTTTTAATGCCCATATCTAAAGGCATTTCCTCAATCTTCATACTTCCAGACCTCTCTGGAGCATGAAGCACTACTAATCAGTTCGGCACCTGGACACTCTCTTCTCTTCTCTGATTTTCAAGCTGCTGTTCTCTCTTGGTTTTCCTACCTGGATAAACATCCATACTGAGCCTCCTAACAGTGTGGACCCAAAGACAAGGCTGTCTCTCCTTCTCTCTCTACACTCAGTGAATTTCCTTAGCTCCCTTGACTTTAATGGTCATCTTTACAGAAAACATTTAGATCCATCCCTAGCCTCTCCCCAAAACTCCAGTCCCATATCACCAACTGCCTATTGGACACTGGGAACTGGCATCTCAAACTCAACACATCCACAACAGAATTCATTCTCTTTCTCCCCAAACCCATGCCTCTTCTGAATTTTCCTAGTTCCCTAGTTCTATTAAAGGGACCGCCAATCTTCCAGTCCCCAGGTTTACAAGCTTAGAATAATCATCCTTCTCTCTCATTCTACACACCCAACATTCCAGGTCAACTCCTTTCTGCCTCCAATTTCTTGTAACCATCCCCAAGTTTCTACTCACAGAACTCCATCCTCATTCCCACCTTCATCTCTTCTCACCTGGACTATTATAATTACCTACTAACTGGTAGACTTGCCTCAAATCTCTTCCCACTCCAATCCATCTTCCCCACAGCAGTAAAGCTGATTTTCAAAAATCACAGATCTTCTATTCAGCAAACAGGAGTACCTACCTATTACCTCCAAGAGCAAACACACACTCCTCTGCTAGGCATTTAAAGCCTTTCACAATTGGAATCACAACCTACTTTTGAAATTTAATCTTTACTATTCCCAATCACAAGACTACATTCACTGAGCCATTTATTACATAGCATGCCCTCTCTCCCACAGAAATACCTTTGCACCAGCTGTCCCCCGTGCCCAGAAGCCCATCTTTTCCACCTCTACTTCCTTTTTCCTTTAAAGCTCTGCCAAAGCACTTCCTTCTGCCTGAGGCCTTTGCTTCCCCACAGCTCTAATAGTGCCTCCCCCACCCCAAATTATGCTGTGTTCATTTTACGTATATTTTGTATACACTTAGACTTGTGCCTGTTGTCTTCTCCAATATAATGTAAGCTGCTTGAGGGTTTCGTCCTTGTCTCTGTCAATCCCCAGTGGCAAACACAAGGCCTGGCATACAGTGGGTGCTTAATCAATGTGAGTGACTGTCACACTTCCCAGTAGCCATGGTGGTATTGATTTACTTACTGTTTCCTGCTGTTGTCTCGATTCACAGTTTAAGAAGCGCCGAAGGGATTGCGAGTGGAAAAAGTTTAAGCTCTGTCTAGAGAAAGCCCAGGAGATGGGAAGGACAGGTGAGGGACAATGTGTTAGGAGGTCAGATGTCAAGATGTGTAGTTGGGGGTCAGAGACAGAGAATGGATTGTGAGTTTTCACTCCTGCCCTGGGGCAGGCTCAGGTTTCCTTGTGGATAGGATGTGGAGAACCATCTCGAGGGGCAGGGTGTCTGCTAGATAGACTGAGTAATGATGAAACCAGAATCCACATTATGGATTTCATACCAACTGAGCTTGTTCAGAGTTAAAGGGGTTTTCTGTTTGTTTTAGGGTTCTTTTCATGTATCCAGAAAAAGGTAATAATATTTTATTATCTAATCATCAGAAACGTAATTGTAAAATGGTAAAAGATTAATCCCTTACCTTATTTTGCATCCAGTCACCATATTATAACCAAAAACTACTGGTTTTCGAAGTCCTTCTGCTAATAAGCAGTTCTGCTCAGCTGGGCTGTGAAAAATGGTAAATTGTCCATATCTGTTAGTACTCTGAACAACCTGAGATGTTCACAGGGTTAAGAGAAAATACAACCAATGCTAAAGATATAACACCAATAGTTCATATCTGTAGAGTGTTATGCAGTTTATAAAGCTTCTTCATGGGTCACAAAACCCTATTTGTTAAACAATGGGAGAATTCTTATCCACATTTAACAGAAGAGGAAACTGAGGTTTATAGAGATACAGAGATATGCCCTTTGAACACACTAATGGACTATTAGCCAAGCTGTGAATTGGTTGAACCATTCTGGAAAGCAATTTGGAACTATGCTAAGGAAGGGGTAGGAAAAGGGAGGTATATATATTAAGAAATAAATGTAAGTGATACAAAACCAAAAGGTAGCAATAAAAATAAAGCTAATAAGCAGCAGAGCTCAGACTTGAACCCAGGTCTCCTGTATCTAAATCTGATATGATTTCTAGACCACCAGGCTGCCATTCTTGCACTTCGTGGGCATAATGGGCATAAAATATTTTATATATGTTTTGTATATTTAAGGCCCAGTCCTCACTGCCTTTAATAGTGCCTTTCAGGAAGCCTCTGGCAAGACAAAGATACCACTTTCCTGTGCCTCAAGTTCCGCAGATACATATGACTTTTTCAATACTTTCTTCAAGGCATTATTATGACTATTTTCATTGACTAGCATCAGCTGAGGAAGAGATAAGATAGAAACTGGCTTCACTCAGTGTTAGCTGCAGATTTCCATCATCACTAAATTGGTTCATAAATCTCTTATGCACATTAGTATCTCCAGATTTGGGGCAGCTAGATGGTTCAGTGGATAGAGCACTGGGCCTGGAGTCGGGAAGACCTGAGTTCAAATCCACCCTCAGACACTTTAGCTATGTAATCCTGCGCAAGTAACTTAACCTCTGCTTGTCTTAATCCACTGAAGAAGGAAATGGCAACCCGCTCCAGTATCCTTGCCAAGAAAATCCCATATGGATACAAAGAGACAGAAACAAAGAGCTGGACATGACTGAACGCATGAACAAGAACAAAATCTCAAGATTTAATTAAATAAATAGCACTTCCAGAAACTCAGGAAAGCCAGCAAGTACTGGGGGAAGAGAACAAGCCGGTGCCCAGAGACCATGCACACTTGTCAGTGAAAGCGTGTACCCGATGTGCCAGATGCAGAGTCATGTGTTTGCCTGACTCTTGTCCCACATTCCTTCCACTTACTACAGGTTCCACAACCAAATACAAAGTCATCCTAGGCTCTGGCGTCCACAGACATTTCTACCTTGTGTCATAATTTTCCGTTTACTAAAACATTTTCTACACACATATTACTTTACCCCAATCTCCAAAAGTTTCCCCTTAATATGCAGCTACAGCAGTAAGTGGGGCAGAACTGGTCTCAGTAAGTCCTAGTTGGGAACAAATGCTCCCATTTCCCTAAATAATCTAAAGGACTTAAAAATATACAGAGACAAGACAACATGATCTCCAAATATTGGCAAACCTAACAGACAACCAAAAAGGATATTCTATCTCAAATCCAGCTATTAATGGTAGTCCTGGAATATAACCTGGATTTCCACTGAGAGGGAATGACTTAATATTTTGCTGAAAGACAAAATATAACAAAGAAAAATTCTTATTTTTATTCAGAAAAAGGCAGAAAAAATTGAGAGCTTTAATAAAGTCTAGAATATCAAACAATAAGACATCCTCCCCCACATACAACTACAAATATAACTACTTAATGCAGGCACACATCTTGCTGTTAAATTACAAGCTTATACAGTGTGTTGCTCCTAAGAGAAAAAGAAAAAGAAATTAACACAATTCCATCATAAAGCTCTAGTACAAATGACTCCAGTGTTCGGCACAAACCATGTTATGGTTGGCACTTACAACCTGAGGTTTTAAGTCTTAAAATATGATGATTTTAATCACTTGGCAAGCATCTGTGTTAAAATGACAAAAATTACCTGAAGAAATTGAACCTGAAATTGCTGTTGGAGTGGAAGCATTGAGCTGCTGACTGTCCCAAGAAGGAAATGGATATCAGCCTTTGTGATTTCACCTGCCTCTGTGTATGTGATGCTGTACTTTAACTGAAAATAAAACCAGACACAACTTATGGCCCCTTTCATGACTTTCCATTTAGAATCAAAGCATATACTCACAGAACCATGGAGCTGGATGGACCTTGGAGGTCATGTAATCTAATCCTCTTCTTATTTCACAGATGGGGAAAGTGAGGCCCAAGAGGGAAAATAACCACATAGCTAGCTATTGTGACCTTGGGGAAGTTAACTAAGTCTCTCATTTTAGCAGCTACATTTAGCATATTGAAAAATACTAGAGAAAACAGAAAGAACAAATCCTTCTCTGTTCCTACACTTCTTGGAAATTTATTTCTCCACTACAACCTCATCTAGATCATGAAACCCACCACAGTCTGAGGCATGCCCCTTACACCATAAACAAAGATGAGCGCTTGAGCCAGAGGGTACCCAAATGGATACTTTGTGCACCCACTGGCATTTGCAGAATATAACTAATCTCATCATTCACACTCTGAATGTTTACCATTCAAGTCTAACATTTTAAAAGCTGGAAACAAAATGTGACCGATGTTTGGGGAAAGGTTGTACAAGTTATAGCATGTAAATGTAATGAAATGATAAAATGAAGAATTCAGAAACACAAGGGAAGACCTGTGCAAAACAACCTCATGTGAAGAAAGCAGAACCCAAAGAACAACATAAAAATGACAACTACAATGTAAATAGAGTCAACACAGAGGGGCAACAAAACCCAGGTCAAACCCAACAGCCAGTGTCCATTCCATGCCGTTACACAAAGGACACACCCCTGTTTCCTTTTAACAGTTGATAAATTCAATCTTTGGGCACAAACTGTCACTGTCACCCTTTATTCCTTGGTAGCTTCAGGATAAAGCATAATTAACTAATCTATCTTCATAAGCTAGTTGACTCCTAGATGCCAACAGGAGGAAGAACAAAAACGGGAAACAATGTGGTCTACTGCAAAAACAACACTTGGGGAGGAGTTTCCGATGACTGTCCCAAGGCATGCAGCTTGATTCTGCCTTAAATAAATAAAGTTTCACCAAAAAATGAAATCAGGCACCTACCTTAAGAACAACATTAGTGCAGGCTTTCAGACCATTGATGTGGACAAAAGTGGGATGCAAAAGAACATCACTCTGGGTATTTTGAGTCACTGTTTTATTTAGAGATTTCAGAAATACAGCCCGGACAGTGATAGGAATCTGCAAAGTGTTATAAATGTATTGTTCAACACACTTCACAAAAACATGCTTCTACAACTAAGTTCTATAGCTATAAACCTTTGCAATACCTGTTAGTTTGACTTTAACATATATTCTATCTCCTATGACATCTATAGTTCAATGTTAAAGACTCTTTGGCTCAATAGCATAAGTAACCAAAGGGCAAAACTAATAAAGTTTTCTATCTGCATAAAATAAGTGCCTCTTACATGTCTAAGAACACCCAAAGGAGTGCCTGTTAGCTAGTGCCTAGATCTGGAGGACAGATGGAGACTCTTGTAATATCATGTACGGATTCCTTGTTCAGGTCATCATAAAGTCAAGCCAGGCTCTTCTCACTTGTGTTAAAATTGTATCTTGTTCGAGACCCCTGACCACCCTCCCCTCTTCTAGCCATTATAGTAAGCAAGTTTTATAGGTAGCCAGTATAAAATAGCAATAGCAGGAAATAAGATCACAAAGAGAAACCTGGAAGACATGTACAAACCATCCCAAAGATCAAAGGAGCATAATCTCCAAATTGTATCATACATTAACTAAAATTCACATCCTGTTAATATGTGCCCAATCAGTAGAAACCATAGAGATGCTGCTTGTCAAGGTTCTGGTTCTATGATGTGTAAATTCCAGACAAAAATCCAGACCTCCACAGCTCCAGACCAGCGGAACATCAAAAAGATGCTGATAAATTTAGGATAATGAATTTGAAATTTTACCGATAACTTTGAGCTGATTTAGATATGTTAGTGAACTAACTGCAAGGTCGCCCAATTAAGAGGAATTGGTCTGGTTTCCCCCAAAAATCCTATAAAATGAGACCTCAAACTCCTGCCCCTCAAGGCCTCTTGTATCTCCATCGGTCCATGCTACAGAGTGCTCCCAACTCTCATCCATGCTTACCTGAGTGACATTCTCTGCTTCTCCTCCTCCACATCCTCTTCCTTATCCCATTTGCTGTCCCCATGCCACCGTCTGTCTCTCTACCACTTTTTGCCACTTGTCTCTGCCTTTCTGGGTTTTTTACCCCTCCATATCCTCTGTGGTTAATTAAAGTGTGACTGCTGCCCCATTTCCCACCACAGAATGTAGTCTTTCCTGGTAAGTACCTAAAGAACTGGGTGTGCCCACCCCTATTTCATAATTTCATAAATTAATTACCAATTCATCATTGAATATAAAAATCTTCCTGTTTAGGTTAGTGACCCTAAATGTACTGGGTGACAGTGAATGAAAGCTTTAACCTCAAACTGGACATCCCTTTTTAGAAGTCTTTTTAGGAAGAGGGTGCCAGGGACTGACAGAAATGCTAAGAACAGAGCACCTTAAATTCAAATATCTTCATGAGAAAACACTGTGCCTAGTATGGAGGAGATGAACTTGATTAAGCTATTTCATTATCTTTGGGGGGAATGTAAGAACAATGTTGCAGCAGAACAGTTGGAAAGCTGGTTGTTATGGATTCTTGAACAGTGAGTCTAAGGGAATAGCTCCATATGCTGGAACCAGGCCCAAAAGACCATTATTCCGAAAGTTAGAATCCATCAAAATAGAATTAACACTAACAATTTAACAAATATGGATTTTTTTTTGTAATGACTCAAAGGTACAGGCCCTCCAAGATGTTCCGTCCCCATGACTACTAATGATTTCTAGACACAGCAATAGATAAAGATAGGATGAAGCCCTGAATAAGCTGTCCTGCCTCTCAAACATCTCTAGCAGTTGTTTTTTTGAACAAAGTCCCAGTGACTGTACTTCTCATTCATGTATCATATAAGTAGAACTCCAAATGGTTCACCTAAAAGCTCTGCTTAGCTAAGCTTTTAGGCTATTTCTATTTCAAGTAAAGAGATTAGCTTATTTCTATGTCTATATATTTTTTATACATTTATATCCTAAGATCTAATAAATACAAATAGCATGAATAGAAACTTGATTACTCATGAAAACCAATAGGTATTTGGCAAACAGTACCCCAAGACCATAACCCTTCCTTGGTGACTAGGCACAATGGAAAGGGAAGGAACAGGTGACTCGTTTTTCCTCCCTTCTAGTTCTGACAGGTTCCACAACCAGTGAGGGACACAGCAGGGAGGGTACAACCCTGGCAGATCCTTTACTTGACTACCACTCACCCACAAATCACCAAATGTTAGATTAATATTAAATAGCCTCCTAAAATGTGGTAGTTCACTGAATTCAATTTATAAATCCTCGATGGGCACACTGCATTCTGGTTGCTAATCATCACTTTGACAAGAGACCATTTAAGTCCCCTAAGGTAACCAGAAAATATAGGATCTAATTCCATTCATTTGTCAGTGAAGTTATCTGCAACTTCAACACAGAGGAAACTGTAAAACTTCAAAACCAAATCAGTTTAAATAGTTTAAATGGTATGAAAAGACAGGAAAGGTATACTAGGAACTCTTTATTTGCACCTACATTGCTTTTTAGCTGAATCCTTTCTATTAGTAACAAGGCACTATTTCTAATCATAAACATATTTATTTAAAAGATAATAAAAGCAAGTTTTGCTGTTGTTTTGTTTTACCATAAGTAGCCTTTTCTCCACTAAGACATGGATTCTTACCTCTTTACTTGAATTAGGTTCCTAGACAAAAAGGAAACGGAAAGAGTTATATCTGTATGTCATAGAAAATCATTATTTTTCTTGCCTTTTTTTCTTTTCTTTTTTTTCTTGCCTTTTTAACACCTGTTCTTATACCTAAGTTGTTTATTTTCTTGAAGATTCTGAAAAAAGAAAAATAACTGCATTTCCTGTAATGTGAACATATTGTCAACATTCTTATCACATTCATAATAAACTAGTTTCCCATTTTGTTTGCAAATGTATTCTTAAACAGAGCAGGGCATCGGCCAACCCACTGGACATTGCTAGCTTTGAGGAATACTTAAACTTCTTCTCAATCAATTAACAAGTCTTTTCTGAGCACCTCCTATGTGCAAGGTACTAGAGACTGGGGGAAAGGGAAAAGCTATGTAGAACATGGCTGCTGCCCCTCCAGACCCTTATGAATAAGGTGAGTAAATAAGAAATGTCAACAGGCAATCACAACTTCAGGAAACCTACATGAAAACCAGGTTCATTAGAAGAGAAATGAACGTGCATGTAGAAACCCAAAGAGTTCACCATCCACACAGAAGTCTGCATATTTAGTAAGCTTCACCCAAAGGGGCATGGCATGGGAGGGGGAAAGGTACAGTAAAAGTGGGAAAAGGACAAAACCCCTCCCAAAGGGGAGGAGCAAAGTGACTGACTGGCAAAAGCTGCATTCTTTTCTTTTTCTTTTTTGGCTAGGCAGTGGGGTTAAGTGACTTGCCCAGGGTCACATAGCTATAAATGTCAACTGTCTGAGGTCAGATTTGAACTCAGGTCCTCCCGACTCCAAGGCCAGAGCTCTATCCACTATGTCACTTAGTTGCCCCTTGGATTCTTTTCCCTTGAGAACCACTAGACTACGAAGAGAAGAGGAAGGTCTCCTTATCTACAGGGTCCCAGCTGCACGAGCCATTTCTCAGCCTAGCACAGACTGACTGGCGCCTGTCTTGACTCCCAGGGACACAAAGGGAGTCCATTTTGGGATGCAAACAACAAATGATGTCAGCTGGAGGCGGGGGTTGTCCTTGACATATTCAGGCCAGTGTTTCTAGAAAAAATGGCAACTCAAAAAGACAAGTTTGAGGGACCCCTTAACAGTCCTTAAGATATAAACACATGAAAAATTTAATCACCAGTACAAGACAGAATATGGTAAAAGTATACTTTAAGTGGAAAGGATAATAAGCAAATTGAGTAGGGGACTCAACTAGATGACTTCAAAGGTCCCTTCCTGCTCTAAATCTCTTTATCCTGTGACCTCAAGATGACCAGGAATCTTCTAAATTTAAGATTCTATGATGCTATGAGTTCAGAACAAAGAGAAATCAGTGTTCTGGAGTGTTTGGATAAACAATGTAGGCAGAGTGTGAGCCAGGCTTTGAAGGAGGGGTAGGATTTAGAAAGGCAGAGGGGAATTGAAAGGGCTCCCCTGCAAAAGATGGCATGGAAGTGGGAAGATGCAAAACATGTTCTAAGGAACATGTTCTAAGCCTGGCCAGAGTAGGAGACTGGTGTTGGAGAACAGTGAGAAAAAGGCTGGAATAGTAGCTTAGGGCCTGATTATGGAAGTGCAGAAATGCTGGGCTAGAGTTTGGAGGAGTCACTATTTTTGACCATGAAACATGACAGAAAGATTACTCTTGTGGAGCTATACAAGGTGTTCAGAGGATGGAAAGCAGAAACCAGTTAAAATGCAAGAGCTGAGTAATAATAAATAAGGTGATATGGACTTTAACTCATCTCTTTCTCTGAAGACTGTAATCAGATCAATGTAATAAATAAACTGCTTTATTGTTCCCCTCACCATTTGTAGGAATTCCTAGACTACAGCTCTGCCTGAGTAATCTCCCCCATTAAAATAATAATGAACAATGAAAATTAGCTGCTAGCTTTCATGCAGCATTTTAAGGTTTGAAGAGCTGGATATTGCCTCATTTTATCCTCACAGCCACCCTAGAAGGCTAAGAGAGGGAAATGACCTGCTTTCATGTCTGTATCCTGGTTTTTTAGGACAGTGCTTGGCACACAGTAAGGGCTCAATAGATGCTTTGCACTTCTTTCATTTACTGAACTAGCCTGTTAAGAGTCTGGAAATCAGAGAGGAGGCAGCATTATGTCAAGATGACCAATACGAAGAACATGAAGTTAAGTAAGCAGGGGCATTTCCAAACTGAACTTACGGCCAAAATCTTGGGCTGAATGTACTGACCCATGCTGAGGGCTCTGTCTTCGCCACACTGCTCCAGAGTTACTCTTCTGTTACATCGAAAGACCTCGTTCATCAGAAACCCTGGCAATCACAGCAGAATAACCAAGAAAAGATAAGCAAAACAAAGAAATTTCTAAAAGCAGATGCTGAAGGAAATGCCACGTTGCAACTATGAAAAAGAAAACAGAGGGCAAAGCAAGTTGTGAAAGAAGCTATGAATGGTCTGCAGCAGAGGCTGATTTTTCTCCCTGGGCATAGCACATGGCTGAGGAGCTTCACTCAAGAAATGAGTCCACTGGGTACACTGGTGAGCTGCCTGTGGGAAGACAGCCAGCAGAGAGGAGCCCACTTGCCCATGGCACTGTGAAGTGGGCAACTGAGCCCCAAGGATGAGGGAGAACCACATGTCCAGTTTAAGATGTAGGTAGGAAATGTGACCATCTTAGAATATCAGAATGGTTGCTCTGTTACTCCAGAGAGCAGAATGAAGACAAAATAGCAGAAGTTACAGGGAAGCCAACTTCAGGCCAACATGAGAAAAGATATTAGAGCAACCAGAAGTATCCAAAACAAAATGAGCCACCTCATCAGGCAAGTAGTGAGCCCCCTGGAAGTCTTCAAGCAAACGCTGGATGACTACAACCTGTCAGGGGTGTTTGTTAGAGATGGGACACCCAGTATTAGGGAGAACTTTGGATTAGATCACCTCTAAGAGGCTTTCAGACTTAGAAGTCCCCAATCCTAATTAAGATGCCTAATTAAGGGTATTCTAAATTTAAGCAGTGGATTCATTAAACTAATGACAAACCTTAAAGGGGAATGAGAATAGGACTTAATAGGAAAGAGAACATATGAGTACTTACCTACAGGATTGTTATCTGAGCATTGAGAAGCGAGTAAAGGACATGGAAGCTTCAGAAATGAATCAGAAGTCTGCACAGGAACTCTGTACTATAGAAACATATATAACAAGAAGGTTTATGATTATTAAAAATAATCAGGTATTTCTAAAGAAACAGAGAAAATGCAATTAAAATAATGAAATGTAATTTCCCAAAACAAAATTCAATGAAGTTCTTCACCAAAATGCAAAATAATGTCTACTTTGTTTTTATTTTGAGTTCTAGTTCTGAATTCTCTCCCTCTCTTCAGCTCCTCCCTTATCCACTGAGAATGCCAAACATAATACTTTATCATACTTATGAAGTAATGCAAAACATATTTCCACATTAGCCATTCCCTCCCCGCCCCCCAAAATCATAAAAATATGTTTCAATCTTCATTTTGAGTTCATCTGTTCTCTATCCGGAGATAAGATAGCATTTTTCATCATGAGTCCTTTCTTTGGCAGATCTGTGGCAGATCATTGTATTGATCAATTATTACTAAGCCTTTCACAGCTGATTGTCATTACAATATTGGTGAAAATGTGTATATTATTCTACTGGTTCTTCTCACTTCACTTTACATCAATTCACGTTAAGTCTTCCCAAGTTTTTTCTGAAAGCATCCTGCTCATCATTTCTTGTAAGCACAATAGAATTCCATCACAATCATAGACCATAACTTGTTCAGC
>NW_020951900.1:1375285-1392982 GCF_900497805.2 Vombatus ursinus
GCATTTTTTCATATGATTAGTGATAATTTTGATTATTTCCTCTGAAAACTGGCTGGTCATATCCTTTGATCATTTGTTAATCGGAGAATGGTTCTTATTTTTATGTTTGACTCAGTTCCCTATAGATTTAAGAAATGAGACCTTTATCAGAGAAACCTGCTTTAAAATGTTTTTCCCATTTTTCTGCTTTTCTTCTATATTTGGCTGCACTGGTTTTGTTTCTGCAAAATCTTTCTATTTTTACATAACAAAAATTATTCATTTTGCCTCCCGTGAACCTCTCTATCTCTTGTTCAGTCATGAACTCTTCCCTATCCATAGACCTGACAAATAATTTTTTCCAAGCTCCCCTAATTTACTTATGATATCACCCTTTATGTCTAAATCATGTAACTATTTTGAGCTAATCTTTGTATATTATATGAGATGTTGGTCTATGCCTACTTTCTACCAGACTCAATACAATGTTGATATTTTAAAGAAATAATGTCAATGAATATATCCTTTGCATGGCCTCTTCTTGTCCTGGAATGCCCACCCTAGACAGCTTCTCCTCACAGAATTCCTCCTTTGTTTTAAGACTCATGAAGCCTTTTCCACTCCTTCAACAGCCAGGGTCCACCATGCTTATTTATTATTTGTATTTATTTTGCATTCCTAAAAGAGTTAAAGAAAGGGCTTTTTTAAAAGAAAAGATTTTAAAAACCAAATGAGAGCTATGGAAGAAAGATATGGAAGGAGAATTAACAGTTTGGTAAAAGAAACAGAAATCCTTACTGAAGAAAATAACTCTTTGGAAATTAGCAATGACTAAACAGAAGCTAAAAAGTCTACGAGACATCAAGAAATAATAAAAATGAAGCCAAAAGACTAAAAAAAGAAGGAAATGTGAAGCATTTCACAGCAAAAACAAATGGCCCAGAAAAAAGTCAAAGAAAGATAATTTAAGACTCAAGATCAAAGAAATTTAAAACTCAATGGACTACCTGAAAGCCATGAACAAAGAAAAGAGCCTAAACGCTATATTTCAAAAAATCATAAAACAAAACTTCCCAGATATTTTAGAACCAGAGGACAAAGTAGAAATTGAAAGAATCCACTTGTCACCTCCTGAAAGAACCTCACCTCCAAAAAAAACCTCCCAGAAATATTAACTCCCAGAAATATTCGCCAAAATTCAGAGCTCCTAGGTCAAGGAAGAAAAAAAAAACAAAACACTGCAAGCAGCAGCTAAAAAGAAAGAATTCAAGTACCATGGAGCAGTCAGTATCACGCAAGATTTAGTAGCTACCACTATAAGAAACAGAAAGCTTGAAATATTGTATCCCAGAAGACAAAAAAACCCAAAAAAACCTAGGTTTACAACCAAGAATAACCTCCTTAGAAAAACTGAGTATAATACTACAGGGGAGGAAATAGTTCTTTAATGAAATAAAGGACTTTGAAACATTCCTAATGAAAAGCCCAGAGTTCAGTAGAACATCTGACATGTAAACACAATCATCATAACAAGCACAAAAAAAGGTAAATATGAGTGAGAAATCATCAGGAACTAAAAGAAGTTTTAAATTGTTTACATTTTTATATAGGGAGATGATACATGTCACCCATCAGAAGTTTATCATTACCAGAGGTCTTAGAAGGAATCTAGACAGAAAGTCTAGTTATGATGCTAACAGTGTGGATGATCTGAAAAGAAGAATGGAAATGGAAGAATGGAAAACAGGTATGCACTGAGAAATGGGAAGAATGAAGAGGAAGAATGGGGAAATTTTGTTTAAGGAAGAATTTAAACAGTGGAAGGGACAGTTAGAGTAGGCTATACTTGAACCTCACTGTCAAAAATTTAAACTGGTGCAAGGTAGGAAAATACACACAGTTGAGTACAGAACTCATCTTATCCAACAGGGAAGCAAGAGAGAAAGAGGTTGAGGGAAAAGGAGAGAGGGGCCTAAGAGGAAATCTAGAATAAATGAAAAAGTAGTCAGAAGCAAAACAGACTTTTTAAAAAATAAACTGACGTATTAGTAATTTCTTGGACAGTATTTATTTTTAATATTATTTAATATTTTATTTTCCCCAAGTACATGTAAAAAGAATTTAAACATTTTTTTCAAATTTTGAGTTCCAAATTCTCTCTCTCTCTCTCCTACCTCCCCCATTGAAAAGGCAAGCAATTTGACATAGGTTATACATGTGTAGTCATGCAAAACACATTTCCATGTAATTCATTCTGTGAAAGAAAACATAGCACCCCTCCCCCCCCAAGAACAACAACAACAACAAGAAAAATAAAGAAAATAAGGAAAAAGCATCTTTGATCTGCATTCTGGCTCTACCAGTTCTTTCTCTGGACAGCACTTTTCATCATAAGTCCTACGGAATTGTCTTGGATCATTGTATTGCTGAGAATAGCCAAGTTATTCATAGTAGATCATCATACAATATTGCTGTTGCTGTGTATAATGTTCTCCTGGTTCTGTTCATTTCAGTTTGCATCAGTTCACTTAATCTTGTCATGCTTTCCTGAGAGCATCCTGCTCATCATTTCTTAAAGTACAATAGTATTCCATCACAATCATATACAGCGACTTGTTTAGCCATTCCCCAATTGATGGACATCCCTTCAATTTCCAATTCTTTGCCACCACTAAAAGAGCTTGCTATAAATATTTTTGTACACGTAGGTTTTTTTCCTTTTTGATTTTTATCTCTTTGGGATATAGACCTAGTACGGGTATTGCTTGATCAAAGGATATGCACAGTTTTATGGCCATTTAAGCATAGTTACAAACTGCTCTCCTGAATGGCTGAATCAGTATACAACTTCATCAATAGCACATTAGTGTTTTAATTTTCCCACATCCCCCTCCAACATTTGTCATTTTCCTTTTCTGTCATATTAGCCAATCTGACAGGTGTAAGGGAGTAGCTCAGAGTTGTTTTAATTTGCATTTCTTTCATCAATAGTGATTTAGAGTATTTTTTCATATGATTATAGATAGCTTTGATTACTTTGTCTGAAAACTACCTGTTCATATCCTTTGACCATTTATCAATTGAGGAATGGCTCTTATTTCTATAAATTTGACTCAGTTTTCCATATGTTTTAGAAATGATGTTTTTATCAGAGAAACTCACCATAAAATTTTTTTTCACAGTAATGACTACCAACTATGTATTTCCCTCCATCCTATTTCCCCCCTGTTTATCCTACTCTCTCTCTCTCCTTTTACCCTGTCCATTCTCAAAAGTATTTTGCTTCTGACTTTTACCTCCACCAATCTGCCCTCCCTTTTTTTAGCTCCCTCCCCACCCTTCTCCTATCTGCTTCCCTCCCTACTTTCCTGTAAGGTAAGATAAGATTTCTACTCCCAACTGAGTGTGTATATTACTCCCTTTTTGAGCCAATTCTGATGAGAGTAAGGTTCAGGTGCTCCCCCCTCCCCACTTCCCCCATCTTCCCCTCCCCCACTGTAAAATCTCTTTCAGGCCTCTTTTATGTCAGATAATTTATCCCATTCTGCCTCTCCCTTTCCCTTCCCCCAGGGCATTCTTCTTTCTCATCCATTACTTTTATTTTTTTTAGATAATATAGCATCACATTGAACTCACACATCTGCTTTCTGTCTACATACACTACAACTGCCCTGATAATGAGAAAGTTTTTTGGAGTTATAAATATGATTTTCCCATGGAGGAATATAAACAGTTTAACCTTATCGAATCCCTTATGATTTCCCTTTCCTGTTTATCTTTTTTATGCTTCTCTTGAGTCTTATATCTGAAAGTCAAATTTTCTATTCAACTCTGGTCTTTTAATCAGGAATGCTTGAAAATCCATTCTTTCATTGAATGTTCATTTTTTTCCCTGAAGGATTATACTCAGTTTTGCTGGGTAGGTGATTCTTGGTTGTAATTCTAGTTCTTTTGCCCTCTGAAATATCATTCCAAGCCCTCTAATCCTTTAATGTAAAAGCTCCTAAATCTTTTGGGATCTCTTTTAGGAGGTGATCAGTGGATTCTTTCCATTTCCATTTTACCGAGTAACAGAACAGTTTTCCTTGATGATTTCTTGAAAGATGATGTCTAGGCTCTTTTTTTGATCATGACATTCAGGTAGTCCAATGATTTTTAAATTATCGCTCCTGAATCTATTTTCTAGGTCAGTTGTTTTTCCAATGAGCTATTTCACATTTTCTTCTATTTTTTCATTCTTTTGATTTTATTTCTTGATGTCTCATAAAGTCATTACCTTCCACTTGCCCAATTCTAACTTTTAAGGAATTATTTTCTTCAGTGAGCTTTTATACCTCCTTTTCCATTTTGCCAATTCTACTTTTTAAGGAGTTCTTCTCTTCAGTGAATTTTTGTATATCTTTTTTCCATTTGGCCAGTTCTGCTTTTTATGGCATTCTTCTCTTCATTGGATTTTTGTGCCTCTTTTACCATTTAGCCTATTCTTTTTTTTAAGGTGTTATGCTCTTCAGTATTTTTTGTGCCTCCTTTACCAAGCTATTGACTGTTGTCATGTTTTTCTTGCATCACTATCATTTTTCTTCCCAATTTTTCCTCCACCTTTCTTACTTGATTTTTAGAAATCCTTTCTAAGCTCTTCCAAGGCCTGAAACCAATCCATATTTTTCTTTGAGGCTTTGGATGCAGGAATTTTGACTTTGTTGTCTTCTTCTGAGTACGTATTTTGATCTTCCTTTTCACCATAATAACTTTCTATGGTCAGAATTTTTTCTCTCCTTCGCTCATTTTCCCAGGCCATTTCTTAACTTTTAAGTTAAAATAGGGCTCTGCTTCCCAAATGGAGGGGGCACTGTCCCAAGCATCATGTTTTTGTGCAGCTATTTTCAGAGGCAATTACCACTTGACACTTACTAGCTGTGTGACCCTGGGCAAGTCATTTAACCCCGATTGCCTCCCCAAAAAGGAAAAAATTAAAAATCAAAAAAAAAAAACCTCTTGGGAAAACTGAAAAGAAGTCTTACTGGAACTAGGTACAGATCAATATCTCCCATTGTATACTAAGATAATCTCAAAATGGGTACATTAGATTTAAAGAGTGACATCATAAAGAAATTAGTGAAGCATAAATGAAATTTGCCTTTCAGATCTATAGACAGGGGGAGAGTTCATGACCAAATGAGATTCACAGGAGGTAAAATGTATAATTTTAATTACATAAAATGGAAAAGGTTTTGCACAAACAAAATCAATGCAGCTAAAATTAGAAGGAAAGCAGGAAACTGGGGGGGAATCTTTGCAGCAAATTTTTCTGATAAAGGTCTCATTTCTAAGATATAAAAGGACTTTAGTCAAATATACACTAAGAGCCATTCCTCCATTAATAAATGATCAAAGGATATGAATATGCAGTTTTCAGAGGAGGAAATCCAAGTTATATTTATCATATTAAAAAAGCTCTAAATCATTAATGATTAGAGAAATGCAAATTAAAACAACTCTGAGGTACCATCTCATACCTATCAGATTGGCTGACATGACAGAAAAGGAAAATGACAAAGGCTGGAGGGGCTGTGGGAAAACAAGTATACTAATGTACTACTTACTGGTGGAGCTGTGAACTAGCCTAACTATTCTGGAATGCAATTAGGAACTATGCCCAAAAAGCTATTAAACTGTGTATACTCCTTGATCCAGCAATTCTACTACTAGGTCTATACCCCAAAAAAGATCACAGAAAGAGGAAAAGGACCAAAATGTACAAAAATATTTATAGCAGCATTTTTTGCAGCAGCAAAGAATCAGAAACTGAGAGGATGCCCATCAACTGAAGAATGGATGAACAAGCTATGATACATGAATGTGATAGAATACTACTGAGCAGACATGCTGAAGGGCATGGTTACTGATGCAAAGTGAAGTGAGTAGAACCAAGAGAACACTTCAAACAATAACTTTAATACTGTAATGAAAATCAACTGTGAGAGACTTAGTAACTCTGATGAACATAATGACTAAAGATAATGCCAAAGGACTCATGATGAAACATATTACTTACCTCCAGATAGAGAGCTGACAGATTCAGAGTATTTTCTTATCTTTCTTTTTCTTTATTTTTTTGGGGGGAGGAGGGGAAGGGAACATGGTTAATGAGGGAATTTATTTTGTATGACTATACGTATTTGTAATGGGTTGTGTTTTTCCTGCTTTTCTCAATGGGGGAGAATGGAAGAGAAAGGAAGTTAATTCAGAACTGAAAATAAAATTGAATTCAATTTTTTAAAAAGACTGCTCCTCCACTAAAATCCTCCTCCCCTTCCACAGTGTGGCATGGAGGTGACTCATTCTTAAAGGCTACACAGGCAGAGCAAAATCTCTGGCAAGTTTCACTAAGCTAGAAAGACTCTGAGAAAGCTCAATGATGGAATGTTATCCAAAGACCAACCCAGATAGTTGGGCTTGTTTAGATGGGCTCGTTACCCATATGGCACAAGCACAAGGTGAGAGATCTTATGACCATGGCAACTCATCAAACAATCTACTAAGGCATACTGGGACAGAAGGAATACCTACATCACCAAAATCACAGTGCTTTTGAAGTAATAAAGAAGTATGCTATGACTAAGTGGGTGGCCATCAACTGGGAAATTGCTAAAAAAAATTGTGGTACATGAATGTAATGGAATATTATTGTGCCATAGTAAGTAACAAACATGAGGAATTCAGGGAAACATGGGAAAACCTGTATTAACTAATGTAGAGTGAAGTAAACAAACCCAGGGTAATAACATACACAACTACAAAATATAAATAAAAAGAATGTTAAAATGAAGCCAAATGTCCAATCATTCTAATAACCAATCTTTGCCTCAGAGATGAGGCCATGGATTCCTCTTCCTTTCTTAGAGATAAGGAAGACCAAGTGTGTAGAATGCTGCACACACTATCAGATTGGTCTCCATAATAACTAGTTTTGAGTCTTTGTTACAAGGGAAGGCTCACAGGATGGAGGGGTGGGGGGAAAATATATCCAGGAATGATTATGATGTAAAAATAAAAGACATCAATTAAACTTATTAAAGTGTATCAATGGTCCAGAGAGAGAACTGGTGAACTCTAAGTGCAGACTGACGTATTTTTTTCACTTTTTCTGCTACATGGTTTATGTGGAAATATGTTTTGCATGACTTCATAAGGATAATGTGTATCATGTTGCTTGTCTTCTCAATGTGGATGGGAGAGGGAAGGGAGAGAATCTGGAACTGAAAGTTTAAAAACAAATGCTATACTATAAAAATAAAAAATAAAGGGAGAAATAATAAAACAAAGTGAATAGGGTAGGAGTTAATTGAATCAACCAATTAACCAGTCCAAATTTATATAACTAACAAATACTCTAGCCCTGGTACCTTCATCAAGTAAGCAAGCATACCTCTACTGAACCAATGTAGATGTCAAAAAATCCTTGGTCAATTTGGAAAGCGTGAAGGCCACTAGATGAAGTGAGGTGATTTCATACTGGAATTGTATTGGGATCAGCTAAGAAGAATCAGGCATGCCTTGTGGAGTTTACATATAATAGCAAATTAGTTTAGATCCTAGAATTTGGGTGGCTGGTCAGCTCAGTGGTAGGAGCCATTCCAGTCCTCAATGAAATCAGACTTGAGAAGAAGACTTCAGATGTGAAAAGTTAACCCCACTCTAATCATATCATAATACAAGAATTTTCCTGTATTTTGCTGAGGCCAAGAACAATGAAAATAACTATAAAGAGAAGAAGTACATACTTAACAGAGGTTTTAAAGACCCATTTTTTTCATTTTACTAAAGTGTTTGTTTCTTGTGCTTTGGTTAACACATCTATATTAGTTACAAAACTTGGGTTTACCATGTAAATTCTGTATTATCACAAAACTAGCTTTCCTGACATCTTGAAAGATTCAATTCAAAAACATTTTTGAGACCCTACAATGTGCAAGACACTGTGCTAAACAGCAGAGATGAGAATATGAAATTAGACAAGATCCCTGCCTTACAGAAGCATACAATCTTATAGTAAATAAGAGAGATGAAAGTAGATTTCCTAGTATAGGGTTCTGTATCTCTCAGAAAGGGGACTTTACTAAAATCAGCCTCTCTACTTACCTTGTATTTGGTAGCAGTTGGAGTATTCAATATGGTTGGGTGAGAAATGTCTGATTCTTTAGTGTTGGCAAAATTAACAGACTTTTTCAAGAAATTATCAAAATTTTTCTCATTGGGGAATTCAGTAGTAATAAAGGATAATTCAACTTTGTCTGTTGTGAAAAAAAGCATATTTGTCAATGTCAACATAAAAGCTTTTCAAGAATATACCTTCAAACAGAATTAAGACTAATAAAAGAAATATATTCATTTGAAATACACCACCAGATTAAATCCGACTATCTCCATGGAGTTCTCTTCCACATCTCTTGTCACTTCATCTCCATGAGACTTAGTTTCCTCCCCTGTAAAATGAAGAGACTACACTACATGATATGCAAGGCCCCTTGCAACTCTGACATACATTCTATTGTTCTACCTGCTTGAATCAGGGCCAGTCCACGTGCCAGCAGGCTGGACACACTTCTCACCACAATATGGAGAAAAATCTAATATGGCTCCTGTGTAATAAAGCCATGTACAAAAATCACTTAAGGTCAGCTCTGTTCTCCAACCTATAGGCTGGATCAATAAACCACCTTAAGTTTGTGTGGGTATAAAAGAATTCATTTTTTGCCTCTCATGCAGGAAAACAGGGAGAGATTATTCCCCTCACCTCATAACCAATTAAAAAAGAGGCAACTGAGGGTAATTCTTCTGTGTCTTACAAACCAGAAGAAGGAAAATGAGCTGTGTGTATCCCTGAATATGTCAGAGGGCAGAAAAATGATTCACAGTACCACTATTTCCTGTTATAAATTACAAATCAGTAACTTACGTTCTTGCTCTCTCTTAATTATGAAGGAAAGGTGAATCAAAATCTTAATATCATTCTGATAAAAACAATGAACTACATAGTTGAAAAATATTTTTAGTAGATAGGCAGCGCCATAAATTAACATCCCTGGTCTCTCTAATCTCTCCAGTCTTAGTGGAATTTTCCAGTACCTGTTCTCTGAAAATGGACCTTGATAAGCCTTGATCAACACTAAATGAACTGATAAAAATAAATACTGTTTTTATGCAAATCTCCTCAATAAAAATAAAAAGCGGAAAAAAGAAACAGGAACTACAGCTACTATTTAAAGCTGTACCATTACAACAAAGAGGAAGTCAAATTAAAAAAGACATTCACGAAAAAAAAAACATCCTGATAGCTTGGTGTACTACAAATTAGGAAAATATAAACACAATTACTTCAAAAGAAAAGCATTAACATGCAGTTATGTTGCATTCCTTGAGGAGATTTGCAAAGGACACTCTGAAGAGGAGGAATAACTCCCTTGTACTCTAGCTGTATCACGAGGAGGGTCAGACTACTTGGATCCTGAATCCAGGCCTTATTCTTACCACAAAAGAAGTGTAAAGGAAACTTTTCCCCTGGGTCTTAACTAAATACACTTTTCATCAGATACTTACAGTTGAGAATGTAGAGGCAGAAAAGAGATGGATTTGTTTGCTCAGCTAAGTAAAATAGTCTTTCAGGTGGATGTGCTGTAAAATTCATTTCATATATGGCTATCTTCTGAAAGCATAAACGACTGTCACTTCTGAAAACAAAAAAAAAGGCTTTAAAGTCTACAACATAGACAATTTTGGCAAGACTGGTTTAAAACTGTCAGATGGATGTAGTTACTAGGTTAGCAGCTCTACTGAGACTGTTGTGAAAATATGAAATAGATCCATTGTTGTTGAGTTTATTCACTGTTAAAGGGTTTAGCATTTTTAATTCTATCTTTCCTATAATGCAAGAAAAAACCTGGACAAGTATAACCACCAAAAAATTTAGTACAATATGAAACAGTCGAGAGCCTTGTGATACAAGTGAGCATTAAAAACCAAGGTAAAATTAATGGGATAACAGTCCATGGAGGCTTGGGTTACAAAACAATTTTGCTTGTAACTATGATACTAGGAATGATTCAAGAATTTCTAGTTTGCTGAATTAAGGTATGAATTAAGGACTATAAGAACACATCATGTGGAATAAGAAAAAAATGGATCTGTCTGAAATTATCTGATCATTTTTGGTGCTTATAAATCATAGCATAGCCAAGCATACAGCCCACGGAGGAAGTGACAAATGGCAATCAACTTGACAGACGGATGGACCAGATAATGACGTCAGGAAGATGCAGAAATAGAGGGCTGGGTAGTTAACAGAAAAGAAAAGTGAGGAAGATGATGCTAGTAGGAGTTATGAAAAGACATCTAGCGGAGTAGTTAATGATGATACTGACAAATGAAGACTAGAGCAGAGAGTGACAATTGAAAGCAGAATATAAATAGATAATAAAGAGAGACAGCAGACCTGCTAAAAGTAAGGAAAATCAACTGATCAATCCATTCATGTTTATTTGGTTGCTGCTGTGTGCAAATCCTATGCTAGGCACTGCTGTGGACGGAACAGAGCATAACGCAGTAAATCCCTCAAGGAGCTTACAATCGAGAGAAAGAGATAAAACATACACATATAAAAAGGGTAACTCACAATACAAGGAAGCAAATGATAGTTGCCAAGAGAGTGGTACATAGAACAGGAACTAGGACTCAGAGGCAGAAGACATCACTTTCAAGTAGGCTGATCAGAGGGGAGAGGGAGCCTAGCTAGGGCGTGAAGGACTGAGAAGGTGCAGGAGAGCAGGAAAGTCATACTAGAGAGGTGGAGAGAAGAGCGAGAACAAAGGTGTGGAGGTAGGGCTGTAGGAGCACAATTTGGGGACAATAACTAGAACAATCTATAGATAAAATAGGGTCAGATCATGAGGAGCCTTGAATATCAGGCTAAGGAGCTTGAACTTTATTCCAAAGCAGGCTTGCACAACATACAGCCCGCAGGTTATTTGTGACCTGCCAAAGTATTCCGGGCCACCCAAGAAAAATGTAGGGTTGCCACTGCACACTCTCCTGTTTGTTACAAGACCCATGGCAAGCAACCATCATCAGTCTGTCTCTAGTCTAAGCTATCGGTAGCCGAAGAAGTTTAGCCTGTTTTAATTTTGGCCCCTACCTACTGCCAAGTTGTGCAGGTCTGTTCAAAAGACAATCAAAAAACATTAAGGGCTTCTAGCCAGGAAAATGACACAACAGATGCAGAGTTTAGGAAGGTTAATCTAGTGATGGTTCATGTGACAGGCTGGAATGGAGAAAGAACAGGGGCAAAGACCCCAGTGAGGGGGCTGTTACAGAGGTGCAACAATGCGATGATAAAGGTCTGGCCTAAGAGAGTCACTGTGAAAACAAAAATAGAAAGGATAGTTATGTAAAACATCATCGATGAGAGAAATTTTGTGCCAAACTGAACATCCAAGGAAGGAGAGGAGTGAGAAAGAAGAGTTAGAAATGACATCAACCAAGGCTCCTAGCACCACACCCCACCAGGAGGGGGAATGACAGCACTACTGACAACAATCAGGAAGTCAGGAGGAAGAGCCTGTTTTGAGGGAAACGTACTATGATCAGTTGCTGACATACTTTCTTAAGTCTTCACCAACATTTTTAAGTTCATGAAAGGTAAAATATAGTAAACCTTTGATTAACAGGAACCTAACTAACCAGATCACTCACTTAACTGGTATTATTCTTTTTTTCCCCAGGTGGAGGCAATGGTATAAGCAAAGATACTGAAGTAGGAATATGCAAAGCACGCTTTGGGGGCAGTAAGAGTTTGTTCATTCTTCCAACAATCCCACCCTCCTACTGCCACATAACACTCCACTTTCAGGAGAAAGAGGAAACAGGCCGAGTTCCTATCCCAAAGAAGGGCAATGCAAATTACCTAATAATTGTGCTCATTTCACACACCAGCAAGGTTATGCTTAAGATTCTGTAAGCTAGGCTTTAGTTATAAGTGAACCAAGAGGTACTAGAAGAGCAGGCTGGTTTTCAAAGAGATAGAGGCACTAGAGACCAAATTACCAGTATTCACTGGATTATGAAGAAAGCAAAGGAGTTCCAGAAAAAACATCTACTTCTACTTCATTGACTATTCTAAAGCCTCTGACTGTGTGGGTCACAACAAAATGTAGCAAGTCCTCAAAGAGATGGGAATACCAGATCATTTTACTTGTTTCCTGAGGAACCTGATTGCAGTTAGAATCAAACATAGAACAACTAATTGGTTTAATATTTGAAGAGTATGACAAGACTGTATATTGTCACCTTATTCGTTTAACTTAAATACAGAGTATATCATGTGAAATGCCAGACTAGATGAATCAAAAGCCAGAATTACGGTTGCTGGGAGAAATATTAATAATCTCAGATATGCAGACAATACCACTCTGATGGCAGAAAGTGAAAGGGAATTAAGAATATTCTTGATGAGAGTGAAAAAGGAGAGAGTAAAAGCTGGCTTGAAGCTTAACATAAAAAAACTAAGAACTTGGCAACTGGCATCACCTCTAGGTAAATAGAGGGAGAAGGAATGGAAGCAGGGTTGGATTTGATATTCTAGGGCTCAAAGATGACTGCAGACAATAATGGCAGCCATAAAATTAAAAGACGCTTGCTCCTTGGAAGGAAAGCTATGGCAAATCTGGACGCATACTAAAAGGCAGAGACATCACCTTGCAGAAAAAACTATGGTTTTTCCAGTAGCAATGTATAGCTGTAAGAGTTGAACTTAAAAGGAAAGCCGAGCACCGCAAAATTGACACTTTTAAATTATGGTGCTGGAGACTTCTGAGAGTCCCTTGGATGGCAAAAAGGTCAAATCAGTCAATACTTAAATTAATTCAGGCTTTTCACTGCAAGGGCGAACACTGAGGCTGAAGCTTAAATACTCTGGCCACATAATGAAAAGATGAGACTCACTGATGTTGGGAAAGACTGAAGGAAAAAGGAAAAGGGGATGGCAGAGGATGAGATGGATAAATTGTAACATGGAAACAACAAACATGAATTTGGACAGACTTCGGGAGATAGTAGAGAATAAAAGGGCCTGGTGTGGTATGGTCTATGGAGTCATGAAGAGTCAGACATAACTACATAACAAAAACAACAACAGATATCTTAATTTAGCAACAGTAACAGACACTTTTTTAGTTAACTTTCCATTAACAAGAAAATGAACCACAGCATCCCATCCCCCAAACTTTCTGCTCAATTGAGGCTTTGTGTTTTAGAATTGCTTAAAAATGGGACAAAGTCCCATTCTGATGAGGAGTCTTGAGTTCTTAAAAACTATGTCAGGACAGCAAAAGCTCTGGTAGGTTCTCCCAAACTAGAAAAGCTCTGAGTATGGCCTAGCTACAGACTGATTCTGCTTTCTAATGATCAGCCTATTTAGGAAGGAGGAAATCTCATCACCAGTAGATTAGCCACTTGGTGATTAATTCTTTGACCAAGGCAACTCGTAAAAATGGAAAATACAAAATGGCGCTCAATCTTTCCACTTAAATAGTAACAGTGGCTGATAATGGAACTAAGAATCATAGTTTTTACCCTGTCACAAACATTAATTTATACATTGGCACTCTTATGAGATCCTTGTTCAATGAATGGATGGATAAATATTGTACCCATCTCGATTTTCTCGCTATAAATGAAATGAGAAGGCAAAAAGAAGTTGCAGATAAATAGAAAGTTCACAAATTTTCCATGGAAAGGAAAATAAAGGAGTTGGTGGAGTTGGTTTTACCATGCATCTAAAGGCAACAAGAAATATCATTTCCTAAGACATTTAGTTATCTCATGTTTGCAAGAAGACCACTATGAAAATGATGGTAACTTCCATTCCCATCTCTGTTACAGAAGATGGTAAGACAGAGAAAGTCTACTCATCAATCAATCAACAAGTATATAAGAGACTAGGACTGGGGCCAGGTTTTAAGGATAGAAAGATAAAGGGGTTAACAGTTCCTACCCTCAAGAAGCTTGCATTATAACATGGGAGACAAGGAAAACAAAACAGACACAAGGTAACCTTGGAGGGAAGGCACTAGCACTTGGAAGGACCAGGAAAGAATTCATGAAGGAGGTGCTACTTTAGTTAAGTCTTGAAAGAAACCAAGGATTCCAAGAAGTGGAAGTGAAGAGGAGGAACACTTCAGGCATGGCCAACAACCAGGCTAAAGAACTCACTAAGACCAACCCTCCAAATCAAAATATATTTTGCTACCTGATGACTTCAATGCATATATGTAGGAAAGGATGACAAAAATGTGTTAGAAAAGTTGGTTTAAGGGTAAGAAGACAAGCCAAAGGTCTCTGGACTACACAGAAGCCTCACCCATATTTATCATTAACCCTTTCAGGAAAATAAAAGAGCTAACTAATGGACAGCTGTCATTCTCCACTGGTATCCACATATTGTAGGCAGTAGATGGATGAGTCATATAAGATGCATAGGCAGTGAAGGGTTGTGATATACATTGTTGGAGGGAGTAGTGACATGAAGAAGATCACAAATCCATTGGGATACTGGGAGAATGGACCCACTTTTCCTTTGGTCAGCAAAAGAGCTCTGATGAAAACAGACTGAATAACTTTGAAAAGCATTCAATCTATCAACTATCATTTGCTAAGCCTTCTATTAAGATAAAGTTAAATGATCGTTCTCAGAATCATGAGTTTGTCTCATCATCCTACTATCTTCATCAATTATCATCCTCTCAGTGCTTCTTTTTTTAAAGCTTTAAAATTTGACATACTTGTACACAGATAATTCAAGATAGATTTTTCAAATTCTAATCATTTGGGAATGCTGTTTTCCACTGTTCTCATGTACAATGTGAACTGCCAGAATTTTTGGAAATTTACCTATCATAAAAGTCCAAACAAAGCCTTCCTATCTATTTCTTTGTTGTATCGTAAAAATGGTATGAAATCAAACTGCACTCTTTTCCCATAAAATGTTAATGAGAAGTTTACTGATGTTATAAAACGGCTGACTTGAAATGACCTGAAATAATCTCCAATTCAAGAAAACAGGCTTTGATTTTCCTTCCAGGGACAAAGTTTTCAGACAATGGATAAATAGCTGAAATGATACATGAGCATTGTGAAAGTGGCAAAAGCACAAAAGAAAGGCCTCTAAGAGACTGAGTAAATGCTCTAGAGATCATCAAGAAGCACAGGGTAAGCAGGCACTGGAGGGTCAATCAGAAGCTACTGGATTCACCAAAGTTGTAAACTTACGAGACACTTCGAACTGAGCATGTTGAGAAAAGACTGAAATCTTTGGAAGTGCAGTCAGGATCACAGCAGCAGTTAACATCACATTCTTCTACTAACAAGTCACACACACAGAGTGCAGAAACTAGAGAAAACAGAGCAGGTCAACAAAGAGTTACACATATTGGTAGTAATGACCACAGGCATTTTAATACACAATGTACTTTAAGAAAGGGGCCAGATTTGTGATTTCATTGGTAGAGAGAACTCCCAGGTGAGAAAACTCCCTCCACCAACACAGGTCAGCACCTTCTCTGGGACTTACAGGCTTAAAGAGTAGCCTAGAAGAGATTCAGGGACTTGCCCTGGGTCATGCCCTGAATGTTTCAGAGGCAGAACTTGAACCCAAATCGTTCTGGCTTTGAAGCTAGCTATCCACTATGACATGCTGACTTTCTACCATATACTTTACTAAGATAAAATCTGATGACTTCCAAAGTCACATATAAATAATTCTAATGCTGTTTTTAGAGGACTGACTGTTACAAGTTAACCAGTTGGAGCAGGAATATACCAGATTGTAATTTTTAAAATCTATTCATATATTTTGTTTTGATATTAGATACTTTCCCAACATCTAAAGAATGGCCCCCTTCAAAGTATATTTCCTGTTTTACATGATTACACACATATAACCTATATCAGATTGCTTACTATCTCAGGGAGGGGACAGGGAAGAAAGGGAGGGATAGGATTTGGAACTCAAAACTTTAAAAAAAAAAAAGTACATGCCAAAAAAAACCCAAAAACACAACAACAAAATATATTTCCCCACAGTATATTGTTAACAGAAAGGAGGGGGGCATTTCTTAATTTTTGATAGTACAGGAGCAATACTAATCATTGTATCTGACCAGAGTTCTATTGTCTCTCAATGTCTGACTTCATTTAAAGTGTTGTAGACAGTGCTTACACTAGACCTTATTTGGGGAGTGAAATTTATGCTTTATCATAAGGATATCCAACTTTTAAAAAATAATGATGAATGAAGAAACTGAGGTCTAACTGAGGTTCAACTCTTTGGAACAAAGAGATGGGGTATCTATATGAAAAAATATTCCAAATCACCAATAAGAAGAAAAATTAAAGTTAAAACAATTCAGAGGTTCCATGTTATACCCATCAGATTGGCAATGATGACAAATGAAGAAAATAGCAATTGATGTAAAGGTTGTTGGGAGGTTGGGCAAACTAAAGCACTGTCAGCGGAGCCATAAATCAGTCCAACTATTCCGGAAAACAATGTAGGATTATAAGCAAAAAGCCACTGAACTGTACATGACCTTTGATCCAGGAGTATTACAATTATGCACATATTCTTAAGGAGGTAAAGGACAGAAAGAACCCATATACACAAGAATATCACAGTGGCACGTTTTGCTGTAGCAAAGACCTGGATAGAAAATAGGTCCTCATCACCTAGAGAAAGTATGAACGAATGTATGGTGCTAAATGAACATAATGGATTTTATTGTGCCATAAGAAATGACTATGAGATTCTGAGAAATACAGACTGAAATAAGTTGAACCAGGAGGACAATTTAGGGGATGGCCAAAATCATAGTATAAGAGAAAAACAACACACAAAATAAGAACCTCAATAACACAAGTTTGAAGGGAAAAAGGTACAGATAAGGACACAAGTAGAGCAATTTTGTTCCCTTATTTAAAGTAACATGTGGGTGTATACAAGTCTACACATGGGCCATGGCAGGCACAGGCCACACACCTGCAGTCCCCGCTACTAAAGAGGCCAAAGCTGGTGGATTGCTGGAGTTGGGGAGTTCTGGGGCACAACATAGCTAAAGTCCATTTGGTGTCTAAGTCTGGAACCAATATGGTGAGCACCTGACATCACAGGCACCCTCAGAAGAGGGAAAATGACTCAGGATGCAAAGAGACCAGTTTAAGCTACAGTACAATCGATGGTGAGGTAGTCCCATGAGTGACCACTAAACTGTCAGTCTTTCCCCTCTCCCTCCCCAAGATGGCACACAATCTGATATAGGCTATACATATACATTGCTATTAAACATGTTTTCACATTAGTGATGTTATAAGGAAGAATTAGAATCAATAGAAGGAACCATCAGAAAGAGTTAACAAAACAAAACAGAAGAAAAAAATAGCAAATAGTATGCTTCGATCTGTGTTCAAACTCCATAATTCTTTCCCTGGATATGGATAGCATTTTCCATCATGAGACCTTTGGAGACGTCTTTGATCTTTGCATTACTGAGAAGCGCTAAGTCTATCAATGTTAGTCATCACACAACCTGGCTGTCACTGTGTACAACGTTCTCCTGGTTCTGCTCACTTCACTCAACATCAATCCATACAAGTCTTTCCAGGTTTTTCTTT
>NW_020951900.1:1402982-1466061 GCF_900497805.2 Vombatus ursinus
AGGGGAGGAGACTGATGCAGAACATGAAAGGAGGAGGGTGTCGGAGGAGCTGAGCAAGCTTAGGGAAATGGAGGCCATTGACATTCAGGGCTCAGAGCACAGCTTAGGGAGGAAGATGAGTCAGGGGTGCAGAGGAAGGAAGGCTTGGGATCTGGAAGAGGATGACTTCGAAGGAGCAGAGCTAACCCAGGAAGCTGGACAAAGGCCTGGGGACACAGCAGTCTTGGAAAGGGAAGGATGATGGTGTCAGGAGAGCCAAGAGAGCTTAGGCAAGGGAGGGAGGATGAAGGCAGGGAGACAAGGATGGGGTTTGGGGGTTCACGGAGGAAGGAGTGGGATAGAGAGGGAAGAACACTGATGTTAGAGTCAGAAGACCTGGACTTGTTCTGCTGCTGGTGGAAAGACTGCTGGGAAGGACCCTCAGACTGAATCCCAGATCTGCTACTTCCTGCCTGTGTGACCTTGGGCTAGGGGAATATGACTTCTCTGGGCCTCAGTTTCCTCATGCATAAAATGAGGAGGTTGCATCCTTAAGATCATTTTCAGCTCTAGGAGAAGCATCATCATAAAAGGCAGGAGTGGGAAGTATTGCTGCAGAATAACAGGAAATCTGGCTTTGAGTACAAAATGAAACAGGGTGGAGACTTACTAGGGTTTTGCCAAGATAATGAGGAAACTGAGGCTCAGAGAGGCTAAGTAACTTGTTCAACGGCTCACGTGTAGTAATAGCAGAATCAAGATTAGAACCCAGTTCCTTTAACTCTAATCCAAGGTGCTTCCCACTCCCCTCTACGCCCGTGACGTCATCTTTCAGTCTTTATTCTGAGCACCCAACGTCATCCCTTCCAATTTCCAAGATCTACTCTGTGCCCCTAACATTACTCTTCCTCTCTGCCCCAGGGCGGGGGTACGGTGAGTGGGGGAGAGGAGGGCTCTGAGCCCCTGACGTCATCCCCTTCCAGTTCCCCAACCTCGCTAGGCTGCCCTGACGTCAATCTCGTCCCCTTCGTAGACGTCGTTCGGCTCCCCTGACGCCATCCTCCTCCCTAGAGTGCCCTCGCTCTGCGCCCCCCACTGCGGTCTCCTCGCGTCCTCAGAGGTGACTTACTTCTCCTGATGTCATCCTCCCCCCAAGTCTGAACCCCAGGCTCTTGTCCCTGACGTCAATCCCCGCCCCTTCCTCGGGCTGGCTTAGCCCCGACCCCCGTTCCGCCTCTCCCAGCCTGCTCCGCCCCTCTCCTTTCCCCAGCCCGCCTCCTCCCGTGATGCCCCGCGGTCGCCCAGGCAACGCGTGTTTCCGGCCTGGAGGTCAGTCTGCGGCCTTAGATGGGGTGTTGGGGGCTCGTGGTACTCCTGTTCGGCACGGCCATGCCCACGATCGAGAGGCCACTTCTCCTTCGCTCCTGACTCTGACCCCGAGGCTCCCAAAGGGAGGTGCGGCCTGCCCTGAGGCCCAGCCAGCTCATGGGCCCCTGCTGACAGCTACACTTATTAAGCGCCAGCTGTGTGCACCCAGAGCGCTCTGTGTGTGAGGAGACTGGTGCTGAGGAGGAACTGAGGCCCAGGGGGTGAGACCCCAGCTTGCAGATACAGCAGCTGATGCCAGAGCATCTATTAAGCCCCAGCAGTGTGCAGAGGGAGGCAGTGAGACCTCAGCTCACAGATCTAGCAACCAGAGCATCTGTTAAGTCCCTGCTGCATGCCAAACTCTCAAGCAGCAAGCCTGTGTGCCAAGCCCTGCCAGTGCTAGAGATAACAAAAACCAAAGTGATTCTTAATTGTTGTAATAATAGCTACCACTGAGGTTGCCTTTTAAGGTTTGCAGATCATTTTACATGCGTTAACTCATTTAGACCTATGAGAGAAGTACTGCTGTTATGCCCATTTTACACATAAGGAAACTGAGGCAAACAGGGATTAAGTGACTTGTCCACAGCTACTAAGTATCTGAGGTAGGATTTGAATTCAGGTCTTCCTGACTCTAGCTAGGTCTCTTTTGGAATAATTCCAAATTGCTCTCCAAAATGGTTGGATCAATTCACAGTTCCACAAACAATGTATTAGCGTCCTAATTTTTCCACATCCCCTCCAACATGTGTTGCTTTCCCCTTCTCTCATTTTAGCCAATCTGATAGGTGTAGGATGATATCTCAAAGTTGTTTTAATTTGCATTTCTCTAATCCATAATGATTTAGAGCATTTTTTTCCTATGAGTATATATAGTTTTGATTTCTTCATCAAAGAACTGCGTGTTCATATCCTTTGACTATTTATCATTTGGGGAATAACTCATATTCTTATAAAGTTCTCTATATATTTGAGACATGAGACTTTTATCTGACAAACTCTATAAAAAATTTTTCCCAATTTTCTGCTTTCTTTCTAATCTTGACTACATTGGTTTTATTTGTACAAACCTTTTTTAATTTAATATGATCAAAATTATCCATTTTATGCCACACAATGCTTACTATCCCTTGTTTATTCATAAATTCTTCTCCTATCCATAAGTCTGATAAGTAATATGATCCATGTTCTAATTTTCTTGTGACATTTCCTTTTATATCTGTATTATGTATCCATTTTGACCTTATCTTGGTAAATGTGTAAGATATTGGTCTATGCTCAGTTTCTCCCAGATATCTTTCCAGTTTTCTCCAAAATTTTTTACCAAATAATGATCTTTACACTTGTCAAACACAAGGTTACTATAATCATTTGCTACTGTGTATTATATATCTACTCAGTTCCATTGATCTACTTTTCTATTTCTCAGCCAGCACCAGATAGTTTTGATAATTACAACCTTACAATATAGTTTAAGATCTGGTACTGCTAAACCTCCTTCCTTTACTTTTTTTTTTCATTAATTCCTTTTATATTCTTGACCCTTTCTTCTTCCAAATGAATTTTGTTATTTTTTCCTAAGTTAGTAAAATAATTTTTTGGTAATCTAATTGGGATTGCATTGAATAAACAGTTTAGGTAAAATTGTCATTTGTATTATATTGGCTCTACCTACCCAAGAACAATTATTTTTCTCCAATTACTTAAATCTGGCTTTATTTGAATAAAAATGTTATAATTATATTCATGTAGTTTCTGGGTTTGTTTTTGCAAGTTCACTCCCAGGTATTTTATACTATCTACAATTATTTTAAATGGGGTATCTCTTACTATCTCTGCTTACAGGGTTTTGTTGGTGATATATAGAAATGCTGGTGATTTATGTGGGGTTATTTTATATCCTGCTACTTTGCTAAAATTGTTAATTTTTCAACTTAATTAAAACAATAATTAATGAAAATATGAAATAATTAAAATAATTTTTTCAACTAACTTTTTAGGTGAATCTTTAGGATTTTCCAAGCATACAATTATATTTTGTGTAAAAAGAGATAGTTTTATTTCCTCATTGCCCATTCTGATTCCTTCAATTTCTTTTTCTTCTCTTATTGTTAATTGCTCACATTTTTAATACAATGTTGAAAAATATTGGTGACAAAGGGCATCCTTGTTTCACTCCTGATCTTACTGGGAAGGCTTCTAGCTTATCCTCATTATAAATACTGCTTGCTGATCATTTTAGGTAGATGCTTTTTACCATTTTAAGGAAAAATCCATTTATACCTATGCTTTCAAGTATTTTTAATGAGAATGAATGTTGTATTTTATGAACAGCTTTTTCTGAATCTATTGACATAATCATATGATTTGTTACGTTTATTATTGATATAATCAATTCTATTAATAATTTTCCTTATGTTAAACCATCCCTGCATTCCTGGTATAAATTCCACTTACAATCTTTGGAACATATTGTTGTAGTCTCCTAGTTAATATTTTATTTAGGATTTTTGCATCTATATTCATCAGTGAAATTGGTCTATAATCTTCTGTTTTTGCTCTTCCTGGTTTAGGTATCAGCACCATATTTGTTTCATAAAAGGAGTTTGGTAGAACTCCCTTTCCTATTATTCCAGACAATTTATTTAATATTGGAATTAGTTGATCTTTAAATGTTTGGTAAAATTCACTTGTAAATGTGTCTGGTCCTGATGGTTTTTTTTCTTAGGAAGCTTATTTATGGCCTGTTCATCTTTTTCTAAAATAGCTTTATTTAGATGTTCTATTTCCTCTTCTGTTAATCTAGCCAGTTTATATTTTGGTAAATATTATTCCATTTCACTTAAATTGTTAAATTTATTGGCATATAATTAGACAAAATAACTCTTTATAATTGCTTTGATTTCATCTTCATTAGTGGTATATTCACCCTTTTCATTTTTAATAATAGTGACTTGGTTTTCTTCTCTCTTTTTTAAAAATCATATGAACCAATGGTTTAACTGTTGGCTTTTTTCAAAAAACACACCTAATTTTATTAATTCAACAGTTTTCTCACACTCAATTTTATTAATCTCACCTTTAACTTTTAGGATTTCCAGTTTGGTATTTAATTGGGGATTTTTAATTTATTTTTTTTTTTTAGTTTTTTTAATTGTATACCCAATTCATTAGCATGCTTTTTCTCTATTTTATTGATATAAGCATTTAGAGATATAAATTTTCCTCTGATTATTCTTTTTGCTGCATCCCATAGGTTTTGGTATGTTGTCTCACTATTGTCATCCCTTTTAAGAAAATTATTGTTTCTATGATTTGGTCTTTAACCCACTCATCCTTTAAGATTAGGTTGTTTAGTCTCCAATTAGTTTTTAATCTGTGTTTCCATGGTCCCTTATTGAATATATAATTTTTATTACATGTGATCTGAAAAGGATGCATTTAATATTCCTGCTTTTCTGCATTTAACTATATACTATTTTATGCTGTAATGGTCAGTTTTTGTCAAGGTGTCATGTATCACTGAAAAAAAGGCATGTTCCTTTCTGTTTCCAATCAGTTCTCTCCAGATATCTATCATATCTAGCTTATGTAAGATTCTATTCACCACCTTGACTTCTTTCTTACTTATTTTTGGTTAATCTAATTCTGAGAGGGGAAGGTTAAAGTCTCCCACTATTATAGTATTACCCTATATTTCCACCTGTAATTCATTTAACTTTTCCTTTAAAAGTTTAGGTGCTATAGCATTTGGTGCATATATATTTATTGTTGATATTACTCCATTGTCTATGGTAATTTTGTCATAATGAAGTTTCCCTGTTTATCTCTTTTAATTAAATCTATTTTAGCTTTAGCTTTGTCTGAGATCATGATTGCTATCCCTGCTTTTTTTTTTACATCAGCTGAAGCACCGCTTTAAAGAATCCCTCCCTTATCCTCTCCCCTTACCCTCCTATTCCTTAACCTTCCTACTGCTCCTTTTTCCTCTCCTCCCACCCTCCTACTTCTTGATCTACACACTGTTCTAAAAGTCCCTTCTTTATCCAGTCCCCTCCCTCTCCTATTTCCTAGTTCATTTGACGATGAAAGAACTGCCACAGTTGGGGTGTAGGGCTGATAGTGCCAGAACATTATTCTTATCAGAACTGAGTTAAAGAGGGAATAACATATACATTTAGAAGAGTGTAAAAATCCCTCCATTATTCAGAAAACAACAGTACAAAAAACCTGAAGTCTGAGACACCATCCCCCATACACTGGCACTAGAACCCGACTGTAATGTAAAGTTAACAGCCAAGAAAGAAGTCACTTAAAAAAAATTAAACACAAAAGAACTCAACCATAGATTAACTACTATGGTGATAGAGAAGATCTGGGTTCATACTTAGAAGAAGAAAATGACATTTAAAAAGCCACTTCTAGGGGCAGCTAGGTGGCGCGGTGGATAGAGCACTGGCCCTGAAGTCAGGAGGACCCGAGTTCAAATCTGACCTCAGACCAAACACTTAACACTTACTAGCTATGTGATCCTGGGCAAGTCACTTAACCCCTATTGCCTCACGAAAAAACAAAAAAAAAAAACAAAAACAAAAAAACAAACGAAGCTACAAAAAAAAAAAAAGAAAAGAAATAGGAGAGCAAAGGCACAGGATAAATATACAGTGGGAGAGGGTGATCTGTACCTAGTTTCATTCAGACTTCTTTCCAGTTTTCCCAACAGGTTTTTTTTTTTTAATAGTGAGTTCTTCCCACAATAGATTGGATCTTTTGAGTTTATCAAATACTAGGTTACTGTGCTCATTTGCTTCCGTATATTGTATACCTAATCTATTTAACTGATCAACCTATTTTTTAATCCAGTACCAAATTGTTTTGTTAATTCCAGCGTTGTAATATTGTTTGAGATCTTGTACTGTTAGTCTCCCTTCCTATTTTTCCCCTCATTGATTCCCTTTATATTCTTCACTTTTTGTTCCTCTGGATGAATTTTGTTATTTTTTTCTACCTCTATGAAGTAATTATTTGGTAGTATGATTGATAAGGCACTGAATATGTAAATTAACAATTAATATTCTTTGTTATTTAGATCTGTCTTTATTTGTGTGAAGAGTATTTTGTAATTGTGTTCATATAGTTCCCATGTGTGTCTTGGCAGGTTGACTTCCAAGTGTTTTATACTGTCCATAGTAATTTTAAATAGAATTTCTCTTTCCATCTCATCCTACTGGATTTTGTGGGCTAACATAAAGAAATATGGGATATTTGTGTGGATTTCTTTTATATCCTTCAACTTTGCTGAAGTTATTGTTTTCAATAGTTTTTTACTTGACTCTTTAGGGTTCTCTAGGTAAACTCTCACATCACGTGCAAGTAGTAATAATTTTCATTTCCTCATTGCCTATGCATTTTCCTTTAGTTTTTTTTATCTTATTACTATAATTAGCACTTCTAGTACAATATTGAATAGTAATGGTGATAGTGGACATCCTTGCTTCACTCCTGATCTTTTTGGAAGGGGTTCTAGCATATTCCCATTATAGATAATGCTTGCTCTTGCCTTTAGATATATACCACATCATTTTAAGGAAAGCTCCATTCATTCCTATGTTTTTTAGTGTTTTTGGTTTTTTTGTTAAACAGGAATGGGGGTTGTACTTTGCCAAACTTTTTCATCATCTATTAAAATAATATTTTTTTGTGTTTTGTTGATTTTGTAATTAATAGGATCAATTATGTTTATAGTTTTCCCAGTATTGATCCAGCTCTATGTTATTGGTATAAATCTAGCCTGGTCATAGTGTATGATTTTTGTGACATGTAGCAATGCTATACTCTCCTTGCTAATATTTAAAATTTTTGCATCAGTATTTAATAGGGAATTTGATCTATTTGGTCTATTGTTTTCTTAGTTTTAACTTTCGCTGGTTAGGTATCAAGACCATATTTGTGTCATTTTGTAAGATCCTTTTTAAAAACGGTTTATGTAGTATTGGAATTGTTTTTAAAATGTTTTGTAGAAATCACTTGTAAATCCATCTGATCCTGGGGTTTTTTACTTATGGAGTTCATTATGGCATGTTCAATTTCTTTTTCTAAGGAAGGGTCATTTAAATATTCTATCTCTGTTTCTTTTAATCTGGGCAATTTATATTTTTGTAAATATTCATCCATTTCTTTTAGATTATCAGTTTTATATGGATATAGTTGAGTAGAGTAGCTCCTAATAATTGTTTTTATTTTTTCTTCATTGGTTGTGTATTCAATTTTTTTCATTTTTTATACCAATAATTCAGCTGTCTTCATTCTTTCTTTTTAAAAGCAAATTAGCTAATGGCTTATTTTTCCCAAAAAATTAATTGCTACTATTACTTATTCAATTGGGTTTTTTTTTTCACTTTTTTCAATCTCTTGATTTTCAGGATTTCAATTCTGATATTTAATGGGGGGGGTTGGTGGTTTTCTAGTTTTTTCAGTTTCACATTCCTTATTGATCTATTCTTTCTCTTTGGATAAGAGTTTAGAGAGATACATTTTCCCCTAAATGCTGTTTTGGCTGCATCTTACAAATTTTGATGTGTTGTCCTGTTATTATCTTTAATAGAATTAGTGATTATTCCAATAATTTGTTCTTTTGCCAATCCATTTTCTAGTATTTAGTTTCTAACCAATTTTTAATATTTTCTTCAAAGGTCTTTTTTTATTATACTTTTTGTTGTATTGTGGCAGAAAAAGATGCATTCAGCATTTGTTTTTCTGAATTTGTAAGGTTTTTCAGCTCTAATACATAGTTAATTTTTGTGAAGGTGCCATGCACAGATGAGAAATGGATGCACTCTTTTCTGTTGCCTTTATTCCCCAAAGTTCTATTACATCTCTTTTCTAAAATTCTATTCGTCTATCTAATTTCTTTCTCATTTATTTTATGGTCATATTTATCATGACCTGAGGATAAATTGAGTTCCCTATTATAGTTGTATTGTCAATTTCTTCTTGAAACTTAATTTTTCCTTTAAGAATTTAGGTGCTATGCTGTTTGGAGCATATATGTTCAATACTGATATTAATTCACTGCTTGGGGTACCTCTTAGCAAAATGTAGTTTCCCTGTATCTGTTTTAATTAAATCTATATTTGCTTTTATTTTATCTGAGATCATGAAAGCTATCTCTGCCTTTTTCGCTTCAGCTGAAACATAACAGAGATGGTGCTCCAGTTCCTTATTTTAATTCTCTGTGTACCTTTCTTTTTCAAGTGTGTTTCTTGTAAACAACATATTGCTGGATTCTAGTTTCTAATCCAGTCTCATTTCTTCTTCCATTTTATTGGTGAGTTCATCTCATTCATGTTTACAGTGAAGACTGCTAACTGTATTATTTCTGTCCATCCTATTCTCATACTTTTCTCCTTGTCCCCTCATAAGAGTTTGGTTTGCTTCTGATTAATGCCTCCCTTAATCTGCTGTTAAGTCGTTTTTCAATCATGCCCAACTCTCCGTGACCCATTTGGGCTACTCTTGGCAGAGATACTGGAGTGCTTTGCCATTTCTTTCTCCAGCTCATTTTACAGATGAGGAACAAAGGCAAACAGGGTGAAGTGACATGCCTAGGGTCACCCCAGTAATAAGCATCTGAAGCCAGATGTGAACTTAGGATGAATCTTCCTGATTTCAAGGCCAGAAGAGCACTATACACTGTACCAACTAGCTACCAACCCTTCCTCTTATCTCTCTGTTCTTTTTTCCTTAACCCCTTTCCTTCCCACTTCCCAGTTAGGTTAAAATGGATTCTATACTCATTTGTGTATTATTATTCCCTGCTTGAACCAGTTCCAGTGACAGTGAAATTCAAGTGTAGCCTGCTCTCCCCAAATGTCTCCTCCATTGTTTAAATACTTCCTTGAACAAATTTTCCCCATTCTTTCTCTTCATTGTCCCCTTAGAAGGCAGAGCAGTTCTTGGAGGGCAGTTTTGATTTTTGTTTTCATTAAGATGTCTAGTGTGGCAGGTGGTGACTTCCTGCCTCACTCACCTGTATAGAAAAGACTTTGGATGGAGCTCTGAAGAAACAGAAACACTGATATATTTGAACAGCTGTCCTACTATTACTCTCCCTCCCTTGAAATTCATGACAGAATGGAGAGGGTTTTAGAGGAGATAGTGTGGTATTCTGAAAGGCACAGTGACCTGGGAATCAGGAAACCTGTTCTGGTTTCTGGTCCTTGGCTCTGCCTCTATGACCCTGGGCAAGTCCTTCTCCTCCCTGGGCCTCATTTCCCTTTTCTGGCAACTGAAGAGGTTGGACTAAACTTCTGAGGCTAATTTCTTCTGTCTCTGGCAGTCTATGATTTTTATAACCTCTAGACTGTTTCAAAGGGATCCAGAGGTCTCTATGGTCAGCATCATGACCTTCCTGCAGTCACAGGATGTAGAATTAGACTGAGCCCAACCCCTTCTCATTTTGCAGATGAGGAAGCTCCAGGTCATACACAAAACAAGTGGCTTTTCTTGTTCACCCCTAGCTCTTTGCCCAGTCTGGGACAGAGTAAGCCCTTACTACATTGTCTCTTGGCTGGCTGACTGATCCTTGGAGTCCTCTGATTCTAAAATCTGGTGTTCTACCCACTATGCTATGCTGTCAGCAACCAATCATATCAGCATCTTTAGGCTATAGATGCAACCCACACTGGGCACTTTTTATCCAAAATCCCCAATGAGTTTCATGGGATTGATAACTGTCTAGCCCCCCTGACTCCCTGTGATGCTTTCCCTGCCCACCTTTCTCCTTGTCTAAGCTGTAAGGAATGTGTGTGGGCCTCTGTCACCTGAGGCAAGTTCTCCATCTCTGCCTAAGAGGCCGATCTTGCTGGTCTCTCGTGCAGTTGTCTCATACAATTCAGTCTATTTACAGCAGGAGAACGTTGCCAGAAGAGCATTTGCCGGCTCAGACTGGAGCTCTCAGCATCCCCCTTGGAGATGGTGTTTGCTCAGGCCACTCTTCTGAGAAACAAGCAGTTTAGTCCTGAATCAGCGTGGCTACTTTGGTCAGTTGGGCAAATAAAAAACGAGGAGGGAAGTGCCCATAGTTCTTGCCCCCATGTCCAGCTGCCCCTTTGCAAGCTTCTGATGATCTGGCAGGTTCAAGGCTTTGCAGCTTTTCTTCCAAGAAGTATGGACCAGAGAACCTGAATCAGGGTGGATGTGTGGACTTTCCCTCCCATTGCTGCAGTAGGCCTTCTTGCTAGCTTGTGTGCTAATAAGCTTCTTAGGCACAAGTTCAACCCCAGGAGTGCCCCTGACCCTAGTGACCTCCAAGGCCCTGCTGTTGGGCACTGAAGGCAGGGGCCAGGGGCTGAAAGGCTTTCAGGTGCCATAGCTGCTTTGCCAGCCCTTTTCTCTTTCCCTCTCTGAGAGAAAGGAGATCCTGACGATGACAGCTTCTTCCTGAATTCCCACAGAAAAGCTCTTACCATTTTTTCAAGGGAAACGTGTGCCTGCTTTGATCCAAAAATACTTTGGAAATATGTCCAAGGTGATACACACATCACTTATTCTGTGCAGGAGCCTGCCTTTCTGTTGATACTACTGGCGTGGTCTTCACCAGCTCCTTCTGACATTATTGTCCCTAGTACCAAGCCAGAGAGGATTTTTCCCATTTCTAAGCCAGAGCAGCTAAGCTGTAGAAAATCTAAGTGAGTTGCCCTAAATTGCGAAGGAGACTAGTTATTGGTTGAGACACCAAGGTCATCCGTTGCATCCCCAGCCATCATTAATTGTCTTGACGCTGGCCTGCCACTGGACTGTAATGACTCTGGAAGAGAGAGTGAGGCTGACCACTTTGTGCAACTCTGTCTCACTTAAATTCAATTAATGAATGAATCAAAAGATAAAATAAAAAAAAGTTTAGCATTAGAGTGTAAGGGTATCTAAAAATTAATACCCTAGCTGTTAAGATATTTTTGGCACAAGGAATACTTGAAAGCAGAAATAGTACTTGTTAGACCATTTTATCCAAACTTTTAGGAAATTCTTTTGCTCAGAACATTACTGAAAAGATGAAATTGTTGTAAAAAAAAAGAAAAACTAAAGTTTGGATTTCATTCAGTATCAGAAATTGATTCCATGGAATAATGGAAGATTGTCGTTTTACTCTTCCAGGAGCCATGTTTGATCCCACTGGTCTATGATATAAGAGTGAAGTGGACTAAGTATGGTTCCTTAATGAATCCACAAGCCAAAATAGTCAATGTTGCAGTGCAAATGATTTCATCCGCATTTTCCAAGGTATGACTAATCTTTGTTTAAAGGTGGTTGCATGACACGTTTCAAAACACAAACATTATACATATTTGCCGAGATTGGAAAATGTTTCATGTGTATTTATTCCTCCTTGAGCATTCAAAAACAGTTTAGTTTATAATTTTTTAACCTTTTTTTGGGGGGGGAACAGTATTCATTAGTAACAGATTTTGTTCACAGTAAAACCTTTAAAAGACTTTAAAAGTAGATTTTTGTTTTTAATTTTTTTGAAAATTCATCTAGCAATGGAAATAGACCTAATGTTTTAGTCATTGAAACTTTCAGAAAAAATACTACCTTTCATCCTGTGTCTCAAAATGCTTTATTGGCTCATTTTATCTATATTTACCCATCAGTGGTTTTATTTTAATAATTTTACTAAGGAAATAAAAATTGTATTTCTCATCCAGATTCACATTGTGAGTCAATCAAGTTGGGGATGGGGGGTGAGGGGTAAGAGTACAGTCAAGAATAGAATGAAGTTTCCCGGTCTCTGCTAAACCCTGGCAACTAACACACAGGCTATTCAGGACTTGTGTACCTCTTCCTTTTTCCTCACAGACTGAGTTAGAACATGGAAGGACAGCACAGGTTTCTACTGTGGTTAGTTTCATTGATGTGTCTGCACCAGCAGAAGCCGGTTACAAGGCTCAGCCCACCATTGATGCCAAGCTGCCCTCCAATTTCTTCTTTCCATTTGTGTGACGTAAGTAGTTACTAAATTCAGGAAATCCTGGTGCTGCTGTCAAGGATTGTTAGCCCTGAGAATTGTGACTGTTGGGTTGATGATTCCCCATAACTCTGAGAGCCATGCCATTCCTCCATGCCTTTCTGCCTTTGACTTCTCCTAGAACATTCCTTACCTGAGATTTCTCTTGTTGCCTCTCCCTGGGCTTTTCTTGATTTTGGCAAAGGAGGAGGGCCAAGAAGCTCATGGGATTTCCAGTCCTTCAGGGGACCAGAGCTGTGCCTGCTCATCTGATGCAGTTCCTGTCTGTGTCTTTTCACAAATCCTACCAAGAGGAACTGCTCAACATGGTGTAGGATAGAGAGCTGGAAGACAGAGAGTCAGGAAGACCCAGATTCAAATGCTGGTCTCTGACCCATCCTGGCTGCATGGCCATGGTCCTGTCACTTCTCCTCTCAGGATCCCTAGACAGCAAGTGAGCGTTGATTGGCATCAAATGAGGCAGTTTCTTCATTTGAGTTCCTACAGTGGTGAAATCAGGTTTGGCTAAAACCCTCCAAATATTCCTTGAACACCAATGCAGCATTCAGGGAGGGAGACTTAGCTCTGCCTTGCCCAGACTACATTTGAAGGCTTGTCTTCAGTTTGGGGTACTCACTTTTAGGAAGGATGTTGACAAGCCAGTACATGAATATCTCATTGAGGCTGGTCAAGACATTGCAGGCCAGGGTGGGGTGGAGTGAGGTCTGGAAACCATTTTTTTGCTGTTGTTCAGTCATTTCAGTCGTGTCTGACTGTACCTGGCCCCATTTGGGGTTTTCTTGGCAGAGATACGGAAGTGTTTGCCCATTTCCTTCTCTAGCTCATTTTACAGATGAGGAAACAGAGGCAAAGAGGGTGAAGTGACTTGCTCAGAGTATCTGAGGCCAGATTTAAACTGATGAAAATGAATATTTCTGCCTCCAATCCCAGTGCTCTATCCACTATGCCTGAAAACCATGCCATACAACAATTGGTTGAAGGAAGTAGGGACATTGAGGCTGGAAAAAAGAAGACTTAGAGAGGTTGGAGGGGGAGGCACAGAAGGATAGCTGTCTTTAAATATCAGAGCGATTGTTTTGTAGAAGAGGGATGCAATTTATTCTGGCTCCAGAAGGCAAAGCTAGGAATGATGGGTGGAAGGTATAGAGGCAGTTTTGGCTCAGTATAAAGTTACTTAACAGTCAGGTGTCCACAAATGCAATGTCTCAGAATGTAGTTAGTTCCCCCCCTCAGTGGAGGGCTTTAAGCAAAGCCTGTATGACCAGCTGTCAAAGATGTTTCACAGCTAGGTGCTGGGCCAGGTGACCTCAGAGCTCCTATCTCCCTGGTTTTACTTCAGAATGAGGCAATAGTCAGGTCAGGGTCCTGCCCAGCCCTGCAACATTTAGCCTTCATATTCAAACAAAGCAAAAGGGGAAGAAAATTGACTCAGGATTGTGGGAAGGAATATATTTAGGACAACCTTTTTGTAGGTTTGTCTTAAATAGAGGCAGCTGGTGGTGCCTTGAATAACATGCTGGGCCAGGGCTCATGAGGACTTGAGTTCAGAAGTCTGGCCTAAAATACTTAATAGTTGTGTGACCCTGGGCAAGTCATTTAACCTCTGTTTGCCTCAGTTTCTTCAGCAATAAAATAAAGATAATAATAGTACCTTCCTCCCAGGGTAATAAATGAGGTACTATTTTAAAATTGCTTAGCAGAATGCCATATAAATGCTACTTCTCTTTATTCTTTAAATCCAACCCCTTAATTCACCCTCTGTATTACTTTAGAAGCAATAGCTGTTCAATTCAGGCTGTCCTTTTTCCTTCCATATGCAAACAAGTGCAAAAATAGTACAATATCATACAAAAATGTTAGAAGTATAATAAAAAGGCTAAAGAAAGCTCCTTGCTCGAATATCCCATTAATTGCAGTCTATTCTTCGATCTAATTGCTATGTGCCATCCCAAGCCCAGCCCAGGAACACTCCTGGGATGCTACAGAATGGAGGTGGATTATTAGAGTTCATCACTATTGTGGCAAGAGAATCTAGGGGGAGGGCTCAGGCATACATTAATTGCGTGGTAGTTTCCAAAAATGTCAGACAGAGGCATAAATAAATACAATGAGATTCAGACTGCATTTTGCAGCTGGTTGCTACAGAGGGTTCTTGAGCAACATCCATGGAAAGACGCAAACTTCAGGAGGTCAATGGCAAGTAACAGGACACATAGTCTTTCTGATTAGCTCATGAATAAAATGACCTTCCTGTAGTCACCTGGACTGTAAGATAATTTTTTTTTATTACTTTTGTCTTTCAGAATGTCCACAACTAGGGAATCCAGTGCTGAAATATATGTGAAACTATTTGGAAAGCATACATTTGGCAAAATTAAATTTTATACAAACCCATTCAGCTCTAGCATTCATTTTCAAACAAGTTTAGAGTTTGGAATATAAGAAAAGGGAGTTTATGAAGCATTTGTTACCAAGGCAACTCTCTTCACATCAAGATAAAAAGACAGCTCTTAGGAGGAACTATGTAACATCTGGACATAATCAGACCTGAGAACAAGTAAAATGAAGGCTTCAGATCATTTCCAGAGATAACCCTGGAGACACCCAGGGTGTTTCGCAGACATGTACACAAGGCCAGTCCATCCAACAAGATGTTTCCTCTCCATGTGGTTAGGCAAATGTTGCGTGGTTCAGCTACTGGAGAAGTCCATGATCTCTCAGTAGTTTGTTAAGTCTTTCAATTTCTTGTTCCTGTTTCAAAGACAGAGATCGACTTTACATTGTGAACATCTCTGAGGCTCATAAGTCTAGTTACTGTTGAGACCATTAGTCATCTATCTTACTTGAGGCTCTCATTTGTCTTACCTTCTTAGTGCAACTAAATTCAAGATCCTGGATTTTCATGGCCAGTTCATAATTAATCATTTTCAGCCTTGAAAGTTGTCGTTCAGAACGTGTCTTGACTGAAATAATTATGCCTAAAAATAATTCAGAGGGCTAGATTGTGACTTTGGGCATTAACATAATGAGTCCATTATACTTGATTTCTGATTTGCAAAGTACTTTCCATACATCATCTTGTCAGCCCTGTGAGATAGGGCATTTAAAAAATGAACCACCAATTCTGAGAATTTAAGACACGTGCCCTTTGTGAGCCAGGGCCCAACTCATGGAGCTGAGACATAAACTCAGGGGATGTGATACTCCTGCAACCTCAACACAATTCCACCATCCACACATGCTCACAGATGTGTACTGTAGGCTAACACACAATGTATTTGTATGGGAGTTTCATTTTCTCCGGTCATTAATCATTAATTAAAGGCATGGAAACTCAGAGAGTCTGGTTTGAGCTTTTGAGCTGACCAGAGGAAACTTCTGCAAGAATATGTTTAGTGTCCAGTTTGAATTCATCCCCTGTTTCTTGTAGAGTATGAGAGGTTGTGAAATTATATCATTGATGGATCAGGCAAGCAAGGCCTAAAAGCACATGAACACAGTAGCCCAATGTTTCATCAACCCAAGAATATAAACCACTGGGGGAAAGGACTCCCTATTCCCAACAACTGCTAGGAAATCTGGAGAGCTGGTTGGCAGAAAATAAATTTAATTAAATGGCTTACATTGTGTGCCTCAGTAAACTCCAAGTGAGTAAGGGACAAACATAAAAACAGAGATCGTAACAAAAGTAGAGAACAGAACAGGGTAGGTAGATCTCACAATTCTGGTTATTGGGAAATTTCACGACCTAACCGGGTAGTAGAGCAGGTCACCAAAGACAAGGTAGACAATTTTGACTGCATACAATTTTAGAAGCTGTTATACAAATGATATCAGTGCAATTTTGGGTAAGAAAAGATGCCAGTCAGTGGGGAAGATCTTTGCATTGAACATCTCTAATGAAAGGCTATATCCAAGATGTATACAGAATCAATGCAAACATATGACTCAACATATTTCACAGGAGATGGTGGTCAAAGTATATGACCAAGAAGTTTTCAAAAGACTATAAGTGAGCTAACAACGACCATGTGGAAAAAATGTGCCAAACCATTAATGAAAGAAATGTCAGTTGAAACAACTGAGGTGTCATCTCATGCATCAAACTGACAAAGAGGAGATAAAAGACTGAGATGGCTGTTGGAAGAGCTGTGGGAAGACAGGCACAAACAACATATTATTAGTGGCACTGAATTGGCCCCATTCTTCTGGAAAACAACTTAGAAGAATGCAAAGTTAGAAATTTCATGCTTGACCCAACTCCAGGACAGATATTTTAAGGAGGTCAGAAAGAAAGGTCACCCAACAACAACAAAAGCAGCTAGGTGGTGTAGTGGGAAATGTGCAGGACTTGGAGTCAGAAGAGACCTGAGGTCAAATCCTGCCTCATCCACTTCCTAGCTGAGTGACCTTGGGGCTAGCTACCAAATCTCAGCCTAAAAAAACAACAACAACAAAAACACTACATTCTTTGTTTCAAGTTGCAAAAAGGCAATGGGGGAAGCCATATACCTGTGCTGCCTGAGTATACTACAGGTTGGTGTTTAATTTCAGCTGGGGCCTCAGTACTGCATTGACCAATTCTACTTTTCACAATTGACCCCTGTTATATTCCCCATAGCAGCTGTTCCTCAAGCCCCTGATGCTGACTCTTTCCCTCAGCAGACCTTGTCTCATGCTTCACTGAAATACCTGAGGGCTGCCATGAGCTGCTTTTCTTCCCTGATTCCACGGTTTATGTCACCTCAACATCATTCCCTCATCCCTTCCTTTGCTCCAGTGTCAGAGGAGGTGATCCTTGCCATACCAGCGCCTCTACTTGTGCCCCTGACTACATCCCCTCCTGTCACCAGGAACTTGCTCCTTCTATCATTTCCTCTTCTTTTTTTTTCTTTTTTTTGGGGGGGGGGGTAGGCAATGGGGTTAAGTGACTTGCCCAGCGTCACATAGCTAGTTAAGCGTTATGTGTCTGAGGCTGGATTTGAACTCAGGTCCTCCTGAATCCAGGGTCGGTGCTCTATCTACTGGGCCATCTAGCTGCCCCTCGTCTCCTTAATTTTCAATCTAAGCAAGCTCCTTCCTGGCTGTCTGTAAACATGCCCACATCTCCCTGTCACAAAAAATCCTCACATGACCCCACCGTCCCCTGAAACTGTCATCCTATATGTCTCCTTCATTTCATGGCCAAACTCCTAGAAAAATCTTTCTATATGGAAGACTTCTATTTTTTCACCTCCATTTCACACTCTTGTAGTTTGACTTCTGTCCTCACCATTCACCTAAAAGTTTTCTATGCAAAGTAATCAGTTATCAGTTATATGCTAAACTTAACAATCTTTTCTTGGTCTTTATCCTTCTTAACTTCTCAAAGTCAAATATCAAGAATTTAAAACGCTTTTAAATTAAATTTCTTTTTTTTCCCAATGAACAAAAATCTGTTTTCTGCCCTTCCCACTTCCCCCTGCCCATTGGGGAAAAAAGAAAAAGAAAAGAAAAGCCCTCAACAAATAAGCATAGTCAGCTAAAAACAAATTTCTACACTGGCCAAAGTACAAAAAATATGTCTCAATCTGCACCCTGAATCCATCACCTCTGTGTAAGAGGATGGGCAGCAGACTTCAACCTGGGTCCTCTGGAATTGTGCACATTATGCAATGACCAACTATATGTGATTAACCAAATATAGCTAGTCTTGCATTGAACGGAATTCTTAAGTCTTTCAAAGTTTTGTCTTTATAATATTCTTGTAATAGAAACAGTTCTCCTAGTTCTTCTCACTTCATAGTTTCATACAAGTCTTCCCAAATTTCTCTAAAACCATGCCCTCCCATCATTTCTTACAGCACAATATATTCCATTATATTAATGTACCTTAATTCATTCAGCCATTTCCCAATTTCTGGGCATCCCTGGTCCCCCCCCCACTTAGTTTCCTGTTCTTTACCTCCACAGGAAAAAAAGTGTTATAAATAATTTTGTACACATAAAACATTTTCATCTTTGATCTTCTTAGGGGTTTGCACTATGTCCATGGTGTGTACAATTAAATATTTGCGTGGGAGGACTACTGTATCAAATTGCTTTCTAGAATGGCTGGATCAGTTCACAATTCCACTAATGATACATTAATGTACCTTTTCCCTTATCTCCACCAGCTTTTGTCATTCTCCTTTTTTGGTGAAATCTGCCAATCTGGTAGATGTAAGGTGGAACCTCAGCAATGCTTTAATTTTTCATTTCTAACTTTTAGTGATTTGGAGCATTTTTTTCCTCAGATGTAAACTGATAGCTTGGATTTATTCCTTAGAAAATGCCTATTTATGTCCTTTGACCATTTACTATTTGGCTGAGGGCCAAAGATTTTCTGACATTCTTGGCCACTCCTTCCTCCTGGAAAATCTTTTTCCACTTGGTTTTTGTGACAGATCTGTCATTTTCATCCTACTTCTCTGGCTAATTCTCAGTTTCCTTTGCAGGATCACCAACTATGTCTAACCCATGTCACATGGGTATATTTAGGGGCTCAACCTTGGACTCTGTCCTCTTTTTCACAGTATTTCTTTTGGTAATCTCATTAGCTCCCATGGATGCAGCTGTTATCTCTATGAAGATGACTCCCAAATCTACATATTCAGCTCTCCTCTCAGCCCCATTTTCTCATCATCTGATAGATGTCCATCTTACAGTAGAGAGAGTGTTGGGTTTGGAATGAAGATTTGAGTTCAAAACTTGCCCCACACACTTACTAGCTATGTAATCCTACTATTTAAGCACAATACCTAGCACCATGCTTAATAATTGTACATTGACATGACTTGGTGACAAGACAAACAAGTCATTGCACCTCTGTCAGCCTGTATGAAACAAGGAACTTGGACCACTATAGTGGCCTCTAAAGTCACTTCCAGCTCTTAATCTATGATATTACAGTCTTTACTTGGATATCTCGTAGGCATCGCAATGTCAAAATGGCCAAAAGAGAACTCATTATCTTTTCCCCTAAGCCCACCCTTCCTCCTCGAGTCTGTCTGTGTCAGAGGCACCAGAAACACTTTTGCCCATCCCCCACATCCCATCAGTTTCCATGTTGATGCTATTTCTTCTGCATCTCTTCTATCTATGCATCTATCCCTGCACAAATAACGATGCTCATCCAGGCCTTCATCACCTCTTGTCTGGACTACAGCAATAGCTTCCTAGTTGGCCTCTCTCTATCCATTCTCTCCTGTCTGCAACCCAACCCACCAGCTGCCAAACTGATCTTCTCAAAATGCAGGACCGACCATACCACTCCTCTTTCAAGAGCCTGCTTTACCTCTCAGAGGTTTCCAGTTGCCTCCAAGACTAGACACAAACTCCTCTGGTGTTTAAAGTCCTTTGCACTTTGGCTCTTCCTCTCCCAGAGACTCTTGGACTCCAGCCAAACAGGACTACATACTTTTCCCAGGCCATGGCCTTCTGTCTCCCACTTCCTTCACTCACAGAAGTTGTCACTCATGCCTAGAATGCTCTCTCTCCTCATCATTGCCTCAGGAAACTCACAACTCCCTTCAAGTCTCAGTGGAAGTGCCACCTCCTCGAAGACGTCCTTCCTGATTCCCCCACTTGTTAGTGTACCCCCAAATCATTTCATATTTACTTTTTATATCTTCTATAATATCTATGAACAGGGTTGTCCACCCAGCCACAGAGTACACACAACAAATGTTTGTTGATCGACTACTACATATACCAAAACACTTATAGAAGTGCTTTTTGAACTTGCAACAACCTAAAAACAAAGTGGGTATGCCATAAATTGGGGGATAAATGGCTGGGCAAAGTGTGATTTCTGAATGTAACAGAATATTATGAAAAAAGGATGAATATAAGAAATTCAGAGAAACTCAGGAAGATGTATGGAAGGACACGGAGTGAAGACAGCAGAAGAGACACATAGCAACTATTATGACATAAATGGAAACAACTCTAAAAAGGCATCTAAATTCAGATTAAATGCAGTGACCAGTCTTGGTTTCAAAGGACAGATAACTAGGTGTAAAACTGTTCATACTTGAAATAAAAATAAAGTGATAAAGCCTCATTACAAGGTTCTCAACTAAAAGCAAACACATTAGCAGTCATTTACATATTAAGAACTCTGTAGTGGAAAACATAGCTTATTTCAAGTTGAAAATGGAAAGGATGATAAAAATAGAATCCAAAGAGCTTTAAGCTGAAAAGGAAGAGGGAGGGAGAAAACAATTACAATTCCACCCAGCTAGCTACCTCGTAAAGCAGCTGAAATGGCAGGAAGAGGAGTCATAGAAAAGACCAGAAATGAATAGGAAATGAAAATTCAAGAAAGGCCCATCTAGACACAGATGTACAGTTTGGGTAACAAACAAGGGGAACTACAGGTGAACTGAAAGAGGCACATTTGCCCTCCTAGGCCATGGAGTATCACTGACCCAATGACAAGAATAGGGTTCTGAAAGGGTGTACTTTATTTAAAAAGAACAAGATATGCCTTATTCAAAGGACATTATCTTATTCAAAAGGTAAAGGAAACAGGGTTCAGATTGCCACCCTATATTAAGAATATACACATTCATGAGGAAATCTAGGAATCTGAGGGGAAAAGCATGGCAAAAAGCTTTCAGGTGAAAGTCAATGGACAAAGCAACAATTAATTTTGTCTTCAGCCTATACTATAGACCACCTGGGCAGAAAGAGGAAATAGAGGAGTAGTTTGGGAAACATCACAAGCCTGGCAAGGAGGCATGGCATAGTAATGATGGGAGACTTTAATATCCAGACATCTGCTGGGCTGTTCCCTCTGTCCAAAGAATAGTAATTAATTTCTTTTTTTTGCATTAGTGATCATTTCATTTTTTAAAAGGCAAGAGAACCAGTGAGGAGAATTTCTGTTTTGGATGATTTTCACCAACAAAACAAGTAGTTAATAGTTAATAAACATTTATTAAGTGCCTACTGTATGCCAGGCATTGCGCTAAGTGCTGCAGATTCAAATACTAAAAAGAAAGACAGTGCCTTCCCTTAAGGAGCTTACAATCCAACACACAAAAGAAAGCTGAAAGTGTGGGTGGGAGGGGAGGTATCTGGCAGAGGGGCAAGATGGAGAAGTCAAAGGAGTCCAAAATAAGTGCAGCTGGAGAAGACAAGGAACTGACTGTTAGGGCAGAGATGATGAGGACCTTTGGAGGAAACACCCACTCCATGTTAGAGTTTGTGAAAGAGAAGAGAGGAGAGTCAGGAATGGTCTGACATGCACCCTAGATTTGGGGAGAGCAGGTTCCAAAGGGTTTAGAGAATAAGTAGGATCCCACCATTCTATAGGGAAGTCAGCCCGAGAGGAATAGGAAGCCATGAAGAATGAAATTCTAAAGAACTAAAAGAAAGCATCTCAATGAGGAGGAGAAAAAGTTGTTTGAATAGATTGATGGAATCATAGGGAGCTCACCAAATAATTTAGATTTTTAAAAGACATGGAAGATGGAAGGAAGGGCAAGGGAATAGGATGAATATAAGTAAGGGTGTTGCATTGGTCCTATAAGAATTGTCAGGAGTGCTAACATTCAGAATGAACTGATGATAGCAATGAAAGCAAAAAGCAAAACAGCATGGTTTTTTTTAAACTTTTTTGGGGAGAAGAGAATGAAAAATGGGATAGGACTGTTGCTTGAGGATGGATGGAACGGTGATAAGTGAGAACAGAAAGAAGGTGGTGCTTTACTTTTCTTCTGTTTTCTCTGCCAAGGAGTATAACCTTTGCACAGGTAAGGAGAAAGGGGAAAAATGGTAAACAAGACACTGACAGTAAAGGTAATTTGTTGCTGTTGTTGAGTCATTTCAGTTGTTTCTGACTCTCTGTTGAGCCCATTTGGGGTTTTCTTGGCAATGATACTAGAGTAGTTTGCCATTTCTTTATCCTGGTCATTTTACAGATGAGGAAAGTTAGGCAAATAGGATTAAGTGATTGGCCCAGGGTCACACAGCTAGTAAGCGTCGGAGGAAAACTTGAGTTCAATTGTGGCCTCAGACAGTTGCTGGCAATGTCACCCTGGGCGAGTGACTTAATTTCTCCCTGCCTCAGTTTCCTCATCTGTGAAATGGGAATAATAACAGCACTGAACTCACCTGGTTGTTGTGAGGATCAAATGACATAATATATGTAAAGGGCTTTGCAAATCTTAAGGTACAATATAAATGTGATTATTGTTGGTAGTGGTGTTGCTATACTAAAAGATCCAGAGGATAGTCTTCAGTATTTTGAAAAGATTAAATTCAAGTCAACAAGCATTAAGTATCTGCTATGTGCTAAATGTTGAAGACAGAAAAACAAAACCAAAAAATATTCCCTGCTCTCAAGGAACATATATTCCAGTTGAGGGGTGGAGGGTTCGATGTAGAGAAGATACAACATTTAAACAGATAAATAAACATGTTATAGTTTGAGGTCTATTTCTCTATATTTAGGTATCTTTCTTGTATCTATTTTATATGCAATTACATGTGTACATGTTATCTCTCCCAACAGAATGTAAGCTCCTTGAAGGCAGCCATTATTCCCCTTATAGCTTTGTATCCTCAGCACTTAGCATTGTTCCTTTCACATATGGTGCTTAGTAAGTATTGATTGATTGACTGATTGAGAAACGATTAACAATGAGGGCCAGTAGGGAAGGCTCTCTTGGGGAGGTGGCATTTGACTTGACCTTGAAGGAAGCTTTGAATTCCAAGAGAGGGAGGCCAGGAAGGAATATAGGACTGTCTTTGTAAAGGCACAGAAAGGTTGCATGAAATCTATAGGTCAGGGAAAAGCAAGTGGGCCAGTCCAGTGGAATAACATCAATAAGTATCACTCAGGATAAAAAGGCAAGAGAGGATTACAATCTGTACCAGGAGAGTGAGTGTTACATCAGTGAGGTCATGTGAATACCAAAGTACAAAGGCATTAGCCTTAGAATGAATCATTAGAATTCCTATCTTCTAAGTACAAGGGGAAGAACATATACAATACCAACATGGAACCACAGGAGAAGCCATGGTAGGACAACCGATCTTTCTACCTCATTTGAGTACTCAATTCTTTAGGAGCAGAAAAGACCATAATGGAAAAAATGTGGCAATTGTGAGTACATACCTTATCCCCACTCTCACCCTACCCAATACAATGTAATTTCATTGAGTGCTAAGAAAGACTAATACAGGGAGTTCTGAGAAATACTAGAAGATTTTAACAAACTGATGCATAGTGAAATGAACTGAACAACAGATAACAGTAATTAAAAGAGTATAATATAAAGAATGAAAAAGGAATTAAAGTTTGATTAATTGTAATTACCAATCTTGGTCCTGGAAAATAGATAATGAAATATATCTTCTCAGCATTGAGATGGGGAAATCTAGGGGCAGAACACTGCATACATTGTCAGAACTATATTGGTTATTTTTTATATAAGTGTTATAAGGGGGTAGTGGTTTCATTTCTGGCTTGTATATAGGTGAGGGTATTTCGCCATAAAAATAATGACAATGATGATAAAAATAATAATAGCTAGCATTTATATCCTGCTTTAAGGCCTTCAAAGCTTTTTTTTATAAATATACCTTTTTATCCTCACAACAACCCAGGCAGATAAATGCTATTATTATCCTCATTTGACAAATGATTAAGCTGAGGCAAGCAAAAGTTAAGTGACTTGCCCAAGGTCACACAGTTAATAAATGTTTGAGGTAGGATCTGAACTCAGGTTTTTCTAACTCCATATCTAACACTCCATTCACTGTGCTACCTAGCTGAAATTATTGTGTCGTAAGAATAAAAGGTATCAATAAATTGAATTTTTTTAAAAGAAAGATAAGTTTCTTGAAGACAGACATCTTTGTTGTTTGATCTTTGCGTTACGACAACCAAGAAAGGTGTAGGTACTTGGTAAATGTTTGTTAGATTGAAACCCAAAAATGCACAGTGCCCTGTAGACTTGGCACCCCCTTACCACCTCTGCCCAGTTTTCAAAGCAGCCTGTTCAGCCCACAATTCACGGAGGACATGCCACTACTGGAACTTACTGTTCATAATCCTGGCCACTCGCCAAAGTCGGAGAAGGATCAATAAGCCAAAGGCATCAAATTCATGCCCACAGAACAGAACGGCAATATCCAGGGCAAAAGAGACAATTACAACAACAACATCCAGGATCTCACACTTGTGGGAGAAGAATTCCTTGTGGAAGACGTATAATTTTACTACAATTTCTATCATGAAGAAGGTCAGGATGGCAATGCTCAGACAATGGAACACCTAGAAGAAAAGCCAGGAGCCAATAGTTAAATTATACCTACCTGAGGATCTCATCATCATCAATCACCATCATCAACATCATCATCATCACCATCATCATCATCACCATCAACATCATCAATCATCATCATCATCATCATCATCATCACTGGTCTCCCTCTGACTTCCTTCAAGTCCCAAGTAGAATCCTATCTTCTACAGGAAGCCTCTCCTAGTTTGAGTTCGAGTTCTGGCTTAGTTCTAGTGCCTTCCTTCTCTTAATTATTTTCTATTTATCCTGTATAATTTTTTGTGCACATTTGTTTGCTCATCATCTCCCCCATTAAACTGTAAGCTCCCTGATGGCAGGCACTGTCTTTTGCCTCTCTTTTTTTTAAGCCCTAGAGCTTAACACAGTGCTGAGCACACAGTACCACTTACTAAATGTTTATTGATTGAATAACTACCGTACAAGGCTGTGAAAATCAAACAAGATGACATATGAAGTGCTTGGTCAACCTTAAAGTGTCAAATAAATGCTATTATTATTAAAAAAAACAATTTAGCAGATGTACTTTGAGTTGCTGTGGTTGAAGAATTCATCATCTTGTGGTCAATCTGGTGATAAGCCTCTCTGAAATTAGCTAGACTGAGACACTTATTGTGAGGGAATGGTCAACCAAGTTTCTATACATAAATGTAAAAGGATGTTATTACTGTGCCTAAAGAAATGATGAGTAGGAAGAATTCAGAAATAGATGGGAAAACTTAGATGAACTAATGTGGAGTGAAGTGAGCAGAACCAGGTAAACAACATACACAAGGACTACAGCAACGTGGTCAGTCAACAAGCATTTACTAAACACCTATGATGTGCCAGCCACTGTGCTAAGCATGGGAGATGTAAAGAAAGGACAAAACAAATGGAAAAATAAATTAAAAAAGAAACTTAAATTGAGCACGTTAATTATATTGGCCAAACTTAGTCCCCAGAGAAGAGTGTAAAAAATTGACTTCCCTCGCTTCTTCACAGAGGTGGGAGATTATGAGTATGGTACATATACTATTATGTTTGATGGGCTGCATATAATATTATATATGACTGATGTGTTGGTTGGTTTTGTTGAACTCCAGTTTTTTTTTCATTTTTTCTCTTATTTTTCTTAAAAATAATGTTAGCTAAGTAGGAAAGCAAGGAGTGATATATTTGGAAATATAGGTGATATAAAAAAAGATATCAATAAAAAATTTTTAAAAAGAAATTAGATAGACTGGTCTCAGAAGAGAGACATACAGTTGCTTTCAAAAGCCCTGGATTAGCTTTCCACCGCTTTGAAACATCAGAGAAGGGACACAAGGGAAGATTCTAATCTTGCTCTAAAACATGGTCTAGCCCTTAACTAGTGATGGATTTTCTATTAATGCTACTTAACCACAAGGACTCCACTCAATAACCTGCATGACCACTGGGAAACTTCTATGTCTGCATCCTTCTGCTGATAAAATGAACTCTTACGCTTTGTGCATCTGTGCATCTCCAGAGAGACTCTCACTTTCAGGTATAAGGAATACCCAATGTTATTTTAGGACTTCCTCTAAGCACGAGTCCCACCTTCTTTTGACATTCATCACCTCCCTTAAGACTTGGGGTAAAAGGTGCTTCCTCCAGGAAACCCCCTCCACCATCTCCATCTTTCTTGACCCTCTTTCATTCGGCACCTTCTTAGCTACCTAGATGATCAAGTTAGAAGTTCTCAGTTTCACCCTGCATGGTTCATCATTTTTGTGTTCTTGCTTATGTTGGTTGGGTTGCCCACAGTAAATTAATTTTTCCTTTCTATTCAAGACAATGTGGAACTGTATTATTATTGTTATTATTCTTAGTTATAATAGTAATAATGGTAGCATTAATAGTAGTAGTACTAAGAGTAGTAGTGATGGTAGTAGTAATGGTAGTGCTATTAACAGTAATAGTAATAGTAGTGGTGTTGGTTGTGTTGATACTAGCAGCAGTAGCAATAGTAGTAGTAGCAACAGTAATAGTGGTAGTGGTAGTAATAGTAGCAGTAGTGATAGCACTAGTAAAACAATAGTTGTAATTGTAGTAGTAACAGTAGCAATAGTAACAACAGCAATAGTAGCAATAGTAACAGAAGTAGCAATAGTAACTAACGGTAGTAGTGGTGGTGGTAGTGGTGAAACCCAGAGAACCTGGGGTTAAATTCAGTCTCTGATGCTTGTTAGTTGTGTGACCTTGAGCAAATCATTTACCCCACCCTGGACATCCATCTCATCATCTGTAAAATGAGTGGGTGAGGGGAGAGGGTTGGACTAGATGAGTTGTACTTCTGCACATGTTGTTTCCCCCATTAGACTGGGAGCTTCTTGAGGGCAGGGACCATGTTTGCCTCTCTTTGTATCCCCAGTGTTCAGCACCACCCCAGGCACACAGCAGGCACTTAATAGAAATACTTGATGTATTTCATGAGGTCTCTTCTGGCTCTAGTCCTATGATCTGTTTTACCTTGCTGCTTTTTTTTAAGCTGCTTGAGGTCAGGGGCTGTTTCATTTCTGTCTTTCTATCCCTAGCACCCTGCATATAGAAGAAAAGGAGAGGGTGATTTCACTGATTTCACTGCTACAGGGGAAACTCCCTCTACTAATGTAGGCTGGAACCTTTTCTGCAACTCATAGACTTAGGGAATATCCCAAAGCACTGAGAGGTTAAGGGACTGGGCCAGGGTCACACGGCCAGTACATGTTGGAAGGGGTTCTCGAACCTAGTCTCCTAGGTTTGAGGCTGGTTCTGTATATACCACATTCATCAGATACATAGTAGATGTTTTAAAATTGTTTGTTGAATTGAGAAAGAGCAGGCTGACATGCCAAGCCATGATGATGGCAACCCTCACAACTCTAATGGGAATCATGAGATAAGAAACTAGAACTTTAGAAACAAGAATCGTGTTGAACAATGACCACTTATATTGATAATAACTAGCATTTATACAGCACTTTAAGGCTTGCAGAGCACTTTACAGTATCTCGTTTTATCCTGTGATTTCACTCTAGGATGTAGATGCTGTTGTTTCCCTCATTTTACAGATGAGGAAACTGAGGCAGGCAGTTCCTAGTACTAGATACATTTTCACTATACCCTCCCCTCAGCCAACTTCCTGTTTGTGGTGGGGAAATCAGAATGCTCCTCATTCCTCTAATCCTCCCCTGAACACCTTCACTGGGCAACTTCCTGTTTTGAGATTCATACTAGCCAAATCTGTCACTCAATAGAAAATCCTGGTGGCTGCTAGCTACAGACATCCCCTCCCCACCCCCCAGTCCAAGGCATTCTCTTTCCTCAATAAGTGCCTAGCTCAAACTTTTTCTCTTTCCCGTCTCTTACCCTCCCACAAGGGGACTTAAACATACAAACTGATAATCCATCCAACACCTATCTTCCTCATTCCTGAATTTATTCAGTTTCCATGACTTTCTCCTCCACTCTACTTCAGCTGCTCCCAGAGATGCTCACCCCCTTGATCCTGCCATCATGCCCAAATATTCCACCTCCATGTTCCTGAACTCTGAAATTCCTTAATCTGATCATAATCTCTTATCATTCCATCTTTCCCTCTGCCTTACCCTGTTTTTTAACCTCATTGTGACCTCCATTATCTCCATCCCTCAGCTATTTCCCAGGCCATCACCCCTAAATTGACTGGCTATCGTATCTCAGTCCCTTGGAGAATCAGCTCAACTCTACACTATCTTCCTCCATAATTTCTTTTGCCCCTCCGTCCAAGGTTGATTATCATGCCTTAACAAGCTTGGACCCTGGAAGACTCCCACCACTCACCCCCTTCAATCCTACTCATGTACTACTGAACCAAGTGGAAAGAAATCACAAAACATCACTGATTGGACCCACTACAAACTGATGTTATCTCATCTCAACTGGGCCTTCATTGAAGCAAAACAAATTTTTCATTACTCTCCAATCGATTCACTATCCCCCCCTTCACTGAGGCTCTTCCAAACATTCTTATCTCTCCTCAATCCTCCCTGTATACTCTACCCCTCTGCTCTTAGCCCAGGACCTTGCCTCATTTTTCACCAAAAAACCTGATGAAATTGTTAATGGAGAGCTCCATCTTCTCCCCTCCTCCTTATCTCAGATTTCTCAGTTTTTTCCTCTTTTATCCCCTCCTCCTCCCTGGTCTCAGATCAAGGAGTGGCCCTTCTTCTTGCCAGGGTCAACGCTTCTACAACTGATTTCAATACCATTCCCTCCTATCTCCTCCACCAGACTTGAAACGTTACCATCCCTGTTCTCTCTCTTAGCATCAGTCTCTCTCTGTCTGCTATCTGCTTCCCTACTGCTTACAAATACGCCCATGTCTCTCCCCCACCCTCAAAAAACCTTCATTCTCACCTCCTTTTCTCAGCTGAATTTCTTGAGAAAGTCATCTCTAATCTGTGCCTCCACTCCCTCTCCTCTTTCTAAACCTTCTGTACTCTGGCTTCTGACCTCACCATTCGACTGAAACAGCTCTCCCCAAAATCACCACTGCTCTCCTAACTGCCAAACTGAATGGCCTCTTCTCAATCCTGCTGTGCCCTGACCCCTCAGACAGGGTTTGCCATTCGGGGTCACCTCCTCCTCAACGCTCTTTTCTCTGGGTTTTCCTCTCCTGGCTCCTCTTGTCTGGCTCACAGCTCCTTCTCAGTCTCCCTGGCTGGCTCCTCACTCATGCCACACTTGTGCCTGGCCCCCAAGACTGTGTCCTAAGCTCCTTCTCCTTTCACTCGAGATTATTTCTCTTGGTGATCTCATCAGCTCCCAATTCTATGCACGAGATTCCCAGATCTATATACCCAGCCCTAGTCTCTCTCCTGAGCTACAGAATCATGCATCCCAAGCTCCCTCTTGGACATTTCAAACTGGTTGCCCCATAGACATCTCAAACTTACCATGCCTAAATCAAAACTCATTATCTTTGCCCTCCCAAACCCTTCCCTCTTCCTCATCAAGGGAACCACCTGCTTCCAGTCATTTAGCACAAAACCTCAATGTAATCCTAGACTCCTAACTCACATCACTGCGTATATCCAATCTCTCCATTGTCAAATCTTGTCATTTCTAGCTTTGCAACATCCCTCAAAGACACCCCCTTGTGGCCTCTGACACTGCCTCCACCTTGGGGGTGGCCCTCAACATCTCCCTCCTGGACTATTGCAGTAGCTGCTGGGGGTCTGCTGCCTCGGGTCTCTCCCCACTCCAGTCCATCCTCCTCAGCTGTGAAGATCATTTTTCTATAGTGCAGGTGTGACTATGGCACTACCCTGCTCTAGAAGCTCCTGGGTGCCCTCTTACCTCCAGGATCAATCGAAAATCCTGTGTCTGGCTTGTAAAGCCTCCATAAGCTGCCCCCTTCTTACCTTTCCAGTCTTCTTATACCTTCTTCCCCTCCATACACTCCTGGATCCAGCTACACTGGTCCCCTGGCTATTCCTCACACCCCACATTCCTCATCTCCAAGTCTTTGCATTGGCCATCCCTCAGGCCTGGATTGCTTGGTTCACTCCCCTCTCCCTTCTGGCTTCCCAGGCTTCCTTCCCACCTTCCCTCCCCTACTACCAGTGACTTCCCTCCTGAGACTCCCTTCCTCCTGTTCTATAGACATCTCAAATGTACATATTTGTTTGGAAGTCTTTCCCATTAGAATGGGAACTCTTAGACTCTTTTCTTTGTTTTGTTTTGGCTTTTTATGCCCAGCACTGGGCATAGCACCTATCACTTGGTAAGTGCTTAATACATGATTACTGACTGACTGACTGACCATTTTTGTCTCAATAAACTCAAATTAACATCCACACCCAAGGAAGTTTGAAGGGAAAGAGAAGGCATATGTAAAAGCAGAGAAGACCAGTTCTAACCATCTACCATGGTGATGGAGTCTGTGTGGGGGAGGGCATATGATTTCTAGTTGAGAGAGTTCACTGGAGCAGGAGATGAGAAGCCTGGACTCCAGTGAGACGATCTCTGAAAATGTGGGCAGCTTTCCCCCTGCTCCTGAGTCATCCTTCACAACAGGGCCTTAGGATTTATTCAGGGTGCTGTGACTTCACAGAGTTATTTTGGACACGTCTTTTTGGGAGGGCATAGGATGGGGGTGGGGAATGGTGATTTCATCAGTGGAGGACAAGTCCTGAGTCAGAAACTCCCTCTACCCAAGCCACTCATCTCATAGGCCTCAATAGCGGCCTCGGGGCATAGAGAGTTTAGGATTATAGATTTAGAACTGAAAGGACCTCACATACCATCTAGTCCAAAGGCCTCATTTTACAGATGAGCAAAATGATGCTCAGAGACCTTAGGTGACTTGTCCACAGTCACACAGCTAATTAGCATCATAGGTAGGATTTGAACTCAGGTCTTCCTGACTCCAAGGCTGGCCCTTTATACGAAAGCCTCCGATATGAATCCCTATTCAAGTACCAGAATGTGTTGGAAAGCCTTGGGGACATGCTCATTGGGGTGAGCTACTATGGGATAACCTGGGCCTCGAAGTGAGATAAAAGACAGAACAATGAAAAGACAAATAAGCCATCTATGGTCTACCTTGCCAGCATGGTTGTCTTTGTCTGGCTGGATGATTTTAAAGTCTAACATCAGCTCAACAAGCACTAGCATGGCGTCCATAACAACAAGAGAAACGATGAAAACCTATGGGAAGAAGAAGAGGAAAATCTTTTTAAACTCTTCACAGTGAAAATGTCAAGTTATACCTTCTTCCATATATGAGAATTTGGAGGTTGAAAGATTTGTTGTTGTTCAGTTCTTTCTGACTCTGTGACCCCATTTGTGATTTTCGTGGCAAAGATACTGGAGTCATTCTCCATTTCCTTCTCCACTCATGTTACAGAATAAGAAATGGAGGCAATCAGGGTTAAGTGACTTGCCCAGGGTCACACAGCCAGGAAATGTCTGAACCTGGATTTGAACTCAGGTCTTCCTGACTCCAGGCCTGGTGCTCTATCTGTTGTGCCTCCTAGTGGTACACAAAAATGATATGAACAGACTATTCTAAAAAATGGGGAAAACCCACTGATTCTTCCAATAAAGAAAGTTTAAACCCTTCCATAATGAGAAAATGTGAGTTAAAACAACTCAGAGGTACACTTACACCTATCACAGCTGCCAAACCAGTTAAATAAAGGATAAAGCTCAATGTTGGCGGGACTGTGGGAAAACAGGCACACAATTACACTGATGGGAAATGTGAATTGGTACAAACTTTCTTCAAAAGCACAAAAGTAATCCTTTAATGCACAATGAGAATTACCAAACTGATCCTGCTTCATGGCCCTGTGATCCCACTCCTGGAACTATATCCTAAAGGTGTCATTACAAGAGGCAAAAACAGACCTATCTGTTCTGCTATTTACAAGAAAATGGCCTAGAGGTTCAACCCTGGAGGGCACCTGGATTCTAAGCCCATCTTTGACAGTAAATATGGGCGAGTCACTAAACCTCCAGGAGTGTCTTTTTCCTGCTCTGTACAAAGGGCATTATTAAACCTGTAGAACCTATGTCATAGTGTTACTGTGGGGCTGCAAGCAGATAATGTGTGCAAAGCTCTTTGTAAACCCTTCATTTATGTGTGTGTATATAAACGGTTATATATTAAAATATACTGCATATTTTCTCCATTACATAAGAAATACATTAATACAAATGATAATATAGTATATTAATATTATATGCATTAAGAAAATGAAATGTTGCTATGCTGCAGAAGATGGTAAACATGAAGAATACAAAGGAAAATAGAAGACTAAGAGATACCATGGCATTCTGGATAGAGAATCCATCTCAGAATTAAGAAGACCTATGCTCAAATTCTGCCTCATCTATGTATTGGCTGCCATGGAATGCTAGGTAAGTCACTTGACTCTCTCAGTGCCCCAGGTAACTCTCCGAGTACACCTTGCCTTAGTGGAGAGAACTTTATCACCGGGGAGTTGCCTGTACCAGTAAAATCACAGGAACCTCTGTTCCCCCTACCCAAAAAAAATATGGAAAGATAAATGATACAGAATGAAGAAAGCAGAATCAGAACACACTGATTACAGCTTTGTTTTAAAAAGTCAATTGACAGTTAATCAACAAACATGTAAGTGCGTACTGGAGATAAAAAGGTGAAAAAGAATAATAGCAACTCAATGCAAAAGTGAAAAAAATTACACAGAAGAAAAGAGACCAGGAGGGAACAGAGACATCAACAAACCTTTTTGTCATTATTTTGTCAATGTGAATAAGTCTCCTTTTATAGGTGATTTTCAAACAATCTCAATTTTACAGCCGCAATTGGGACGGGCTGATCCCAGACTGGAAATGGATTTTTGGGCAGCTTTATTTCTCTCTAAGCCCCAGGATAGGGAAAACGTGTTAAGAGCTGAACAATGACAGTGACAGAAGAGAAACAAGGCTGCTTCCCACCCCCAGGTACAGTGGAAATGACATCTGCACAATCTGGGGAATTGGGTTCATTTCTATTTCTAGCACCATGCATGCCTAGGGGCCTATGACAGGGTCACAAAAAAAACTGTTCAAGAATCAATCCTGACAGTCGCTTCATGGTTCCTTAGCCTCACAGATCATTCGGTGTCCAACAGGAATGCTGAGAGCTGCAGGGACATGTTCCCTGTTTCACTTCTAGGCACAGGCAGGGATCAAACATAGAAAGGAAAAGGAAGGCTCAGAGAGGGCAAGAGATTGTCCAAGGTCACAGAGCAGGCTGAATGGGTCCAACTTGCCAACCCATATCTAAGATCCTTATTCATCATGGCCTCTTCAGTGTCTCTGCTTTCCTCACCTGTCAAATGAGGGGATTGACCCTGATGATTCCAGGGGCCTCCCAGCTCAGATATTTAGTGTCCTGACATTCATTCAGACTTTAACATTTTAGGTTCTAAAGTCTCTTCCAGCTCTGACCTTCCTTGTTCTGAGGCCCCTCTGATATTCCCTATTTTAAGATCCCTTCCAGCTTGGATAATCTGTTTTAAGGTCATTTCCAGTTCTGACATTCCAATTCTAGAAAGGAAAATGGGAAGTGGGCAGAACAGACAGCACATTTATTTTCTTTTTTAATAATAATCATCATGATTATGACAATAACAAAAGTACTTGGCTAAGATGATCTTTGCTCTGAACTTTTTAAAAATTCACAGCTATCATCTGATTTTCCAATTTCAATAGCCTTGCAAGATAAGGGAGGGCAGGCTTTATTACCTCCACTTTAAATACCATGAGGCTCAGACCAGACACCTGACTGCCCAGTACCCAAGACCTCCTGTCTCCTAGACCTTTTCCCCCTCAATCCCACTAGTCCGGCTTTCAGTCTTACCTACCTGAAACCTGTTGGAAATGAAGTGCCTTCTCAACACAGTCCTAAAGGTTGGGGGGACCTCTGGAGGGGTGACAACTTCCCCTGGAACGATGGTGGTGCTGCTCTGTGTTCCAGGGGCGACAGATGCTGTCGCCCGTGCTGTTGGCATCTGCAGCTACTTATCCTCCTCATTCTCATTGTCCCATTACGGTATTATGGTAGATTTAGACCTGGAAAGCACGATAGGAGTCAGCAAGTTTAATTTCATAATTTTTTCACATTTCATAAATAAGGAAATTGACACTCAGTGAGTCCAAAAGGTTAAGTCACACAGGGAATAAATCCTAAGTGACAAAGCCCTAACTCGATTAACTCAGGTGGTCTGGCCACAAACGCAGCTCCCCCTCCTTGCCTCCTGTATATCCCCATCCATTCTATTCAGTTTGACTACATTTGTACATTGACCACACTGACTAATACCTACTCATTCCCTTATCAAACTTTATTTAGACTTTTAGTTATTCATCACAGCTTTGAGTTTCGTAAAAATTACCTTCAAAGTCATTATTTTAAGGTAAGATGTCACAGAGTATGTTTGCTGGCCCTTTTGGAAGAGAAAATTGGTATTTTAGTGTTCTGATGCTGTGTGCTGAGGGATTTCTGTTGCATTTCTGTTATGAGTCATATAGTAGGGAGCAGACTCTAGTAAAAAAAAAAAAAAGAGAGTGAGAGGGAGCAAGGCAGGCACCAGACCAAAAAGGATTTCAAATTCATACTTCATAATTCTTTTAACTTGGCAGAATTATAGAAGTGAAATTTACCCTGTGGTGTGGGTGCATATGTTATGGGCAAGACAAGAGATTATGCATCGGGTCAAGACAATAAAAGGTAAGTAATTCTCCCACTGTGATGTCCTTAAAAAACTCAACTGGAGTATAAGAGAAGCCAGGGTTGGTTATAGATAGGCAGTAGGACAAAAGGGGCCAAAGTCCTGTTGGTACTGGTTAAGTTCTCTTGAGCCAAGAGTAAGTGTGGCCCATGCCAATTTTCCAGGAGCAAGGAGTGGTTCTTCTGTCTCACCACACCCACCTCTAAACCACAGTGCCTGGCTTTTCCCAAAAGAAATTCAGGGAGGACTCCCAGCAGAAGAATGTCAAACACCAAGTTCTCTGGCACACTGTAGTCACTGCATGACTAACAGGCCAAATCACTTCCAACAGAAGAAACAAAACAGTTATCTCTTTCTCACAAAAGAAAAGAAACACTTTCACTACCAACAGCTTTTTCTCCAGAGTCCAGAAGTCCTGGATGCCAACAGTGAATTAAGTCTTGGTTATCATACAAGCCACAAACACTTTCACCCTGAAGAACACCCCTTTTCTGGAAATGGATAGCTGAGGGGTCTGTGTGCAAAAAGAGCTTGTGCCCTGCAGCTCCAGTCCAACCCCAAAGGAGGAGGAACTGACACTCACTGCTCACCTCCACCTCTTCCACAGCCTCCAGCATCAGTTCAGTCTATCAAGGGCCTGGGATACAGACAGTATAACATGACCCCTCCCTAGGAAACTGGCTTTGGGGTGAGGTTTAGCATTAAAAATGATGGCTACTTCAGTTCAGTTCTTCAGGCAAACTGTCTGCCCCTTGAATTTCTGCCCTTTCCTCCTACCTTCCTGCCTCCTTGTCTTTGTCCACACTGTTCCCTATGCCCCCCCCAGCCTCACTTTTCCTCTTACTCGGGTGAATTCCTCTCCACAAATCAAAGCCCAATTCAAATGTCACCACTGCCCTAAAATCTCCTTCAGTCCCCCTGGTCTGTCATAATTGTTGATCTCACCTGGCACTGATTTACAACAGTGCCAGATTAGGCACTGTTAGGCAGCATGGTAGATGCATTAGAGCTTTGATCTGAGAATACAGTTTAGCACCCAACCCCAGGAAGTCTTTCCCTCCCAGATTTCCTTCCATCTATTCTGTACAGATCTTGTATGGACCTGTTTACCTGCATCCATACCACAATGCCTGGAACTTAAGAAGTGCTTACCAAACGCAGCTAGGTGATAAAGTGAATACAGCACTGGGCCTCGACTCTGGAATTTAAATCTAGCCTCGTTTATTGGCTGTGCTACCCTGGGTAAGTCACTCACCCTGCATATGACTCAGCTTCCTCAACAGTAAAAAAGGGATGATAATAATAGCACCTACCTCCCAGGACTGTTGTGAGGATCAAGGGAGATGTTTGTAAAGCCCCTGGGATGTGGCTGGTATCCTGCTAGGCACTTAACAGATGCCTGTTTCCTTCTTTCCCTGACTGAAGGAGACCCTCCCCCCTTCACCCTTTTTCTCTTTGCAGTGGGAAGAACTATGACCTCAAGAGCCAGAAGAGTCCTGGGTTTGAATCCCACATATCTAGAACTTCCTATTGTGAAGACTGGCAAATCACTTTAGCTCTCTGAGTTTCCTCCTCTATACAGTGGGGATGATTACACTGGCAGTCCCTAATTCATGGGGTCAATGGGAAGCTGAAATGAGATAATGTATGCAAAATGCTTTGCAAACTTTAAAAGGGAACATAAATGCCAGCTATTAGCATTAGCTGTATAACCACAGGCAAGTCAGTTGACTGCTCCCAGCCTCAGTTATATTAACAGATAACATCTATAGTATCTACCTTTCTGAGCTGTAGTGAGGGCTGAATTAGATGATGGACAGAACCACTGGGTATTAAAAATTACAATTTTAAACAGAAGGATCAGCCCCACGAAACTTTTGTGAAAACTCAGATTAGAAGTTTACTGGACAGCTTGTGCAAAGTACATTCATTCAGAAGACAGATGTTAACGTCTCCCCATTCCACATCCTTTTGCTCTTATGACTACAATTTGAAAAGGAAGAGGTCAGAAGCTGGACGGGGAAGGCAGAGAGTATGTACAAGTGCAATGGAAAAAGGGAACTCCTGACAGCCCTGGTGGAAATGTTACAGAATAGGAAACAAACTGACTTGGGATCAGATTTCTGACTCCTCACATGCCACCAAATCCTCTGAAGGACTTTCTCCACTAAAGGTCAGCAGTGACACCCTAACTAAATTGAACGATGGTTTTCACACTCTGTACCCTACCTTCCACAAATCAGCTGACAGCAGCTGCTCGAGCTCCAGGTTAAAGGAGAATTTTTTAAAAAGCGATAAAGGAAAAGTTACCAAAATCTCTCTCCCAACTGTCAACTTTTCTGCTGCATCTAAAACTCAAGGTGCTCCCACACCCAACTTCTCCCTCGGAGCCGAAGCCAGGGTGACATGTGAACCCAAGTTCAAAGTCACGGCGTCCTTCACTCTACGAGGAAGTGCTCTAGGTCTCTAAGGCGTGGGAAGGAGGAAAAGACAAGCAGACCCAAGGCAGACGACCCCCGGAGCCCCCCCCCCACCGGCGCGCACTGCCCCGCACCTGCCCCAGCCGCCCCCCCCCCCCCCGCCCCCCCCGCTCCCCCCGCCTCCCAAGTTACAGGTGCAAGCGGAGCAGGCCCGAGGCACCTGTGGCCCCGACGGCCCGGCCCAGGCCTCTCGCCAGCCCGAGTCGGGGGCCCGTTCGGGGGAGGGGGCCGCGTCCCCACATGACCTTGCTGGGGATGGGGCGGCCCTTCGGGGCCCGGCACGCACGTGCCCGGGGCAGGCCTGGCGCGGAGGATGGAGATGGCGCGGGCCGATTGCGGCGGGGGCCCCGACTCACCCAGCACGTCGGCGGAGCGGTGGCGGGCCACGAAGCAGGCGTCGTCCCCCTAGCAGACGCCCTTCTTGAGCAGGCCCTTGCGGAAGTCCTTGCCGAAGCCGCAGCCGGCCGTCACCAGCCCGTAGTCAACGCCGCCGCCGCCGGCTCCCCCGCCGCCGCCCGCCCGGGGGTCGGTCTGCGAGAGGCCGCCCAGCACGGCCCGGGCCACCAGGCGGCCGTATGAAAAGACCCACGGCCACAGCCATCTTACACTCTACTAAGGGAGTTTCGGGACCAGCCGGCAACTTGGCCTATCTCTCGGCCCCGCCCCCTCCCAGCCAACCGCCAACGGCCGCGGCCCAGGCCTCGCCCCTACTCCCGCTATCGGTTAGGGATAGGCACCGCCCCCGCCCGCCCTTTCTCCCCGGATCCTCTCAAGTTAGCTCCGCCTCTTTTCTCCTTTCCTTTCACCCTCAGCTCCTTTCCCTCCCTCCCTCCAGGTTTGTACTATGGACTCTAAGCCCTGCTTCCTCAGTCAGTCAGTTCCCTCCCTTCCTATTTCTTATAAATAATAACCCTCGCCTCCTCTTCTTTCCCTTCTTCCCTCCCTCCTCCAGTAAGCCTTGCCCCTTCTATGCTTTCCCCATCTTCTTTCACCCTCTCCACCCCTGGAGTAGGAAGTCCCGCCCCCAGTATTTTCTCTCCCTTCTCTTGGTGGAGGACTAAGCCCCGCCCCCGATGTACCTCCTTGGCCAAATGCATAGGCCCCGCCCTGTCCCAGCTTCCACCAATTGCAATACGCTCCTCCCAGCGCCTGCCAAGGCCGCGCAACGCTTCTGCCCCGCCCCCACTCCTCTTTTATGGTTTTTACCTCTCCTGTCTTTCCCTTGTTCTGGCCGTTCGTCTGTCAGCCCTCACTCGAAGAGAGACGCTGCCCCCTCCCCGCTTCACCCTCTGTCTGTCCTCCCTCCCTGTCCCCCTTTACGCCTCCCCCCGCCCCCTTTCTCCTCTCCCCTCCCCTTTTCCTCTACGTCACGCCCCGCGCTGGCGTGGGCCCCGCCCCCATCCATGCCCGGTCAGGTTATCCGGGGTCCCTCTAGTTTAGCCGGCTCCAAGGACCAGAGCCTATCGCCGTCGCGCTGCCCTCTGGGATGTGTAGTCCTGGGGTCCTCCCTCCCATCCCGCTCCTGGCTGGGGGCAGCGCTCCCGTGCTTTATTCGCATTGGCTCGGCCCTGGCCAAGGGCTTTAGAGCCGCCGCGTCAGGGAGCTCCGGGCTTTTTAGGACGCTGTCCCCATTTCACAGATGGGGACTCGGGGCTCGAAGACATGCAGTGACGTGGCCACCCTACCGTCCGAGGCAGGAGCGGACCTTTGCGCTCCCTGACGACAGTCTAGCGGTGCCTCTCAGCCACTTTGCTCATCGGTAAAATGGGCATGAATGGCAAAATGATACCCGCAGCAGCGACTTGACAAGGTTGTTGTGAGGCTCCGATGGGATGGTGCCCTGTAACTCCGAAAATTAGCGATATGAATGTCAGTTATTATCATCCACTCTCAACTGGCCAAAAAAGCAAACCTTAAGTGCCGACTGGTTAATAGTAAACATTTATTAGGCACCTACTTGTGCTAAATCCTTTACCAATATTATCTCATTTGATCCTCACAACAACTCTGGGAGGTAGGGGCTATTATTATCCAGATTTTACAGATGAGGATACTGAGGCAGATGGCAGTGACTTGCCCAAGGTCACAGAGCTGGCAGGTGTCTGAGGCTAGATTTGAACTAGAGTCTCCTTGACTCCAGGCCCAGTGCTCTATCTACTGAACCACCCACCTGTTTCTATGTATGAAAAGCCACCTCATGGCCCAGCTCAGGTACCCTGTACTTGATTAAGCTTTTGGTCCTGCAGGCTCAGACAGGACTGAATGACCAAATCTTGGTATGCACACACATATGTACTGTGTGTGTCAGTATAATGTTGACAACAATTGTTCACCCATTTTAAAATAGATTTTGCTCTTTGGTCTATTGTGTATCCTGAAAGGATAAGAAAATAAAAGCAACTCAGTCCAGGGGCAGAAGAAGAAGCTCTCACCTCCCATCCTTGGTTGTCTGAGTAGATACTTGTGTGTGTGTACACACATATTTCTATATAATGAGTTGAGGTATGTATATGTATATATACACACATATATGCATATATATATACATATATGTGTGTGTTTTGTGTGTGTACATATACATATATATTGTTTACCAGAAGTCGTGACTCCACAAGACATGAGTAGTAACTTATTTTATTCCAAGAGAAAACAAAAAAAAAAAGAGAAGATTGTATGTGTCAGAACTCTTTATACTAAGTACAAAGAGCCTTTAATACAGGCAGATCCTTGAGTATTTATGGGTTACAACAAAAAAAGGAAGTCCTAAGAAGGGATAAAAAGAGTCACCCCCTCCCCAAGGGCAGAGAAAAGGGTGGAGAAAGTGAAGGGAAGCAGAGTGCGCAGGATGTGAGGGGCAGCATTAAGTTCCCTTGGGAACTGCTGGACTGGGAAGATAGCATAGTCTGCTTATCTACAAGGGTCCAAGCTGCATGGTCTGGTGCAGACTGATTGGTGCCTGTCTTTTAGCTAGTTCGACTCTTAGGGGTACCCTGAGAGTTTAGCTAGGGTTCAAAGTCACAAATTATATTAGCTGTGGAGGGGGCTTCCTCCTGAAAAATGGGGCAACTGAAGAAAACAAGTTCAGGGGGCCCCTCCACAATATGAATATACACACATATAGACATATAGAAAACCCCTGAGATATGTATATACTGGCATGTATATATTTCCATATACACATATATCCATGTACATATGTGGATATACACATGTGTACCTATGCAAATTATTTCATTAAACATTCCCCAATTACATTTTAAAAAATTTAACAATGGTTTTTAAAATTTTTTGAGATCCAAATTCTCTCCCTCCCTCCAGTCCCTCTGCCACCCATTGAGAAGGAAATCAATATATCAATTATATATGTGAAATCATGCAAAACATATTTACATACTAGCCATGTTACCAAAAAAAGGCAAGAAAAAGATTGTGAAAAGCAAAATGCTTCAGTCTTCATTCTGGGTTCATCAGTTCTCTCTCTGGAGGTGGATAGCATTTTTCATTATGGGTCCTTTGGAATTGTCTAGGATCATTGTCTTGATCAGAGTGACTAAGACTTAAGTCTTTCACAGTTGATCTTGACTTAATTAGATCTTCAAAAGAAATCCTTACAGGCTAAGTTTTGGAACACACATGGATTTACATGGGAGAGTGTCCCATTCTCTTTGACTGGATGCACTGCCTCAGCAAGGCCACAGGGTGGAGCTGTAGCTGTCATTTTGATCATTTAGCCTAAGTATAGAAATGGAAACTGGCAGTAGAGAATGCTTTGGGATCCTTCTAGATGGGGGAAAAAACAGGTCTTTGCTCTCTTAGTATCTGCTATAAATATTGAGCTGTGGAAGAGCTACTGTTACTCTGAAGCTGAACTTTTCAGGAAACCACAAGTGATGTCCTCTTGTTCCTTCCCAAAGTAGAGCCTGTGAAACTCAGATGATGATAGAGTCAAGTGAGAGGACTGTAAGAAGTCCGAAGGCAGAGAAGGCTCCATTTTCTATTGAAAACTGAAAAATACTGAAAATATTGAAAAGTAAAGAGCTTTGATGTTATGGAAACATGGCAGAAACATGGCGGCCCAGTGGATGGAGTGCTGGACCTAGGATCAGGAAGTTGTAGTTGTTCAGTTGTGTCCAACTCTCCATGACCCCATTTGGTGTTTTCTTGACCAAGATACTGGAGTAGTTTTCCATTTCCTTCTCCAGTTCATTTAACAGATGAGGAAACTGAGGCAAACAGGGTGAAGTGACTTGCCCAGAGTCACACAGCTAGTAAGGGTCTGAAGCCAGATTTGAACTCAGGGAGATGAATCTCCATGACTCCAGGCCCAGTGCTCTATCTCCTGTGCCACCCAGCTGCTCCTCCCCATACTTGTTTAGTCATTATTGTTTCCTAATCTCTAAAATGGGGAAAAAACACTGGTACTGTCACCCTCATAGGGCTGTTGTTATAAAGGCCTAAATAGCTGTGATGGACTTTGATGACCATTCTCTTCTCTGGGCTTCATCTTCTCAGGTCCTTTCATGAATCTGTTGTACTGGAAAGTATATTTCATCGCTGGATCCACCATGACATTTTTCTTGAAAGTTCCCAGGCCTTGTATGGTTCAGATGGCACTCTTAAGTCTTAAAATTGAAAGAGACTCAAGAAATCATGCAGTTCAACCCCCTTATTTACAGACGAGGAAACCCAAAGGCCCAGAAGAAAAGACTTGACCAAAGTCACACAATATGGAGCAAAAATGCAATACAAACCTCCACAACTATGCTGTTTGATAGAATATTCAACATTGTCTCCCATTGTCCCCAGTGAAAAGTGTGTGTCATGGATGGAGCTCTGGAACCCACCTTGGTACTTGTGTTAACTCGGCCCCGATGTCTTTTGTTGTGGTTTCTGTGTATATAGCCATCTCGGTTCTGCTTTCCTTGTTCCTCATTAGTTTGTACACATCTTCCTATACTTCCCTGAATCTCTCGCGATCACTGTTTTTTATTGTGCAGTCAGGATATATATAGTACCTTTCTGTCTTTGATCCTATATACCTGGTAGAGGGATCTCCGGGTCAAAACGTAGGGGAACAGTTTAGTGACTTTTTTCATGTAATCAAAATTGTTTTCCAGAATGGTTTAACCAATTCGAAGCTTTATGAACAGTGTATTATCTTGTTCATCTTCCTATAAATGTGCCTATTTGTGAAGATTCCTACTATCTATGGCCACTAACGAGAAAAATTCATCCTAGCACTTGGGCATTACTAATAGGTCAGTGGGCAGGAAGGGAACTATTTAAAGTCTAACTATGTTATTCCTTCTGTTTCCTGTTACCTGGAATCTCTTCAGTTAATAACACTCTTATTACTGCAGGAGGGCAACATGATATAGTGGGTAGGGGAATGGCCTTGGAAGGAAGAAGCCTTGTGCATATATTGGTTATGTGACCCTGGACAAGGGATTTAGTTACTTATTGCTTTGATTTCTTTGGACTATACGTCTAGTAGTGATATAGCTGGGTCCAAAGATTTTGGTAACTTTCTGGATACAGTTCCAAATTGCTTTCCAGAATGGATGGACCAATTCACAGCACCAACAGTAAACTAATGTATCTGTTTTCCTATAGACCCTCCAAGATTTTTGTCATTCTGTTTTATTCTATTTTTTGTCATCCTTGCCTGCTGGCTAGGTATGTGTTAGAACCTCAGGATCGGTTTTATTTGTATCTCTGTAATTATTAGTGATTTAGAGCAGGTTTGTTTTTTTGGGTTTTTTTGCATAATTGTTGTTAGCTTAGAGGTTTTCCTTTGAAAAATACTTATTCATATACTTTGACCATTTATCTACTGGGGAATGGCTCTTAGCTTTATATAATTGAATCAGTTCTTTTATATCTTGGAAATGAGACCAGACCTTTTTCAGAGACATTTGTTGGAAAGATTTTTTTGCTCAGTTACTTGTTTCCCTTCTAATTTTTATAATATTTGATTTGTTTGTGCAAAATTTTTTAAATTTCATATAATCAGAAATACCCATTTTATCTTGTGTGATCCTCTCTATCACTTGTGTGGTCGTGTACTCTTCCTCTATCTACACATCTGAAAAGTCATTTTTTCTATGCTCTTCACATTTGTTTATAATGTGACTTTTTATAGATGCCATACATTCATTTGGAACTTAACTTAGTATATTATGGGAAGTGTTAGGCTAAACTTACTTTCTGCCAGACTGTTTTCCAGTTTTCCTAACAGTTTTTGTTAAATGGTGAGTCCTTACTCCTGTTCATACAATTGAGATATTGATTACAGGCCCAGTATATATTCTAATTGGCTTAATGATAAAAGCACTTTTCATGGAAGCAAAGAACTGGGAACAAAATAGAGGCCCTTCAACTGAAATAGTTAAACAAATTTTGGTAAGTGAATGTAATGGAGTTTTGCTACATTGGAAGAAATAGCAGGCATGATAATTGCAGAGAATCATGGGAAGACTTGAATGAACTGATGCAAAGTGAAGTGAGCAGAACCTGGAAAACAATGTACACAATTGCTACCAACCTACAAATGGAAAGACCATAAAAGAAGGAAATAAGAGTTCTGTGTAATTGTTAACCTAGCTCATACTTAAAGAGAGATGAGAAAGTGTGCCTTCCTCCACTCTTTATACGATGTTACCAGTGTAGAACATTCCCAAAATTGTGAATCTCAATTGATGTGTTGGTTAGTTTTGTTGAATCACTTTCTGCACGGCCCCCATCCCTTTCTTTTTTCTTTTTTCTTTTTTCTTTGCTGCAAGGGGGAGAAGCCTCACTGGGCAGGAAAGGTGTGGAATATTTTTTTAAATGAAGGTGGTGGAAAAACAAAAGATGAAAAAAATTGTAGAGCTATCTCAAAAAAGAAATTGAAAATTGAAAAACAAAGTCCATTGTATTCCTTTATGTATGTGCTCTGCCTTTATTTGTGTGTGCATATATGTGGGATTATAAGCACCCAGTAGGATGTAAGCTCTGCCACCTTCCCCCTGAAGCCTCTCCTGATTTCTCCAGTTCCTAGTACTCTTCATACCCAAACTATCTCATATTCATTTTGTGTCCATGATCGTCTCTCTTGTTCAAATGTTGGAAAGGTGATGGGGTACAAGTGAAAAAGCATGGAACTAGAAGTCACAGGCCCTACGTTCAAATCCAGGCTCTACTGCTTACTTCCTACCTAAATGACTTTGAACAAGCAACTTCTCCCTGGGCCTCAGTTTCCTCATTTGTAAAATGAAGGGGTTGGACTAGGTGACCTCTGGATCTGTGACCCATGAATGTAAATTCTTTGAGATCAGCAACTATTTTGTATTTGGCTTTTATTCATAAGCATAGTACAGCCAAAATTTGGCACGTAGTAGATATTTTAGAAATGTTTTTTGATTGGTTGGTTGACTGTTTATCCAATAGCTAATATAATGACTGGTACATAGTAGGCACTTAAGAAATTTTTGAAGGGGCTGCTAGGTGTCACAGAGAATAGAGTACCTGGACTGAAGTCAGGAGGACCTGAGTTCAAATACAGCCTCAGATCAAACACTTGACACTTACTAGCTGTGTGACCCTGGGCAAGTCACTTAACCCCAATTGCCCAAAAAAAAAAAAAAAAAAAAAAAGAAAGAAAAGAAATGTTTGACAGGTAGGTAGCATAACAGATAGTGCCAGGCCAAGAAACAGGGAGACCTGAGTTCAAATCTAACTTCAGACAGTTACTAGCTGTGTAATGCTGGGCAAATCATTTCACACTATTTGCTTTAGTTTCCTCATCTTGAAAATGAGCTGGAGAAGGAAATGGCAAACTACTCCAGTATCTCTGCCAAGAAAATCCTAAATGGGGTCCTGGAGAGTCAATCAAGACTAAAAAGCAACTGAACAACAAAAAGAAATATTAGTTGATTGATTGATCAGCCAGTAATCTAATACAGTGACTGGCACATAATAGGAACTTGATAAATGTTTGTTAAATTCTCTTTAACTGAATTGACCGAGTTAAGTTTAGTCTAACTGGCAACAGCTTTCATAGAATCAAGGAATCTTCACACCTATCAGATTGGCTACCATGATAAAACAGGACAGTGATAAATGTTGGAGAAGATGTGGGAAAATTGGAACACTAATGCATTGTTGGTGGAGTTGTGAAATGATCCAGCCATTTTGGAGAGCAATTTGGAACTATGCCCAAAGGGCTATAAAACTGTGCATACCCATTGATCCAGCAATACCAAAGAGATCATACAAATGGGAAAAGGACCCACATGTACAAAAATATTTGTAGCAGCTCTTTCTGTGGTGGCAAAGAATTGGAAATTGAGAGGATGCCCATCCATTGGGGAATGACTGAACAAGTTGTGGTATACGAATGTAATGGAATACTACTGTGCTATAAAAAATGATGAACAGGCAGACTTCAGAAAAACCTGGAAAGACTTGTAAGGACTGATGCTGAGTGAAGTGAGCAGAACTAGGAGAAGTTGTATACAGTAACAGCCACATTGTGCAATGACTGACTTTGATAGACTTGGCCCTTCTCAACAATGAAAGGATCTAAGACAACTCCAAAGGCCTCATGATGGAAAATGCTATCCATATCCAAAGAATGAACTAGGGAGTTTGAATGCAGAGCAAAGCTTACTATTTGCTCTCCTTTTCCTTTGTTCCCAAGGTTTCTCCCATTAGTTCTAATTGTTCTTTACATCATGACTAATGGGAAAATGTGCTTAACATGAATGTATAAGTAGAGCCTATACAAGATTGTACACCATCTTAGGTGGGGGGGAGGAGAAAATTAAAAACTCAAAATCTTATGGAAGTGAATGTTGAAAACTAAAATAAATTAATTAATTATAAAAAAAAGTCCATTTTTTAAAAATTAAAAAAAAAAAGAATCAAGGAATTTCAGAGCAGAAAGAGGCCTTCCAGGTAATTTAGACCAACCTCCCACCCCATTACGGGGTTAAACTGCCTGCTTTTTGGTACTTCTTACAAATTCTGCAATATGTTTTTTCCAGTACTTCAAGGATCTATGATTCTGTTCAGGGTGTACAGACTTCCTTCCTCATCACATATCATTGCCCCTCTGTGGTTTAGTTGGTCTCTGAGAGTTGCTGTGGCAAAAAGATTCATTGTCCCATAGTCAACTGGTGATAAACCTTTCCAAACTTCATTTAGAAAGTGAAGTCCTTGGGTGACAGACATACAGTCTGTTATTGGGCCCTCATTTCAATTCAATCTGAGCATTTATTAAGCACCTACTATGTACTGGGCACTGGTATAAGTGCTGGGGGTTCATAGACAAAAGTGACGCAGTTCCTCCCCTCCAGAAACATTTGTTCTTGCATTTGAAGCTGTTTAGCTGGGCAGGATGGGGTCAGGGCTTGCACCATGGTTGTATGGCCTTTGGGTACCTCACGTCAGCTCTACACCAAGATGAGGAGTTTTAGTTGAGTTGTGGTTTTCTGTCATCAATAAAAGTTTAATTTTAAAATAGTAAAGGACAAATTATTCTCTTCCTTATCATTCAGAGCAACTGGAAGGTTATTAAATGGGGCAGTTCCTGAGAAAGAAGAAGAAAAAGAAGAGGTGGTAGCAAAGGAATAGTATTACAAAGGTGCAAATGGTATAATGGCTGCTAGGGAGCACAGTATGTAAAGAGCTGGAGCTGTAGTCACTAAGACCTGAGTTCAAATCCTGCCTCAGTCACTAGCTATGTGACCCTGGGCAAGTCACTCAGCCTCTGTCTACTTTAGCTTCCTTATCTGGTAATTATAACATCTACCTTCCAAGGTTGTTGTGAGAATCAAATGATATAATGTTTGTAAAACAAGAACTTAGCTAGCTGTTCTAATTATCTGGAGTCAGAGAACTTGTGTTTGAATCCTGGTTCTGCAGCTTATTATCTGGGTGACTTCGGGCAGGTCATATCACCTCTCTGCACCTCATTTTCCTCCCCTGTAAAATGATGGTATTGGATCAGAAGACCTCAAAGGTCCTCCCAGCTGTAAACCTAGACCCCCAGCTGCCTGGGATCAGCAAAGGGCTAAAGAGACTTCTTGGGGCTCTCAAGCTCGAGAATTGGCAGACCCTTCCCCTTGCTGGGAAGGGGTCGTATAATAATGAAGGATAAGTGGCTTTTAGCTGGCAACAGCAGTAGTAGCAGTGATAGAAACCCGACAGAGAGCAGCAGCAGCAGCAGCAGCAGCGGCGGCGCTACATGCAGCCAGTAGAGAGCAGCTCAGTGGTGATGACCTCAGCTTAGTGGTAATGGAGTGGCCAGGAGAACAGACAGAGCAGGAGAGGACTCAAGCTCAGCAGAGAAAGCAGCCTGCCTGATGAATGACTGAAGGAATGGCAAAGCATTTGTGAAGTGCTTATCATCTGCAAAAGTTCCCCAATGACGTTTGCAAAAGACATTGGTGGTTCTGTAGTATCAGTCATGAATACCCCAGTGACATGTTTCTTACATGTGTACTCCTCCCCAGACATTCTCTGAGCTTGCACATCCCCCTGTATGTGTGTCCCTCCATGTATGTTCAATGGTCATATATGTCCTCTGTATGTGTCCTCTCTCCCCACCATCCCCCGATCACCTTGCAGGTCCTCCCGTAAGCTGCTACCAGAAAGGTTATAATAGTTGTTATAATACTAACTAGTCCTTGAAGGTTTACAAAACACAACCAGTATCATCTCGTTTTATCCTCACAACAACCCTGGGAGGTAGGTGTAATTATTATCCCCATTTTACAGATGAGGAAACTGAGACTGAGGTTAAGTAATTTGCCCATTGAGTCAGTGCCTTAGGTTGATACATATAGGACTAGTGCAAAAGGGCCAGGGACAATTACTGATGGCCCAGAGCAAGGAATCTTTTGCCTAGAGAATCCAGCTGCCTAAAGTGGGAAATGAGAGATTTTTCTGCCTTCTGAGGACCCTTCCAAGAAGGTTTTTCAGCTGAATTATCTGTCCACTCTTCCCCCTTTCAACTTTCTTCCATGGTACTCTCCTGAAAGTTGTACAGAAGCATGTTATGTGTTTCTTTTCTCATACTAATAATGAGTAATTAATGAATCATTTCAATTGAATAATCCAAAAATGACTAGAAAGGAAACTCCACCAAAGTCTTTCTTCTTGGCCTCATTGTGGGTTCCATGGAAGTCAACCTGGGTTCTTGAAGGCGCTGCCAGCAGACTGCCAGACATGGCAGGTTCTATCCATCTGGAAGGGTTTTGAGGATGGTCCTGGGCATGAGATATATCTCTGCTGCCTCCAAACCAACCTACCTAAGTCTAGAGATGCTCAGCACTAGTTTGGCCTCAGGGGTGGGAGGGGAGCAGGGAATGATTTTAGCAACGGAGACTTTTAAAGATTATCTATGAAGTCATCTGGTCACCACGTTCTGCATCTGGGGAAGTGAGGTGGCCAAGTACTTGGAGTGTTGGACTTGGCATCAGCAAGACCTGAATTCAAATCCCATTTCAGACATTTATTTGCTATGTAGACCTGAGGAAGTTAGTCATGTATCCCCTGCTGACCTCTTACTTCCTCATCTGTAAAAAGGGGATAATAATAGCACCAGCTCTGAGATAGGGAAAGCCAAATAAGATAGATCATGTAAATAAATCCCTCTGTAAACCTTAATGAATGATTGCTGCTATTATTAAGAATTACCTTCTTTGAAATACTAATCACCAATGAAAATAAACATCAGAGGTCTTGAGTACGCCCCTCCCCTACAGTTTCTGAAGGTGGACATGCCTATAAACTCTAGAAGATGTGAAGAGCCAAAGTCGGGGACCCAGGAAGCAGCTCTCTTTGCAGGTTTGTTCAGGGGGAAGATGGAGAAATGACAGGCATCTTTCCTCCCCCCTGTGCCAGTGCTAGGGCCTGGCTCTGCTGTTCCAGGATTAATAATGTTCCATAAGCCTAGACAAGAAGCCAGGACCCCATCCAACCAAGCCAATAAGCCAACTATTGCTGAAAGCAGTAAGAAAGGAAGATCAGAGGTGGCCACCAGCAATAGAGTGGCGGCCACCAGCAACAGAGTGGTGTCCAAGATGCCTGATACCTCCAGGGCCTCAAATGATTGGATATCAATTCTCCATAACCGTGGAGAATGCTTGCTAGTTCCCTGCAGGAGTGATTAAGATGAAGTTTTGATTACAAGTACCCCAATTGTGTTCTTTGAATTCTTGAGTTTTAAGGAAGGCATAAAGACAGGTCTGGGGCTATGTGGGCTTGGGAGAAAAACCCAAGGCGGCTGTTTTAACAGATTTAATTTTTATTCTTCAACTTTTACGGTTATGAATCAAGATTTGTATATAACTATGCCAGGCTTGGGTTCATATTTCTTAGATCTGGGAAGAAACTTAGAGACCATCCAATTTAACTCCCTCATTTTATAAATGATTAAACTGAGGCAGCTAGGTGGTATAATGGATAGAATGCTGAGCTTGAAGTCAGGAAAACTCGCCTTCTTAAGTTCAAATCTGGCCTCAGATACTTGCTAGCTATGTGACCCCAAGCAAGTCACTTAACCCTATTTGCCTCAGTTTCCTCATCTGCTTGGCAAATGGTAAACCATTCCAATATCTTTGCCAAGAAAACCCTAAATGAGGTCACAAAGAGTCAGACACAACTGAATAACAACAAAGTGAGGCCCAGAGAGGTTGTAACTGGCCCAAGGTCACACAGATAGTAAATGGAAGAGCTAGGATTTAAACACAGCCCTCTGACTCCAAATCCAGCACTTATTTTTTTTTTAACTAGTGTTAGTCAATAAACACTTATTAAGCACCTATTATGTACCAGGCACTGTGCTAAGCTCTGGGGATACAAAGAAAGGTAAAAGACAGTCCCTGTTATCAAGGAATTCATGGTCTGTTGGGGGAGACAATACCCAAACAACTATGCATAAACAAGACAGAGACAGGCTAAATTGGAATTAACAGAAGGAAGGAACTAGAATTAAAGGAGATTAGGAAAAGCTGTCTGTAGAAGGTGGGATCTTAGCTGGGAACTGAAGAAAGCTGGGGAAGCTGGGAGGCAGAAATGAGGAGGGAGAACGTTCCAAACATGAGGGACAGAGATAATGCCCAGAGGCTAGAGATGGAGCAGTGGGTGTGGGCCTCCAGGTAGCCACTTGGGTGTTGGGCAAAAATGTGTTTTAAGTTGTTTTTGCTATAGTAAATGCCCATATGATAGCTAATGTTAATTGATTGTCTATCATTTAATAATTAATTTAATTGAGTAGTTAACATTGATTCAATGAAATTGGGGTGCTGATCAATGATGGTTAACATTGGGCTGAATATAGCCAATGGGGACTTGAGCTAATTAGACTCCTGAAAGGGACCCTATAACCTTGAAGGGGAGATGTTGTCTTGCCCTGAGAGACCCAAACTGTTAATGCACAGGTGGGCTGGGAGAGCAAGTCTAGAATATCATTACATATGCTCATGTGTGACTGAATTTCATTGAAATGGAGCATAGAAAGGAATAAGGATATGGAAAGTAATTTTACTAGTGAGTAGAGCATGAACCATAGGAATCCAACTGGATAAATCTATACTCCTCTATACTAACTCTCCTATACTACTCCTGTACTAACCACACTCCGACACTAACAATGTGAATGCTGTCATCTATATAAGGAGTGGTAGGTGCTAAGCTCTCTGAGAGCCATCAGCATCTTGGTCTCCCAGAGTGCCCTGGGCTGTTGAGTGGAGAGTACAACCATGCAGCTCAGGTACTGATGAGCAGGACCCTGGTAGTTAAGCAAAGAACCAAATAAACATATAAAATAATACATAAACCACAACAATGTTGTAATACACAAATAAATGGAAAGCCAACAAAAGGTTCATTTGCTCTTTGTCCTCTTTTTAGTAAGTGCTTAATACATTTACATGCATTCATCCACAACAGCTATGAGACAGGTATTGCATCATGTTATTATTACTCTTAGGTTTTGTTATCCCTATTTTACAGGGCAGGAAACTGAGGCTCAGTGAGGTTAAGCAACTTGTCCATAGTCATACAGCTAGTAGCATAGATAAGATGTGAACCTAGGACTTCCCAATTCCCAGTATGCCATGGTGCCTACCTTGCATATGTATTGTTAGTGCTTGGGCTATTTTGTTTCTCCTGATCTTATTTCCGCATAACTTCCTAAGTCATAGGATCAGAGATTTAGGGCTGGAAAGGACCTTAGAGGTCATCTAGTCCAATGCCCTGATTTTACAGATGAGGTACCTGAGGCTCAGGTTGGATAATTTGTTCAAGGTCATGCATGTAGTAAGTAGGAGAGTCAGGATTAGAACCCAGTTCCTTTAACTCAGATCCAAGGTGCTTCCCACTCCTGCTTTTTATGATGATGCTTCTCCTAGAGCTGAAAGTGATCTTAAGGATGCAACCTCCTCATTTTATGCATGAGGAAACTGAGGCCCAGAGAAGTCATATTCCCCTAGCCCAAGGTCACACAGGCAGGAAGTAGCAGATCTGGGATTCAGTCTGAGGGTCCTTCCCAGCAGTCTTTCCACCAGCAGCAGAACAAGTCCAGGTCTTCTGACTCTAACATCAGTGTTCTTCCCTCTCTATCCCACTCCTTCCTCCGTGAACCCCCAAACCCCATCCTTGTCTCCCTGCCTTCATCCTCCCTCCCTTGCCTAAGCTCTCTTGGCTCTCCTGACACCATCATCTTTCCCTTTCCAAGACTGCTGTGTCCCCAGGCCTTTGTCCAGCTTCCTGGGTTAGCTCTGCTCCTTCGAAGTCATCCTCTTCCAGATCCCAAGCCTTCTTCCTCTGCACCCCTGACTCATCTTCCTCCCTAAGCTGTGCTCTGAGCCCTGAATGTCAATGGCCTCCATTTCCCTAAGCTTGCTCAGCACCTCCGACACCCTCCTCCTTTCATGTTCTGCATCAGTCTCCTCCCCTTCCCTGGGCTCTCTCTGTATCCCTGACTTATCTTCCAGTTCCCTAACCCGGCTCTGCACCCCTGATGCCAATCTCTTCCCCTTCCCCAGGTGTCCATGACACCATCTGCTTCCATTCCCCAACCTCACTTTGGTGCCACCCTCTGTACCCTGGACATGAATCCCCACACCTTGATCCCATGAATCCCAGGTCACTGCCTGACATCGACCTCTTCTGGTTCCCTAGGCTCACTCTGTGCCCCTGAAGTCAGTCTCTTCCAGTCTCTCAACCTCTCCTTTGGCCTTGGCACCATCAGACTCTAAGAGTTCCATAGATTTGTTCTGTGCCCAGGATGTCATGCTCTTCCTTTCCTTAACTTTACTCTGAGCCCCTGTTGTCATCCCTTTCCAATTCCCTGGATTTGCTTTATGCCCCTGAAATTAATCCCCCTCTCCTTCCCTAGATCTGGTCTCTGACATCAATCTCTGCCAGCTCCCTAACTTTGGTCTGCACCACTGACGTCATCAGCGTCACCGGCACTCTTCTGCTTCCCCAACCTGGTCCTGAACGGTTGATGTCAGTGTCCTCTATCCCTCAGCTAGCTCTGAGAATCCTAAAGTCATCTCCATCTAGTTCCCTGGACTTCACTCTGCACCTCTGACGTCATCTCCTTTCAATTCCCCAGACATGCTCTCTGCTCCTGACGATCTCCACAAGGGTTGGGGTGGGGGGTTCTAAGCCCCTGACGTTTTCTTCTATTCTTTATCCTGAGCCCCCACTGTCATCCCTTCCAGTTCCCTAGGCGCGCTCTGTTCCCCTGACATTAACCTGTCTCCGTTCCTGGGGTAGGTGTGTGTGTGTTTGGGGGCGGGGAGGGGGCGGAGGTATGAAGGGGGAAGGTCGTAAGCCCCTGACGTCATCTTTCAGTCTTTATTCTGAGCACCCGACGTCATCCCTTCCAATTTCCAAGATCTACTCTGTGCCCCTAACATTACTCTTCCTCTCTGCCCCAGGGCGGGGGTACGGTGAGTGGGGGAGAGAAGGGCTCTGAGCCCCTGACGTCATCCCCTTCCAGTTCCCCAACCTCGCTAGGCTGCCCTGACGTCAATCTCGTCCCCTTCGTAGACGTCGTTCGGCTCCCCTGACGCCATCCTCCTCCCTAGAGTGCCCTCGCTCTGCGCCCCCCACTGCGGTCTCCTCGCGTCCTCAGAGGTGACTCACTTCTCCTGACGTCATCCTCCCCCCAAGTCTGAACCCCAGGCTCTTGTGCCTGACGTCAATCCCCGCCCCTTCCTCGGGCTGGCTTAGCCCCGCCCCCCGTTCCGCCTCTCCCAGCCTGCTCCGCCCCTCTCCTTTCCCCAGCCCGCCTCCTCCCGTGATGCCCCGCGGTCGCCCAGGCAACGCGTGTTTCCGGCCTGGAGGTCAGTCTGCGGCCTTAGATGGGGTGTTGGGGGCTCGTGGTACTCCTGTTCGGCACGGCCATGCCCACGATCGAGAGGCCACTTCTCCTTCGCTCCTGAGTCTGACCCCGAGGCTCCCAGAGGGAGGTGCCCTGAGGCCCAGCCAGCTCATGGGCCCCTACTGACAGCTACACTTATTAAGCGCCAGCTGTGTGCACCCAGAGCGCTCTGTGTGTGGGGAGGGAGACTGGTGCTGAGGAGGAACTGAGGCCCAGGGGGTGAGACCCCAGCTTGCAGATACAGCGGCTGATGCCAGAGCATCTATTAAGCCCCAGCTGTGTGCAGAGGGAGGCAGTGAGACCTCAGCTCACAGATCTAGCAACCAGAGCATCTGTTAAGTCCCTGCTGCATACAAAACTCTCTCAATCAAACAGCAAGCCTGTGTGCCAAGCCCTGCCTGTGCTAGAGATAACAAAAACCAAAGTGATTCTCAGTTGTTGTAATAATAGCTACCACTGAGGTTGCCTTTTAAGGTTTGCAGATCATTTTACATACCTTAACTCATTTAGTCCTCCTATGAGAGTACTGCTGTTATGCTCATTTTACAGAAAAGGAAACTGAGGCAAATAGGGATTAAGTGACTTGCCCACAGCTATTAAGTGTCTGAGGCAGGATTTGAATCCAGGTCTTCCTGACTAGCTAGGTCCAGTGCATTAGACACAGTGGCACCTGCCGTTAGAGGACATAGAAATTTTAGATAAGCTATAGGTCCTACCTTCATGAAGCTAAAAGTATTCAGGGAATAACAACAAACAGAGGGGCAGCTACGTGGCGCAGTGGATAGAGCACCGGCCCTGGATTTGGGAGAACCTGAGTTCAAATCCAGCCTTAGACACATAACACTTACTAGCTGTGTGACCCTGGGCAAGTCACTTAACCCCATTGCCTATCCTAAAAAAAATAATAATAATAATAACAAACAGACACAATATCATCATAATAACAGCTGGCATTTATATGGCTACATAAATTAAAACATTATATCCTTTTCTTTCAATGGGAACGATGACATCACGGGTGATGACTTGTGTATGAATTGGATTCAAGTGAGGCAGAGTTGCACAAAGTCCTCAGCCTCACTCTCTCTTCCACAGTCATTGAAGTCGTGTGGCAAGACAAAAGTCAAGATGACCCACGATGCAAGCTCTAAGTGCTCCACAGTGCATGCTTCAGCCGCCTTCATGGTTGCTGGAAAGTCTTCACGTGCTTGGGTTAGACATCCCCCTAACTTAGTTAAACCCCTCAACCTGGTTTAGCCTTGTCTGCCAAAAGTTTTTACTGGGGTTTGCTGCTGCCTATGCTACAACTTCTTGGAGCCGCAACAGAGAGTTGTGTGAAGATAGACACCAAAGGTGGATAGGCAGCCCTCACACCAGAGGTACTAGTCCTCCCTGAATACCCCATACACCCCTTATAGCTATATAATATATATGAGTATATACATAAAAGTTTGTAAACCATTTTATATATGTTATCTTATGTGACCCTCACCACAACCCTGTGAGGTAAGTGCTATTATAATCTCCCCTTTATAGATGAAGAAACTGAAGCAAGCAGAGGTTATGTGATTTGCCTAAGGTTCACACAGCTAGTTAGTGTCTAAGGTCATATTTGAACTCAGGTCTTCTTGACTCCAGGTCAGAAATCTTGTCTGCAGTGTCACCTAGCTACATATAAGGAAGGGGCTTAATGTGGTAGACAGAGTGCATGCTGTGTTTGGAAACAGCAAGCTCTGGGCTTGACTGTTCTCTGTGGCACTGCCTGTGGCACTGGACAAGCCCCTAACCCCTCTGGACTCGGTTACTTCATTATAAAATGAAGGGTTTGGACTCAGTGATTTCATCTCTTAAATCAGTGATCCTATTTATTGAATGTTTACTTTATGCAGAATTCTGTGTCAACTAGTTGGAGAGGAAGAAAATTTAGACTTTAAACTACTGTTTGTGCCCCTATGGAGTTTACAATCTAATAGGAATCAGGAGTAAAAAAAGGCCATAATAACAAATATAATATAAACAAGATTTTATTAATTATCTACTGTATTTTGACCTTCGTGCTAGTTGCTGGAAGAGATAGAAAGTTTTCCTTACCCTAGTGGACATCAAAATGTTGTTTGTATGTAAATGAATTTAAGGTAAACCAAGCACTCTGTTTTACTGAATTATCTTGGTTTTTTTTCCCCTGCTTCTGATCATAATATTAATAAATTATTTCAGTCAAAGAATTTCAGTCAGTCAACATGAGTGCATTGTCTACAAAAAAATGAAATAATCCCTACTCCCAATGAGATTACACTCTCATGTGATTTTTAAACCAAAGTTACTTCTACTGTCCTAGAAATGAAACAGCAGATAGAATCAGACAATGCACCACTAAAATAAAAGCAGACTATTAACAAGACAAAATCGGTACCCTCATCTGTTGACATGGATGGGAATGCTGGCTGGAGAGCAGGGTGGGGAACGGAGAGAGAGAGCTTAGTTGGACCTAGCTGGGGAAGGAGTGAAACCTGAATGCCTGAATTATGAGACAGAAACCTGTCTCACGAATTTCACATTGTTTGAGCATCCTTTGTCCAAGCCTAGGGAAGTGTGTGGGCCTAGAATGTCTAGTGCAGAAGATCATGACAAGCCCTGACAAGTCCCTTCATCCTCTTGACTAAAGCTCAGGCTCAGGAATGCCATCTAAACCTACTACCTTCAAAGGGTGTGTTGCCGGAAAGCCCACTGAGGAAGTGTGGGGAAGAGGAGAGAGCAATGGTTCTGAGGTCTTGGGTTTAAAGCCTATTATTGTGCTCCATATTGTGTGACCTTAGTCAAGTCATTTCCCTTCTTCCGGGCCTTTCCATTTCCTCATCTATATATAAAGGGGTTGAATTGCATGATTTCTTGAGTCTTTTCCAATCCTAAGACCTAAGAGTGCCATCTGGGCCATATGGGGCCTGAGAACTTTCAGGGAAAATGTCATGAATAGATTTATGAAAGGACCTAAAAAATCACTGCCAAATGATGAGGAAGATGAAGCGCAGAGAAGAGAATGGTCATCAAAGTCCATCACAGCTATTTAGCTTTATAACAACTTTATAACAACAGCCCTATGAGGGTGACAGTACCAGTGTTTTTTCCCCATTTTAGAGATTAGGAAACAATAATGACTAACCAAGTATGGGGAGGAGCAGCTGGGTGGCACAGGAGATAGAGCACTGGGCCTGGAGTCAGGGAGATTCATCTTCCTGAGTTCAAATCTGGCTTCAGACCCTTACTAGCTGTGTGACTCTGGGCAAGTCACTTCACCCTGTTTGCCTCAGTTTCCTCATCTGTTAAATGAGCTGGAGAAGGAAATGGAAAACTACTCCAGTATCTTGGTCAAGAAAACACCAAATGAGGTCATGGAGAGTTGGACACAACTGAACAACTACAACTTCCTGATCCTAGGTCCAGCACTCCATCCACTGGGCCGCCATGTTTCTGCCATGTTTCCATAACATCAAAGCTCTTTACTTTTCAATATTTTCAGTATTTTTCAGTTTTCAATAGAAAATGGAGCCTTCTCTACCTTCAGACTTCTTACAGTCCTCTCACTTGACTCTATCATCATCTGAGTTTCACAGGCTCTACTTTGGGAAGGAACAAGAGGACATCACTTGTGGTTTCCTGAAAAGTTCAGCTTCCGAGTAACAGCCAGCTCTTCCACAGCTCAATATAGCAGATACTAAGAGAGCAAAGACCCGTTTTTTCCCCCATCTAGAAGGAAGCATTCTCTACTGCCAGTTTCCATTTCTATACTTAGGCTAAATGATCAAAATGACAGTTACAGCTCCACCCTGTGGCCTTGCCGAGGCAGTGCATCCAGTCAAAGAGAATGGAACACTCTCCCACGTAAATCCATGTGTGTTCCAAAACTTAGCCTGTAAGGATTTCTTTGAAGATCTAATTAAGTCAAGATCAACTGTGAAAGACTTAGTCTTAGTCACTCTGATCAAGACAATGATCCTAGACAATTCCAAAGGACCCATAATGAAAAATGCTATCCACCTCCAGAGAGAGAACTGATGAACTCAGAATGTAGACTGAAGCATATTGCTTTTGTGAACCATTTTGAGCCCCCCAAGACCTGAGAAAGGCCTAAAACCTGGATTGGCCAATCAGGAGAAAGACATTTTGACCCACTCTAAACTTAACTTACCATAATGCTTTGTATGCTTTGGCATAACAGACATGCTTTGCTTTACTCTCTGAGTGAACCCAAAATGCCCTTTCCTATGTCAGCAACTACAAGGCCAGATGAAGCTGATAAGGAGCATTCTTTTTTTTAAGCCTGTCCAGGGCAGGATGCCTTGAACCAAACACTATCTTGAATAATGGGACTTTTTCTTATCTTGGTATTTGATGGACACATGTTATGCTATATGTATGTGTGTGTATATATATATGTGTGTGTATATATATATGTATAGTCGTGTTAATGGTAAAAGAAACACAGGCATCCTGAATCTATAATTTTAATTGACACCTTGACATTCTCTTGTCTTATTGTATTTATAATCTATCCAGTTAAGAAATTCCTTTCTCATATTATGGTTAACACATATGGAGACTATAATTTTGGCTGACACAGGCATCTTGAGTAAGGAAGGGAAGGAGAGGTGAATATATCTTATATCTGAAGATATCAGGTCCCCTTTGTCTATCTGTCCTTGGGCTCATTTTTCACAATGAGCTACCATGCATATCTCTATTTGCATGTTCCACCAGCTTTGAGAGAAATAAGCATGCACATGCAGCCTAATTTTGTCTTTCTTAGAACAAACAGTAATGGTTGACACTTTTCACTTTATTTTTCTTGCCTTTTTTTTTTGCAATGTGACTAATATGGAAATATGTTTTACATGATTTCACATGTATTATTGATATCATATTGCTTGCCTTCTCAATGGGTGGCAGAGGGACTGGAGGAAGAGAATTTGGAACTCAAAAATTTTTAAAACTATTGTTAGATTTTTTACATGTAATTAGGAAATATTTAATGAAATACTTTGAAATAATTTTTAAAAGAATGTTAAAAAATAATGTTTAGTATGTAACAGAAAGCTAAATAATGGAACTGAATTACTCCTTGGTCTCGAAAATACACTGTTTTGAGTTATCTTAAAATGTTTATAAAATTGTCTTTCTTTTATGTATTTACAAGAATTGAGTTCCATTCTATTCCATCCATTTTTGCATGTGTAAAACCCAGAAGTATAAGAAAATAAAAGTGTTAACACCAAAAAAAAAAAAATAATAATGTTTAAAAATGTTGTAAAGAAAGATATGCTCACAAAAAAAGATCTAATTCAATCTCAGGGATTCCGTTGACATTTGACTGAGGTGCCAGGGATACCTTGCATTTTTTAGGTATTTGAATTTTCCATACCTTCAAGGGCCACAGTCAGGGATTTGTTTCTAGCAGTGGAAAGAAAGCTCCCAGAGGGCAAGGGACTGTGTCACTTTTTTTTTTTTTTTGTATTCCCAGGTCTTAGCACAATACCTGACACATAAGTATTTAATAAGTGCTTGTTGCATTGAACTGAATTGGCCTCTGTTCTTAACTTATTTCACCCCTGGAGGGTCAATGTGACATAGGAGAAAGTCAAGGAGACCTGGGTTCAAGTGCTGCCAGTATTTTGCATAGTGCCTGGCATATAGGAAACACCTTCAGTTGCCTAGAACACTGAAAGGTTAAGGGACTTATCCAGGATCACAGAGCCAGTATGTATCAGAGTCAAAACTTGAACCCAGATCTTCCTGGCTTTCAGGCCAGCTCTCTATCCACTAAGGCACTCTGGCTCTGTCTCAGTGACTCTGTCTCTCCATCCTCTCGCTCTCTGTGTTTCTCTATTTCTCTCTGTCTCTTTATAAGAAAGATTTTAGGGGGTTAGGCTTCCACAGCAGGATAAGAAATTCCAAGATCTCGTGGATAGACCCTCAACCAATCAGAAAGTGCCCCAAACTTTTCTGTGAACAACTAGTTCCTTAAGAAAGAACCCTAGAGGCCAAACTGGTTGCAACCAGTCGGGTTCAAGGACGGGGCAAAGGCTTTTCTCCACTGTGCTTGCTTTATAAGCTTATTGAATATGAACTGACACACCCCAAGGGGGGAGATGGCCACCATTTTTGAACATGGGACCCATGAAGTGGGCGGAGTTAATAGAACATGGACAAACATGCAATGGTCTGTCCAGGAAGGGAGTAACTCAGATGAACCAGACCATAGTAGCCCTGATGGGTGGAGTATGGATCTTACCAACGGTTTAAAAGTTGATTCTACCACTGAACCAGTGCCCACATGCTACTAAAGTGCGTTGTGCCCACTTCTCTCTCGAGAAGCGTAATAAATACTTTCCTTCACTCACTCACTGTAGTAGATTTTTGTTTCAGATTTTTCTAACACCTTGATAGAGAGAGATAGATAGATAGATCTTCCCTGTGTCCTGATGCTCCATGGCCTCCCCATAAGCATCTGAGGGTATATTTCATAGTTTATCCTAGTGCTTATGTATATACATGCATGTAAATGTGGTGGCTGTCCTCCATGCTAGAAGAGGACCAAAATGACATCACTTTGTTGGGGTCAAGGTACAGCATTTCCAACAGTGGCTGATAAAAGCTCAGAAGGCTCTACCACAAGTCGGGCACAAACAGTCCACACAAGTGTATGTACATAGTATGTACACCATATAGGGGTGTGCATATGTACACATGTGTACATGAATGGATATATACAAGTATATCAGTGTATACATATACATCTATCTCAGGGGTTTTATACGTATATGTCTGTATGTATATATATATGCACATACTTTGATTCCATCTTGTATGTATATATGTAAATGTACATGTATACACAACATATCTATACACACACAAGCAGAAAATATACACTCACACGCACTCAGAAAATCAGGGAAAGAGGAGAGACTTCCTCCTCCTGCCCTGGCTTGTCTAAGTTTCTTTTCTATTGTTTATTATGCTTTCAGTATATTGTTGTTTATCCTTCATTTTCAAAGGAGGCCAATGACATCACAGGGTGATGTCTTGACCTGGGAGTGATTTAGATTTAAGTGAGGCAGAGTTGCACAAATCTTCAACCTCACTCTCTCTTCCAGAGTCATCAAGGTCCACTGGCAGAACAAAAGTCAGGATGACTAGCGATGGCCCAGGGTGTAATGGATGACTTTGGTGTCTTCCGAGTCTGACCAAGCTCTAAGCACTCCACAGTGTCTGCTTCAGCTGCCTTCATGGCCTTTGGAACAAATTGTTCTCATATACCCAGTAGGTAGTGTAAGTGAGGGAACGGAGACTCAGGTGAGTCAAGTGACTCAGCCAGGGTTACACTAAAGCAGATACCAGGGTTGTCTTCACAAGCTGGTCCCCTGACTCCAGGATCAATGCTGTCACCAGTGTGGAAGAGAAGAAAAGTTGGAGCCTTAGATATAGAGAGAGACTGGGGTTTTCATCCTGCCTCCAGCACCATCCAACCTTTGTGACTATAAACAAGTATCAAGTCCCAGAGCCGCCATTTCTCTTCTATAAAATGAGAGAGGCAGTTTAACAAAGAAGAGAGGTGTCAAACTTACCACCCACAAAACTCCCCAGGGTGGCCAGAACCAGATTAAAATATAATTAGGAAAAGTTTAAGAAAATAAACAAAAATACAAAACAATGTAGACGATGTTAATTTGTGGTTTTCTAAGGCAATATGTAGCCCTAAAGGATCCTTTCTAGTTGAGATTGACACCTTTGGCTTGGACTGTGGATTCAAAGTCAGCCCTGAATGGGCGTCCCACTTCAACCACAAACCGGCAATAAGCATGTAGGTGGGTGTGTCTGAGTTGCTAGACAAGTCTCAGTGTCCCTCTTAGACCATGAGTTGTAAAGCAGCTGTTAATATGCATTGGTTGAAGGGTTTTCCTTACTGGGAGTCACCCACCAATGAAATCACAGCTCATAATCTCAGAGATTTAGAACTAGGCCCTTCCAATTCTGACCCTTCAGAAGTCATTGAGTTCAATTTGCACATTTTACTCCAGATAAGGTAAATGAGGTTAAGTGACTTACCCTAAGGCCACACAGATAGTAAGCAAGCAACATGGGAAGAATTTTAACTCAGGCCTCTGACTCCATAACCAGTGCTCTCTCCACTGTACCAGAATTCAGTTAAAAAAAAAAAAAAAGAGGTTACCACACCTGTCGTACCTGGCAAGAACAAATGAGATAATGTGTGATATAACAGGTAGAGTGCTTTGTGGACTTGAAATCATGAAGACCTAGGATTAAATCCTGCCTCTGAGAGTTGTTGACGATGTGACCTTGGACAATTCACTTCAGTTCTCTAGGCCTCAGTTTCCTCATCTGTAAAATAAGGAGGTTGGGCCAGATGGTCTCCAAAGTTCCATATAATTCTAGGACCATGCTGTGAGCTGTGATTTTACTGATATAGGGAACATGTGAAATGGAAACCCAAGGAACAATAAGCAGAATCTGCCTCATAGAAACCACCTATGGGAATAGCATTCCCAGCAAGGGGGCCAACCCTGGACTCTAGTATAGACTTCCTAAAATAGATGCTGGAGCAACCTGGGGATATCATACAGTCTAATGGTTCAGAGGGACACTAGAATTCCCCCACAGAAAGCCCTAGGTAAAGAAAAGTGAATGGACAACAGGAAATCCACCCAGGATGTCATGAATCACAGTAGAGGGTCTGGAGCTAGGCTGTAACAGAGACCCCAGAAATCGATCTTCAGACTGCATGTGGTCCCAAGACAATTCTCATGTCTCCATGAAGAGCAGGAAGTGGACCACAATCTCCTAAAATAGAGTTAAAGAAAAGAGGAATTTCTGATTCAAAAAGAAGACAATCTAGGGAACAGTCATTCACAGCATTAAGGCCTAAACTGGCCTAGAGTAAAGATCTCTTCAAATCTATCCACAGACAGGCTGTGGAACTCAGACCCTTGACCAAGAGAGACAACAGGAACTGGACCACAATTCCCCCCAGAAAAGAGCCAGGTAAAGAGAGGAGGAAAGTGCGAGAAGAAATCCAACCAGATAGAAATTGATCAAAGGAGCTCGGCTGTCACTGGCCTTGAGGAGTGACTCTAGAAATCTATCCACAGACTGCACGTGGCATCAGAGCAATCTCTGTATCACGAGGTGAACCAGAATCTCCTAAAATGGAGGCCCTGGTGAAGAGAAGAGGAATCTTCAACAAATAATCAGTCCATCCA
>NW_020951901.1:0-1633 GCF_900497805.2 Vombatus ursinus
TATTTAATTTAATGATGTCATCAGCTTCCATAGATTCAAGTGTCATCCCTGTAATAATGTAGATTGAGAGGAAGGGAAATGACAGTTGGGAGATCAGGAATAGTTTCATAATAATAATAGCTAACATTTATATAGCACTTACTATGTGCCAGGCACTGTGCTTAATGCTTTATAATTATTATCTCATTTGATCCACTTGACAACCCTGGGAGGTAGGTGCTATTATTACTCTGATTTTACAGATGAGGAAATTGAGGCAAGCAGAAGTTAAGTGAGTTGGCCAGGATCTCCCAGCTAGTAAGTATTTGAGGTCAGTTTTGAACTCAGGTCTTCCTAACTCTAGGCCCAGCACTGTATCTACTGTGCCCCCTAGCTTCCTTTCATACAGAATAGGGTGCTTCAGATGCCTCTTAAAGGAAGAGAGGAATTCTGAGGTAAAGGTAAGAAGGGAGTGCTTTCCAGTCACGTGGAGCAGCCAATGCAAAGGCTGGCAATGGGAGGTCATGTTTGAGGAGGCCAGTTTGGCTCATTCCCCATCATTTTTGGTTTTGCCCAATCCCTCTACCTCTCAGTTCTCTCCAGGCACATTACCCGTGTACTGGGCACACTTTCCTCCTTTCCCTATCCTGGAGCCTTGGTGATCAACTCTACACAGTTCTTTGCTTTTGAATTCCTTGCCCCCTTATCATATTGTCATTTGTACCCTGCCAAGCCTCAGCTTAGACTCATCCCCACCATTTACTGCCCTCATTCTTACACATGTACTATTAAAGGAAGCTGGAGAAAATTATACAACTGGTCTGACTGCATGCACTGCAAATTTATGTCACACAACTTCAAATGGGCTCTCAACTGCAGCTAGCCAATCCTTTTACACCTCCCTAATCAACTCACTATTCCATTCTCCACAGAGGCTCTTCCAATCCTTTTCATCCTTCCTTAAACCTCCCAGGGCTCCCCTTACCCCCATTCTCTCCATTGAGAACCTTGCTTTACATTTTACTGAAGCCATTCACCAAGACCTCCCTCTTCTCCTTTCCTCCTGTTTTCATGTTGTCCAAATGTTTCCTGCCATTATCTTCTGCCCTATCTCACATGATGAGGTGGTCTTTCTCCTTGCCAAGACCATCCCTCTGCATGCCCAAGCAATCCCATTCTATCTGATCTCCTCTGCCATATTGCTCCCTTATGACGACATCCTTTCTCACCTGTCTTCAATCTCTCCCTATTTACCAGTTTCTGCCCATTTCTCCCTCAACCTCAAAAAAATCCTCACTTGATCCATCCATCCCACTAGCTATCTTCCCATATCTCTTCTGCCTTCTGTGGCTAAACTCCTTGAGAAGACTGTCTGCAGTAGGTGCTTCTACTTCCTGTCCTCTCACTCTCTTCTTAACTTTCTACAGTCTTGTTTACAACCTCATCAATTCATCTGAAATTGGTCTCTCCAAAGTTACCAATGACTCTTTCTTGCCAAATTCAGTGCCTTTTCTCAATCTTCATTCTCCTTGACCTTTCTGCAGCCTTTGACACCGTTGATCACCCTGTAGTCCGTGATACTCTCCTTTCTCCAGCTTTTTGGGACACTACTCTTTTGGTTCTCTTACCTATCTGACTTCTTGGTCTCCTTTTA
>NW_020951902.1:0-2853 GCF_900497805.2 Vombatus ursinus
GGAATATATATTGTAGATGGAATTCCATGATTGAATGGTAGAGAGCAGTCCAATTTGCCTGATTGTCAAATGGATAATGGGAATAATGAATAATGAACCTGGAAAGACAGGTTGATGCCAAGTTATGAAAAGCTCTAAAAAGGCAAATAGAGGAATTTATATTTTGTCCTCAAGGAATTTGAGAGTCAGTAGAGTTTATCATATGAGGGCATCACATAGCTCTATACTAAAGGATAAAGATTTTAGTAGCTATGTGGAAAATAGCTTCAAGGGAGAAATATGAGGGAAGGAAGAGCTCATTGTAATTGTTCAGATGATTAATAATAAGAGCCTGAGCTAAGATGCTGGCTATATAAATAGAGAGAATGGTTCAGATGTGAAACATGTTGTGCAAGGAGAAATGCCAAAAACTTGGCAACTGATTAGGCATTTGCGGTGAGAGACACTGAAGAGTTGTGGATAATGCCAAGAATATGAAGCTGGGAAACTGGAAAAATAGTGGAATTTTTGACAAAATGAGGAACATCAGTAGAAAGAAAGGTTTTTGGGGGAATAATAATTCTGTTTGAAACTCAGTATCTCAAGGACATCCATTTTGAAATTTCTAATAGGCTGTTGATGCAGGACTGGAAAGAGCTCAAGAAAGATACTTAGGGTAGATATATAGAACTCTAAGTATTCTGCTAATGAAGTCACCAAATGAGAGAGTATAGAGAGAAAACTGAAGAAGGCCAAGGACAGAGCTTCAGGTTGTACCCACAGGGAGGTGGCATGATATGGATGATAAACTAGCAAAGGAGACAGATAAGGACAGGTCCAATAGTTATAAGGAAAGTCAAGAAAGAACAGTTTCATTAAAACTCAATGAGGGAGTATTTAGCAGAAAGTCATAAACAGTTTCCAATGTAAAAAAAAAATGAGGAATGAAGAAAGAGAAAAGATGGCCACATACGGCAATTAAGAAATGATTAGTAACTTTGGAGAGAATGGTTTCAGGTGAGTAGTAAGTTTAGAAGCTGGTTTACAAAGAGGTGAAAAGGGAAAGGTGAAGAAGTTGAGGCAGTAAGCTTTATTATATGTTTGGCTATAAAAGGAGGGGGAGATATATCAAATGATATTTTGAGGAGATTATAGAGTCTAGTAAAGGTTTTTTTTTTTAGAATATATGAGATAAGCATGTTTAAAAGCAAATGAGAAGGGAATAGTAAATTAAATGATAAAATATTAAATAATAGAGACAAGCAATGATTATAAGGCTAATCTGTTGAAAGAGACAGGAAAGAATAGTATCAAAGGCACATGTAAAGTATATTTAATATCAGTATTAGTTATGTATGTATGTGTATAATGTTTTACATGTATTAAATTTTATATATGTCTTTATCAATAAACATATATGTGTATAATATAGGGCTCTCCAAAGACTTAGAGCAGTTTTGAATCTTAAAAGTGTGTGTGTGTGTGAGTGAGAGAGAGAAAGAGAGAGAATATAATGCTTTGATCTTCATTCAGACTCAATAGTTCTTTCTCTGGAGGTGGATAGCACTTCCCATCATGAGTCTTTTTGAATTGCCTCAGATCATTGCATTGCTTTGAAGAGCCAAGTCTATCAAGGTTGGTCATCACACAATGTTGCTGTTACTGTGTAAAATGTTCTCCTAGTTCTCTTCACTTCACTCAGTTTCAGTTCATGTAAGTCTTTCCATTTTTTTTTCTGAAATCTTCCTGCTTGTGATTTCTTATAGCACAATAGTATTCCATTACATTCATATACCACATCTTGTTTAGTCATTGCCCAATTGATGGGCCTCCCCTTAATTTCCAATTCTTGGCCATCACAAAAAAGAGCTGCCATAAATACTTTTTACATGTAGGTCCTTTCCCCTTTCTTAATTATCTCTTTGGAATACAGACCATGTAGTGGTATTGCTGGATCAAATGGTATACACAATTTTATTGATCAGTTCTCAACTCTACCAACAATGCATTAGTGTTACAATTTTCCCACATCTTCTCCAACATTTATCGTTTTCCTGTTCTGCCATGTTTGCCAATCTGATAAGTGTGATATGGTGCCTCAGAGTTGTTTTAATTTGTATTTCTCTAATAAATAGTGACTTAGAGCATTTTTTTCATATGACTATAGATAGATTTGATGTCTTTGTCTGAAAACTGCCTGTCTTTTGACCGTTTATCAACTGGAGAATGACTTGTATTCTTATAAATTTGGCTCAGTTTTCTATTTTAGAAATGAGGCCTTTATCAGAGACACTGGCTATAAAAATTTTCCCAACTTTCTGCTTCCCTTCTTATCTTGGTTTCATTGGCTTTGTTTATGCAAAAATTTTTAAATTAAATTTAATTAAAATTATCCATTTTACATTTCATTATATTCTCTATCTCTTGTTTGGTCATAAATTCTTCCATTCTCCATAGATCTGACAGGTAAACTATTTCTTGTTCTCCTAATTTGCTTATACTATCATCTTTTATGTCTAAATTGTGCACCCATTTTGACCTTATCTTAGTACACAGTGTAAGATGTTGGTTGATGCTTAGTTTCTGCCATACAAGTTTGCATAGTAGGTTCTGATAATAATTTCTTCTGGTTTTCTTGTGGTTTCATCTGGTTCATTTGCTATTTGGTTAATCTGATGGTCTGCTCTCTTTTCCTTAATGGTAAAGGCTTATCAGTTTTGTTAACATATTTTAAAATAGCAAACTTTTAGGGCTTTTTTTCTATCATGTCTATAGATTTTTTTTCTCCAATGTATCTATTTTTCTCTAATTTTACATATCTGTAAAATTTTAGGGCAGTAACCATGCTTTTGCCTTTCATTTTATCCTAGCACT
>NW_020951903.1:0-1684 GCF_900497805.2 Vombatus ursinus
GGGAGATTGGGTGTAGCCATAATGAAAGGCCAGTTGATGGGATTATAACCTCAGGAGAATGCCAGAGATTTGGCTATGTGGGAAAGTCCAGGATTTTTCCTTTCTGGGTCCCAGATTCCAACCCCGTCAACTCCATAGTTCTTTCTTTGGAAGTGGATAGCATTTTCCATCATGAGACTTCTGGAGATGTCTTAGATCCTTGCATTGCTGAGAAGAGCTAAGTCTATCAAAGTTAGTCATCGCACAACATGGCTGTTGCTGTGTACAATGTTCTCCTGGTTCTGCTCACTGCACTCTGCATCAGTCCATATAAGTCTTTCCAGGTTTTTCTGAAGTCCACCTGCTCATCATTTCTTATAGCACAATAGTATTCCATTACATTCATATACCACAGCTTGTTCAGCCATTTCCCAGTTGATGGGCATCCCCTCAATTTCCAATTCTTTGCCACCACAAAAAAAGCTGCTATAAATATTTTTGTATATGTGGGTATTTTCCCATTTTTATGATCTCTTTGGGATACAGGCCAGTCAGTCATCATTTCAATCCAGTCCCATGACCCTCCTTGGCCCATTCTTTGAAACCTAACATTCTGGTGGGAGCTAAACTTCAAGGCATCTCAGTAATAAGCATGGCTCCATGGAGATGTCACACTAGCAAATTGCTGAATGCTAATTAGCTATATAGTTTCTATATATAACATATATTAGCTATTTTGAGAGAGATAATATGTGTTATATCTATCTATCTATCTATTACATGTACATATTATACACATACACAGGGAGGGGAATGCTTTGGCTATATAGAGATTTTTTGGTATAATTTCTCATGAAACTATAATATAAAATTATTAATATGTGAACAGTCTAAACAAGAGGAGCCAAAGCATTCCCCTCCCTGTGTATGTGTATAATATGTACATGTAATAGATAGATAGATAGATATAACACATATTATCTCTCTCAAAATAGCTAATATATGTTATATATAGAAACTATATAGCTAATTAGCATTCAGCAATTTGCTAGTGTGACATCTCCATGGAGCCATGCTTATTACTGAGATGCCTTGAAGTTTAGCTCCCACCAGAATGTTAGGTTTCAAAGAATGGGCCAAGGAGGGTCATGGGACTGGATTGAAATGATGACTGACTGGCCTGTATCCCAAAGAGATCATAAAAATGGGAAAATACCCACATATACAAAAATATTTATAGCAGCTTTTTTTGTGGTGGCAAAGAATTGGAAATTGAGGGGATGCCCATCAACTGGGAAATGGCTGAACAAGCTGTGGTATATGAATGTAATGGAATACTATTGTGCTATAAGAAATGATGAGCAGGTGGACTTCAGAAAAACCTGGAAAGACTTATATGGACTGATGCGGAGTGCAGTGAGCAGAACCAGGAGAACATTGTACACAGCAACAGCCATGTTGTGCGATGACTAACTTTGATAGACTTAGCTCTTCTCAGCAATGCAAGGATCTAAGACATCTCCAGAAGTCTCATGATGGAAAATGCTATCCACTTCCAAAGAAAGAACTATGGAGTTGACGGGGTTGGAATCTGGGACCCAGAAAGGAAAAATCCTGGACTTTCCCACATAGCCAAATCTCTGGCATTCTCCTGAGGTTATAATCCCATCAACTGGCCTTTCATTATGGCTACACCCAATCTCCC
>NW_020951904.1:0-1004 GCF_900497805.2 Vombatus ursinus
CAGTTTATGGAAGTGATTGTTGATAAATAAAAATAAATTAATAAAAAATAAATAAATGAAATGATGACTAGTAGGTGAACTGTTTGCTACCAACTGTAGGTGAATGGCCCATAGTCTGGAAGACACAAATCCAAGTTTGGAGGCTAGCTTCATTACCTTGAGCAGGATGTGCTGAACCTGGGTGATGCTTCCAGGCAAAGGTTGCCCCAGGGCCCAAGGCCATTGCCAGGGGTCCTGAGCTGTAGCTGCTGCAGCTGCTGCCCCTTCCCTGGCCTTCCTTTTCCCCAGGTGGGGGAGGGCGAAATCAAAAATACTCAATGGAAGGGAGTGGAAGAAAAGAGTGACCAGGGTTGTAAGGAGGAGTTCTAAACTCCTTAATGATCAATTCCAAAACCTCCAGAATCTGCCAAGATATTTTTAGTTGTTCTAATTTTTCCTGTAACCTCCATGAAGGAGGATTCAGAGGTGCAGAGGGAAGGGAGTAAGTAATCCTCAGGGAACCAAAAAGCAACTGCAGTTTTTCCCAATTCCCTAGCACAGAGGGAATTAACAGATACACTTCTGGATAAGGCATCCATCCTTGTCCTCTATTCTACGAAAGGTGTATCCAGGTCCATGGTCTTGAACCAACCTAGTAGAAAGAGAGCCTGAGAGTGTCAGGCCAAGTGCAAGACAGCCTCATAACTGTCTGTCAGAAAAGCACCTCCAAGCCTTGGTGCTTGGAGAGTGACCCCAACTGCAGAACAAGAAAGGGAGGGGAGGGAGGAGGCTTACATACCTTCCAGTCTTGGCTGGAGAAGAACTTGGGGTTAGGCAGTTTACCCGTACGGGCCACCAAAATGATGCAGTTTAGGGGTTCAGGGGTGCTGGAACCCCAAAATCACAACATGCATGTCCTACCCAAAAGAATTCAATCCAAGCCTTCTTTCAGCCAAAGACAAGGTTTATTAGAACATACATCATTTTAGGCAGACTCTTAAGAAGTCTGAACATGGGTAAGCAGT
>NW_020951905.1:0-1004 GCF_900497805.2 Vombatus ursinus
ACTGCTTACCCATGTTCAGACTTCTTAAGAGTCTGCCTAAAATGATGTATGTTCTAATAAACCTTGTCTTTGGCTGAAAGAAGGCTTGGATTGAATTCTTTTGGGTAGGACATGCATGTTGTGATTTTGGGGTTCCAGCACCCCTGAACCCCTAAACTGCATCATTTTGGTGGCCCGTACGGGTAAACTGCCTAACCCCAAGTTCTTCTCCAGCCAAGACTGGAAGGTATGTAAGCCTCCTCCCTCCCCTCCCTTTCTTGTTCTGCAGTTGGGGTCACTCTCCAAGCACCAAGGCTTGGAGGTGCTTTTCTGACAGACAGTTATGAGGCTGTCTTGCACTTGGCCTGACACTCTCAGGCTCTCTTTCTACTAGGTTGGTTCAAGACCATGGACCTGGATACACCTTTCGTAGAATAGAGGACAAGGATGGATGCCTTATCCAGAAGTGTATCTGTTAATTCCCTCTGTGCTAGGGAATTGGGAAAAACTGCAGTTGCTTTTTGGTTCCCTGAGGATTACTTACTCCCTTCCCTCTGCACCTCTGAATCCTCCTTCATGGAGGTTACAGGAAAAATTAGAACAACTAAAAATATCTTGGCAGATTCTGGAGGTTTTGGAATTGATCATTAAGGAGTTTAGAACTCCTCCTTACAACCCTGGTCACTCTTTTCTTCCACTCCCTTCCATTGAGTATTTTTGATTTCGCCCTCCCCCACCTGGGGAAAAGGAAGGCCAGGGAAGGGGCAGCAGCTGCAGCAGCTACAGCTCAGGACCCCTGGCAATGGCCTTGGGCCCTGGGGCAACCTTTGCCTGGAAGCATCACCCAGGTTCAGCACATCCTGCTCAAGGTAATGAAGCTAGCCTCCAAACTTGGATTTGTGTCTTCCAGACTATGGGCCATTCACCTACAGTTGGTAGCAAACAGTTCACCTACTAGTCATCATTTCATTTATTTATTTTTTATTAATTTATTTTTATTTATCAACAATCACTTCCATAAACTG
>NW_020951906.1:0-1351 GCF_900497805.2 Vombatus ursinus
CAGTTTATGGAAGTGATTGTTGATAAATAAAAATAAATTAATAAAAATAAATAAATGAAATGATGACTAGTATTGCTTATAAGGTAGTGCTCTAGTAATTCTGAATTGGCCTGCAAAAGCAACTGAATTCTTAAATGAAGTGGGTGACTATAGATACAGCACAGAACCTGGAATTCAGGAGGTGTGACTTTGCCTCTGTCTTACAAGGTTTATGGAGGAGCCAGAAAAAAGCTGGGAAGCAATTTAGTACATTGTAATTTTTTAATAAAATGCTTTAGTAGGAGCTTAAAAATAAGCATCAATACTAAAAACTAAGCATGCTTAGTAACTACATTTGAATTAATTCCAATGCATAAAGTAACATTTCACCAGTTATTCCAAATCTCCATCAGGATTCTTTGTCCATTCATTCTTATTCAGTTTTTTGAAATCAATGTAACCAGTGTATATTCCATTCTTCGGTTTCCATTATTTGCATTGCATTGTGTCAGAAACGTATTTCCAGATTTTTTCATGTATTTCTCATGTTTTAACTATTTTAATTAGAGCATTCTTTTGTATTCATGTACTAACATAACATGGATTAATGAACTCTCTCACTTGTACTCTGACTAGACTGGCAAGTTTAAACAAGTAGTTCAGATAAGATTTCCCCTCTCTTCCTTTTGTGTGTTTAGTCTGAGCCACTTGTTTTCTACTACCACTTCCTCCTTTCTCTGAAAGGGAAGCAGCCAGCGAGGGTCTAAGAGACTTCCAGGACCATGGGATCAGACATTTATAGACGGAAGGGATTTAGGGCCCATCAAGCCCAATAGCTTCATTTGCAGATCAGGAAACTAAGGCCTAAAACAGTTAATTCTCCAAAGTTTTGTACGTAGTAAGTGTTAGTGATGAGGTTGGGATCTGGACCCAAGAAAGGAAAAACCCTGGACTTTCACACATGGCCAAATCTCTGGCCTTCACCTGAAGCTATAATCCCATCAACTGGCCTTTCATTGTGGCTACACCCAATCTCCCCTCCATTGTCTTACCTCCCTATGGCCCAAGGCCATTTCCCACCCTTAATCCTAGCTAGTCTCCATTCTCCCTTGGCCACAAGGTCCAGGTCCCAGGAGGAGTTCTGTTCACCCCAGTTTACTGACCACTCCTAGGTCCCTCCCATAGGCTTTCTGTATATAAGGTCCATCTTGTCTTCATTGAGATGCTCAAATTCCTAAAATCTATTCACAGCTCAGATTCTTAAAATCTAGCCACTGCTGGGATTCTTAAAATGTAGCCACTGCTTAGATTCTTATAATCTAGCAACTGCTTACCCATGTTCAGACTTCTTAAGAGTCTGCCTAAAATGATG
>NW_020951907.1:0-1325 GCF_900497805.2 Vombatus ursinus
GTCTGAACATGGGTAAGCAGTTGCTAGATTATAAGAATCTAAGCAGTGGCTACATTTTAAGAATCCCAGCAGTGGCTAGATTTTAAGAATCTGAGCTGTGAATAGATTTTAGGAATTTGAGCATCTCAATGAAGACAAGATGGACCTTATATACAGAAAGCCTATGGGAGGGACCTAGGAGTGGTCAGTAAACTGGGGTGAACAGAACTCCTCCTGGGACCTGGACCTTGTGGCCAAGGGAGAATGGAGACTAGCTAGGATTAAGGGTGGGAAATGGCCTTGGGCCATAGGGAGGTAAGACAATGGAGGGGAGATTGGGTGTAGCCACAATGAAAGGCCAGTTGATGGGATTATAGCTTCAGGTGAAGGCCAGAGATTTGGCCATGTGTGAAAGTCCAGGGTTTTTCCTTTCTTGGGTCCAGATCCCAACCTCATCACTAACACTTACTACGTACAAAACTTTGGAGAATTAACTGTTTTAGGCCTTAGTTTCCTGATCTGCAAATGAAGCTATTGGGCTTGATGGGCCCTAAATCCCTTCCGTCTATAAATGTCTGATCCCATGGTCCTGGAAGTCTCTTAGACCCTCGCTGGCTGCTTCCCTTTCAGAGAAAGGAGGAAGTGGTAGTAGAAAACAAGTGGCTCAGACTAAACACACAAAAGGAAGAGAGGGGAAATCTTATCTGAACTACTTGTTTAAACTTGCCAGTCTAGTCAGAGTACAAGTGAGAGAGTTCATTAATCCATGTTATGTTAGTACATGAATACAAAAGAATGCTCTAATTAAAATAGTTAAAACATGAGAAATACATGAAAAAATCTGGAAATACGTTTCTGACACAATGCAATGCAAATAATGGAAACCGAAGAATGGAATATACACTGGTTACATTGATTTCAAAAAACTGAATAAGAATGAATGGACAAAGAATCCTGATGGAGATTTGGAATAACTGGTGAAATGTTACTTTATGCATTGGAATTAATTCAAATGTAGTTACTAAGCATGCTTAGTTTTTAGTATTGATGCTTATTTTTAAGCTCCTACTAAAGCATTTTATTAAAAAATTACAATGTACTAAATTGCTTCCCAGCTTTTTTCTGGCTCCTCCATAAACCTTGTAAGACAGAGGCAAAGTCACACCTCCTGAATTCCAGGTTCTGTGCTGTATCTATAGTCACCCACTTCATTTAAGAATTCAGTTGCTTTTGCAGGCCAATTCAGAATTACTAGAGCACTACCTTATAAGCAATACTAGTCATCATTTCATTTATTTATTTTTATTAATTTATTTTTATTTATCAACAATCACTTCCATAAACTG
>NW_020951908.1:0-4505 GCF_900497805.2 Vombatus ursinus
CCCTGATATTATATTCACCTTGTCCTGCTCCATGTTGGGTGGCTGGTATGGGAATAGTAGGGCAGTGCCCGCCCCCTCCCGTCACAGGGTCCTGCAGGTGCCTATCTCTATTCCATCCCGATCCTAAGAGGGCACAGAGGTCAAACCTGAAGGTAGGCGGGCCATAGCAAGTTAAGGTCTGTATGATGGTGCCATCATTGGTGCGGGATAGAATCCACCTATGTGGCGTGGGGCGGTAGGGGTTACAGACTGCGGGATATTCCTTATAAGCAAACAGGAGAAGCGAAAGAATCAAGTTTTGGAGAGCCGGAGCCTTAGATCCGACACCGCCTCTGCTTTCCATGTCGCGGGCTCAGGCGCCGGAGTCTTCTTGACGTGTGACCGATGTATCCAAGCCTTTCGACCTGCGACTTTCACGGCCGATGGGTTGCAGAGGATCACTTGGTAGGGCCCAGTCCACCGCGGTTCCAGAGCCGATCCGGCAGGCAGTTTGTGGGTGAGGACTCAGTCTCCAGGTGTCAAGGCCCCCGAGGTAGCGGCAGGATCCGAACTTCTCCCCGCGGCCTTTAGGACCGATCGTACCGCGTCTTGGACCTCCCGGAGTGCCTGAAAGGACTTAAGAAGAGTGGGGTTAGTAAAATCCGGGGCTGGGGTCGCCCCCGTTACCTTTGGTAGGACAGGTGGGGGCGCCCCATAAAGAATCTCGTATGGGGAGAGAGAGAGAGTGGAAGAGTTAGGAGTACACCTAGCCCGAAGGAGAGCGAAAGGGAGGAGGCTAACCCAGTTATCGCCAGTTTCCAGTTTGAGCTTAGCAATGTGCTCCTTCAAAGTCCTATTCATCCTTTCTACTTGCCCTGAACTCTGAGGCCGGTACGCACAATGTAGCTTCCACTTCAGTCCCAGCATCTTGGATAAGTTCTGAATTGTTGCAGATACGAATGACGGCCCATTGTCGGACCCTATTGAAGCTGGCAAGCCGAATCTGGGAATAATTTCAAAGAACAGTTTTTTTGCAACTACCGTGGCGGTTTCGGCTTTTACTGGGAACGCTTCTGGCCACCCGGAGAACGTGTCTATGAATACAAGGAGGAATCGGTACCCCCCCTGTCCAGGTCCCATATCAGTGAAATCAACTTCCCAGTGATCCCCGGGGAAGGTCCCCCGTGGTCTATCAGCCGGCACCCTCGTCGCCGGCCGGGGGTTGATCTTTGCACATGTACTGCATCTCCTGGCCGCCTCTTCAGCTGCCTGTTTCATCCCTGGGCTGTAGAAATGCCTACTCACCAGGTCATAGAGTCTGGTTCCGCCTAGATGGGTGAGGTCATGGAGGGTCATCAACAGAGGGGGCAGGAGGGCTTTGGGCAGGATTAACAGACCGTTTGGGTGTCTTCTCCATCCCCCCTTTTCAGGCACGCCATCCGGATCGCCGGACTGGTAAGAAGGTCGTGCGGGCAACAAATTTTCCGTCTGGACAGCGAAGGTGGGGAGAGGCGTCCTTCTTGCGGCCGCCCGGGCGGCTCTATCTGCGGCTGCATTTCCCTGCGACTGGGGGTCCGTCCCACGGGTGTGAGCTGGGACATGGATGACTGCCACCTCTTTGGGAAGCCAGACAGCATCCAGGAGATCCTGAATCTGCCTCTTATTCCTGATCTCCTTCCCTGCTGAAGTTAGCAGGCCGCGCTGCTGGTACACGAATCCGTGAACATGGACAGTCGCGAATGCATACCTGCTGTCAGTGTAGATATTGACTCTCTTGCCCTTCGCGAGCCGGAGTGCCTGTGTCAAGGCAACCAGCTCTGCCCGCTGGGCAGAAGAACCAGGCGGCAGGTCTGCGTCCCAGAGGGTCTCGGTCGGGGTCACCACTGCGGCCCCGGCCCTCTGAATCCTATCCTCCACGAAGCTGCTGCCATCTGTGAAGAGGATCATGTCAGGACTGGTCATAGGTACATCGGTAAGGCCGGGCTGGGAGGTGTGGATGGCGTCAAGGACGTCCAGGCAATCATGCAGCAGTGATGCCGGCGGGGAGTTGGGAAGCAGCGTGGCGGGATTCAAGGTAACGGGCACAGAGAAGGTTATGCGGGTTGGATCTAACAGGAGGGACTGGTAGTGAGTCAGACGAGAATTAGAGATCCACCGAGTGGAAGGGGTGTGCAGCAACTGCTCCAGGTGGTGAGATGCAGAAATCTCAAGGGGCTGGCCGAAGGTCAGCTTTGTTGCCTCCCTGACCAGGGTCGCGACAGCCGCGATGGTTCGAAGACATGTAGGCCACCCAGCAGCGACCAAGTCAAGCTGCTTGGAAAGATAGGCCACTGGGCGATTCCAGGGCCCCAAAGGCTGGGTTAGCACTCCCTTGGCCACTGCCTGAGATTCTGAGACATAGAGGCGGAACGGCTTAGTCAGGTCTGGCAGGGCAAGAGCGGGGGTGCTAGCTAACGCTCCGCGCAGTTTGTTAAAAGCCTCCTCCTGCCTTGGTCCCCACAGGAACTTGGCAGGCTCACCTGACAGTGCCTCATACAGTGGTTTAGCGATTTCCGCAAATCCTAAGATCCACAGTCGGCAGTACCCGGCCATTCCCAAAAATTCGCGGAGCCCGCGGCGGGTTGCTGGGGCCGGCATGCCCAGGATAGCTGACACACGTTCCCGCGAAAGCAGCCTTTGTCCGGACTGCAGGGTGAATCCTAGATAGATAACAGATTGTAAGCACAGCTGAGCTTTCTTACCCGAAACCCGATAGCCCGACTTGTCCAATAGCTGCAGGAGGTGCAGTGTGGCATCTCGGCAGGTCGTCTCGGATGAAGCGGCCAGCAGCAGGTCATCCACATACTGGAGGAGTGTGACCTCGGGGTGGGATACGTGAAACCTGGCTAGGTCCGAGGCCAGGGCTGAGCCAAAAAGAGTAGGAGAGTTCTTGTACCCTTGAGGCAATCGAGTCCAGGTTAGTTGGGAGGACGTTCCGGTTGAGGGGTCGGTCCATGTGAAAGCGAATATAGGCTGGCTGATAGGGGCCAGCGGGATGGAAAAGAAAGCGTCCTTCAAGTCCAAGACAGTGTACCATGTGCGGGTTGGAGTCAAAGAGGACAACAAGGTATACGGATTAGGCACAGTGGGATGGACTGTCTCCACCCTGGCATTCACCTCCCGCAAGTCCTGGACTGGGCGAAAATCTCCGGATCCGGGCTTACGGACCGGCAACAGGGGAGTGTTCCAAGGACTTTGACATGGTCGTAGTATGCCAGCCTGAAGAAGTCGGTCGATATGGGGTTTGATTCCCAGAAGAGCAGGTCGGGATACCTGATACTGTTGGACCCGCACAGGAGTAGCAGTAGACAGGAGTTGGACCACCACAGGGGCCTGGTGGGCAGCTAGCCCAAAAGGGTTTAACTCAGCCCACACTCCCGGCACTAAACTCCTGTACTGACTCAGCAGTGGGGACGGGGCATCAACCGACGGCTGCCTGGGAGAAAGGAGGCGGGACTCCTCGGAGAGGGGACAGGTCAAGACGAGCTGGGGCACGCTGACCCCCAGGGTGGGAGTAGGTCCCTTAAAAGAAATTACAGCTTGGAGTTTATGCAAGAGGTCTCGACCCAGGAGGGGGTAGGGACAGTCGGGCATGACCAGAAAAGAGTGAGACACCGAGCCTTCCCCTAGCCGGACCTCACGGGCGGTGGTGAAAGGCACTGCTTGGATACGGCCTGTAGCCCCCTGGACCTGTATTTTAGAGGAGGACAGGGGACCTAGTGGAGAGTTCAGAACTGATGCAGCTGCCCCTGAGTCTACGAGGAAAGAGATTGGCCGACCCCCAACAGTGAGTGTCACCCTTGGCTCCAGGGGGTCCAGGGTCATAGTAGACTTGGAGCCAGGGCACCCCTAATCATCCATGTCCAAGGTTAGGACCGGCTCTGGTTTAGTCTTTTGCTGCCGATTTGGGCATTCGGACTTCCAGTGGCCAGTAGCTTTGCAATATGCACATTGGTCTCGGCCTAGGGGGGGCCTGCCCGTATTTCTCCCTTGAGGCCGGGGACCAGGCCTTCCCCCTTTTCCGCTTTGCCTGTCCCCCGGGATTTGTGCCAGAGCTGCCACGACTGCCCGTGTCATGGAGCGTGCCTGTTTTTCTTGCAGCTCCTCCCGGGAGTCATAAACCCGCTTGGCTACTTCCATGAGTTCAGTAAGAGTCTTACCCTCGAATCCATCCAATTTTTGCAGTTTTCGCCGGATGTCAGGAGCCGAATTAGACACAAAGTCTATCACCACTGCTCTCCGGTTGTTAGGATCCTCAGGGTCAATGGGGGTGTAAGTGCGGTAGGCCTCATACAATCTTTCCAAATAAGCAGCTGGAGATTCATTTTTCCCTTGCTTGATCTCACTAACCTTAGACATATTGGTGGGCTTCCGCGCTGCAGCCCTTAACCCCCCTAACAGTAACTGGCGATACCTGTCTAAAGCCTCTCGCCCCCGATCAGAATTTGGGTCCCAGTCAGGGCGACTTTCGGGAAAAACATGATTCC
>NW_020951909.1:0-7162 GCF_900497805.2 Vombatus ursinus
ACGTCCGAAGCGGAACCCACCGAGAGGAGCTCGCTCGGGGTCCGGCATTAGAACCGGACAGCTGGCGCCCGAACAGGGACCTCCGTCCCCGCCGAGCGAGGTAAGCCCCCTTAGCTAAGAGGGGAAGAGTCAGACGCCCTAGGTTTACGGGGCACCTAGAAGTAGACATGGAAAACAGAGTAGTGAAACAGTTTAAGCCGGAGGATACGGGAGTATTAGCATGTCAGATCTTTACGTTGTGTAAGAGTTCAGGCATAAAAATACGTATAAAGGAGTGCAGGGCGTGGGTGGAAAAGATCCTGAAAGTCTCCCCTTGGATCGCCCATACAGGGGTAGGTCTAAAGGAATGGCAAGTAGTGGGCACCCAAATGTCCTCTTTTCACCACGTGGATCCCGAGTACTTGATACCCCGGGATTTCACTTTGTACGCCACAGTGGCAGCTGCTCTGAAGCCCGAACCGCCTCCGTGCCTAGTGCCACAAGAAGTACAGACGGGGGCCTCACTATGCGGGGAGGGGGAATGGCCACCCCCCCCGGGCCCGGAGGGCCTAGAAGGGTTGGAGGAGGGACCCCCTATTTATCCATGGCGAGAGATGCGGGCGCTGCAGATCATAGACAAGCCCCACGCGCCGGCCACGGCTGCGCTCAAAAACGAAAGTAACACCGAAGAGCCGCTGGCTGTAGAAAAATCGTGCCGCGGGGCCCGCAGCTGCTGTGGCTGTCAGGCTAAGACACCACCAGTACCGGGGGCCCCCTCAGGCCCTCATCGATCTCGGCTCCATCAGGCCATTCATACCGCTTTGGAGCGAGGTGAGGCAGTAGATGAGGAGGACTTAGATCTGTTAACACAAGCTCCCTCCGCCTTCCCCGTGTTTGTACAAGTGGAGAATGGTCAGACAGTCCGAGTACGTCGACCTCTGCCTTACAAATTTATAAAGGACCTTAGGGAGGCTGTAAAGTCTCATAGCGCGGGCTCAGCCTATGTCAAACGACTACTCGCCTCCTCAGTAACAGTAGCAGCGTGGCTCCCAGGTGACTGGGAGGAGACCATGCAGGCTATACTAGATCCGGCTCTTTTCACAGCCTGGGCTGCCTACTGGCGCCGTGAGGCCAAACTTGAGGCAGAACGGCTAGCCCCAGATAACATTGATGAAACCATTAATCAACTGACAGGGTTTGGGGAGTACACAGCTATAGACGCACAATTGCGGTTGCCAGAGGAGGTGATAGCGGGAGTACAACGCTGTGGCCTCGGCGCCCTCGGAAAACTGGCCAAGGGTACCGCTCTCCCCCTCCAACAACTAAAACAGAGGGCCCAGGAAACCGCCTTACAATTTATAAGCAGGGTGCAGACCACGGCAGAGGGGAAGTTTGGCGGTGGGCCCGCCACCCAACAATTGATCATCCAGCTAGTTAAGGGAGGGCTCACCCACTCTAAGGGCATCCTGGCGACCCTACCAGCTGACCCCTCACTGGAAGAAATAATTGACAAGGCTCTGGATGAGGGCCCCCCTCAAGACTCATTACAAACGTCAATTCAGACTTTAACAGAGGTGATGTTAGCCAGGGAGAAAGGGGGAAAAGGAGAGCGGCAGGGAAAATGCTACAGCTGTGGAAAGTCCGGGCACTTTCAATCTGAGTGCCGTAGCAAAGACAAACGTTGTATAAAGTGCTTTGTTTGCGGACGCCCGGGACACATAGCGAAGCACTGTAGGATTAAGGGACTAGTCAAGGGGACCAGGCAAGGGCCGGGAAACGGCGACTGGAGCCGGAAAACCGAGGGACCGGCTCCGAGAACCACTTCTTAAATCCCTCGGCGGTTCTGACTTTGAGAGAAGGGAAGGAGTTGGAACCATGGACCACTACATCAGCTGAAGTACCCCCTAGAGATTGGCCACGTCTAATCATAGGCACCGCCCAAGCGCCACAAATTATTGTACATACTCAGGTGCTGAGCCCCCGTCAGACCACTATAACCCTTACCAACCCCCATGCATTCCCGATTCCCCTAAAAGAAGGAGAGCCCATTGCCACCGCCATCTCACTCCCCTGGCTTGATAAGAATTGGCAGGAACCGCAATACCGAAACACTTTTGTAGCTTGGACCCAAGCGAAAACTACAGGCAGACCCACCATAGTGGTGGAGGTGGAAGGAAAGAGAATAAGAGGGCTCGTAGATACCGGGGCGGACGTCTCAGTCGTAGCGATGGAAGATTGGGACAGGAATTGGGAACTTTCAGAGGAGGAACTTAACCTCACAGGGGTTTCGGGGGGAACCCGAGCCAAAAAGTCCCGTAGATTCCTGAAATGGAGTCACGAGGGACAGTCAGGGAGATTCCGCCCCCTGTGCCTCCCCATCCCCACGTCATTATGGGGAAGAGATGTGTTGTCCGCCATGGGCGTCACCATTACCACCGACGCTCCGGAAAACCCGAGGGCCGCTGGTGGGCCGACACCCATCGCCCTAACATGGCGCACTACTGAACCCGTTTGGGTGGATCAGTGGCCCCTTACCAAGAACAAATTACAGGCCTTAGAAGAAATAGTAAGTGATCTACTTAAAGCCCAACACATTGAGCCCTCCACTAGCTCTTGGAACTCACCAATCTTTGTCATTCAAAAGAAGTCAGGGAAATGGAGAATGCTCATGGATCTGAGGAGGGTAAATGCAGTCTTAGAGCCCATGGGGGCCACCCAACCCGGACTACCAACCCCAGCCGCAGTGCCTAAGGGGTGGCCCTTAGTAGTCATTGATATTAAAGACTGCTTCTATAGCATCCCCTTGCACCCCAATGATTGTGAGCATTTCGCCTTTAGTGTTCCTTCCATAAATTATCAGGAACCCCACAAGAGATATCAATTCAAAGTCCTTCCACAAGGAATGGCCAACAGTCCCACCCTATGCCAGATATTCGTAGCGCGCATACTGGCACCAGTCCGGAAGAGACACAAAGGGGCTTTGATCATCCACTACATGGATGATATCCTAGTGGCCGCACCTACCAAACCCGAGGTGTCAGAGTTGCTGGGCCAACTTACTGCTGCCCTGGCCGAACAAGGTTTGAAGGTTGCTCCGGAGAAGGTACAAACTGGGCCCCCCATATCACTATTTAGGGTACGAGGTCTGGGAGGACAGGGTGAGCAAGCTCCCAAACATTGACACCTCCCAGGTACGTACCCTTAATGACTTTCAAAGGCTAATTGGCGCCATTCAATGGCTCAGGAACACTGCCCCCATTACCAATAACCTCATGAGACCGTTATATAATATCCTCAAAGGGGCCTCCCAGCTCACCTCCCCACGCACGTGGTCCCCCGAAGCCCTAGAGGCCATGCGCCACATTCAAGAGATAGTGAAGGAAGCCACTGTCAGGAGGGTAGATGTCACACTGCCCTTGTATGTCACCTTGGTACACCACCATACCTTGGGGCGGGCTGCCGTTATATTCCAGGTCACGGGACCACTTCAGTGGGTCCATGCGGACCGCCCAAAAGGGAGCCTACCCAGTCGCCTTGAGGCGGATGGCCTCCTCTTACTCAAAGCCTCCTCCCTGGCACGGGTGCTTAATGGCCAAGAACCACAACTGCTCCTCACCCAGCCCCTGCCTGCGCTACAACAACTCGCCCAGGACAGCGAACCTTGGGCTGTCTTACTCACCTCACTACCGGTTACGCAGGGCACCTTACCCCCATCTATGAGGGGGTGGGTCCAGCTGCCCCTCCGCTACCCTTCCAACCCGGTGATGCAAAACCCCGTTCTGGGGTGCAATGTCTTCACTGATGCAACAAAGAAGAATAAGGCTTCCATTTATATCCCCGATAAGCGCCTTCTCAAAGTTCTCCACACCCCCTACACCTCTGCACAGAAAAATGAACTCTTTGCGGTACGGGTGGCGCTCGCTCTCTGTGCCCAAGAACCCTTTAACTTGGTTACTGATAGTTATTATTGCTACTTTGCATTACAACACCTAGCTCTTGCAGATCTGTCCGTTTCCACCTCCGCAATTAGGGAGTTGTTTCAGGATATTCAGGCCTTGCTATTATGCCGTGTACACCCTCTTTATGTACTCCACGTTCGGTCTCATCAGTCCGCCAGTGGCCCCATTTTCTCTGGTAATGATATCGCGGATTCTGCCCTCCAAGCTAATCCATTATTCCTTATGCAGGTGGACCCTCAACAAGCCCATCATGTTTTCCATTTACCTGCAAAAATGCTAGTTCGCCTTTATGGCATCACCAGGGAAGAAGCACGCCGCATAGTACAGCAATGCCGCGCCTGTGTCCCCTTCCGGCCCCCCCCCAGCCAGGCTCCCAGCAACCCCCGGGGCCTCGCACCCAATCAGATTTGGCAGATGGATGTAACCCATTTCCACTCTTCCCTCATACATGTTTGTGTTGACACCTTCTCGGGATTAATAATGGCGTCCCTCCAACCTGGGGAGGCAGCCCGGCATGTGATCGCTCACTGCCTTCACTGTTTTGCCAGTCAGGGCCTCCCGCAGGTTATCAAAACCGACAATGGCCCTGCATATGCTTCCTCCGCTTTCCGATTATTTTGCCTTCGCTTTGGCATTCGGCACATTGCGGGCCTTCCTTACAACCCGACTGGGCAAGCCATCGTAGAACGGGCCAATGGGTCCCTCAAACGCACCCTTATTAAACAAAAAGGGGGAGTGCCAGGGAGGCTCACTGCCGCCCAACTGGCTCAAGCAGTGTTTACGAGGAACTTTTTAATTGAAGGAGAAGACCACATTACCCCTGCCATGAAACAATTGCTCGTGTCCTCAGAAAGTCCACCAGCGCTTCCGCTGGAGACACCAGGTGCAAAGGAATGGGTCACAGTCTGGTGGAAAGACCCTGAAGGCCGGTGGCACGGCCCAAATAGGGTCCTAATAAGGGGAAAGGGGTTTATTTGTATCCAAACAGATCGTGGTCCCCAGTGGCTACCTACGAAAAACACAAGATTGTGCACCGACGAACCGACGAAGAAGGAGACACTGTCAAAAGAGGAGGCGTCGGAAGAACCGCACGGAAAAGAAAAGGAGAATGGATAAGTTGATGTTGCTCCTGGGGCTGCTTGGCAGCCTCCAGGTAACGTCCGGGGCCCATATTCCCCTACTCCGAACCACCAACTCCACACCACCCTATGTGTATTGGACAGTCATCCCAGGGTTTCCCCATGCGGCACCAGCGACATGGGTGGGTGACCCGGTGCCCCTGAGGTTGGTGGGATCAGGCTCCCTGGTCCTGGGCGGCCATAGCAGCCTTGGCCCAGTGGTCGCCAGGGTACTTAATAAGACAGTTACCTGGGAATCAAAGCATCTCCCCATATGCCTGACCAAGGCTGTCTCCGACCCGTGGTGTGCCCAGGTACAGAACATGACCATCAGAGAGACGCCACACGGGCCCCACTCCAACCTTGGTCAGGGGGATTTCTTACATATGTGGGCCATTGCAGCTAAGAATAGATCGGCAGCCTTCCAGCGCTTGCTGCAGGCTGATGGGAGCAATTGCTCTGGGTCCAATAAGTCCAGGCCGGATGTCCCATGTAACAGGAAGGACTGGCTTAATGCCACCGGCTCACTCTTTGAGAACAGTGACCCTCCATCCTCCCCATTACCCCCTTGTCATCCCACTCCTAACATGTTTGATGTTATGCAAGTATGTTCTACAGGGCATCTGGTGTGGGGACCCGAGTTTAACACAACATCGAAAACTGAGGTGTACTTCATGGATGGATTCCCCGGACCTTACTTTCCTGCCCCCGTACCACACGTGCTGCATAACGCCACCCTGCAGACGCAACTCCACCTGTGGAAGGCCGCCGCTGCTTTCGGAGAGGTCATCCACATGACGGACAATTCCGCCCCTTTAGCGGATAATGCCACGATCAACCGAGCGTGGTTTGACCGCCTCTTTAAAGAAGGATACACATGCACCGAACACCTTCACAAGGGACACTGCAACAACTTCACAATTCATACACAAACTGTCCGAAATATGGACATGTTCCTCCTCTGTGAGAATGCCACCATAACTAACACCTCCCTTGGGCTTAACGTGACTTGCCCAAATGGGGGGAAGCTCACCAACACACTCATGTCCATCAACATAACTAATGAGACCCGGGTGTTCGTGCTCACGACACCCCCTCTGACCTTCTTGCCGGTAGGAACGGACAAGCCTTTTGCCGACTCGGATTTCTTTCGGGCTGTCCTGAACCGGGGTAAGAGGGGCTTTGAAGTGACTGCTGTGGACTTCATTGGGCTAGTGGCCAGTCTGATAGAACAAGTGGAGATTAGCACCCTCTACAAGCGAGTAGGTCTAGTCGAAGATAATCTTAGGGATTTTATGCAGCTCACAACCAAGGCCTGGATTGCCCAACAAGACATTAATAAATTGGTGACCATAGAATTGTCGGCCCTTACATCGGCCGTGCAAGCCTTAGCCACCCTCATACAGGTTAACTCCGTGCTAGAGGGCCTCCCTTGCCATCGTGTACTACCCAGGCCAATGTGCATGACGGCCGCCGTGCACAACGCATCCAGGGAGCTGGATGAGGCAATCCGGACCTTGAATGAGCATAGCAATATGTCTGACTATCTCAGACGCCTAGAAGATATAGTACTACAGATAAAGAATGAGACAGACCAATATAAGCAGCAGATACAAAAGGACCATGGCATTCTCCCCGAGTGGTTTAACCAGCTTGAATTGTCTAATTGGCTTAATTATGTACTGAGTATGGGAAGCATGGTTTTCTTTCTCTTGGTCATGTGTATATGCCTCCCCTGCTTGCTATCTTACGTGGTACGGCTTTGGCGTATGGTCTTAGAGCAAGTAAAAGCGGATATATTCCTGCGTAAACAAAAAGGGGGAGTTGTTAGGGGCGGTCGGCCCTAGACGCCTGAGCGGATAGGAACCTCCCTGGGAGTGAGAGCCCCCAATCCCAGAAAGACACGGCTCCCTACACGGGGTACGTGTAAGGATGGGATTGGGCGAGACTCTTTGCTCCATACAGGTGGCAGGTTTCGCCCTCGGGGCGGATTGGGGTGGCCACCCGGAAGACAGACCCTATATAGACCAACGCCCCAGCTTGCTCGGGGGATTCCTCTGCAATTAATAAAACATATGCCTCCCGAAGCAGTGTCTGACTGAGTCC
>NW_020951910.1:0-1182 GCF_900497805.2 Vombatus ursinus
ATACAGTGGAGTCGGGGGAAAACCCGGACCCGGAGGAGCCGTAAGGCGTCCCTGTTCGAGTATGAGGAGGACTTGTCAGAGGCGGGGCCGAGGGGTGGCTCCGCCCCTGAACAGGATATGGTGGGGGTCGGGGCTCAGCCGGGTCCAGGGGGTCAGGATCGGAAGGGGGTAAGACCTTGGCTCCTACTTGCGTAGTCCCGGGAACTTTTTGACCGGATGTTGGCCCCGAGTGCACCCCAACTTTGGACAAAGCTTGAACCCGGAGTGGCTTTGATGGGGGTTTAAAATCTATCCATGCAGTTATATATGGGATCTGATCGGGATGGCCAGGGGTCCCATAAGCAATCTTCCTGACCCTCCCAGTAATGGTCACGTCAAATGTCCCTTCCGGGGGCCACCCAACCCCAAATGTAGGCCATTCTTGTTGGCAAAAAGTGGACAAATTTTCTTTGGTAACCTGAAACCCATATCCCTTGGCAATGCGCCGAAACTGTTTAAAATTCTGTAGGACAACTGAGAGAGGGGTCCCCGGTGCGGGGCTTGACGGCCCCTGACCCATCACGGACGGGAAGAGGCGAATCAATTAGGACAATCACAGACGGATAAAACATATAAGACAGACATAAACAGTTAAGGCAACACTCCAGACATTAACATGTGGCGCCAGACTGCAGATAATCAGGACTCTCACACGGCGTCCCGTGGAGGTCAGTAAGGGCGTTACAGCTGCGTCCAGCCAGGCCACTTACTTCCGTTGAGTACTCACCGATCAGACTGAGACCAGAGCGCTCGGTGCCCAATTAAGAAATTTAGAGGGAGAATACAGGGCGGGCTGGTTCGCACGGGATAAGTCAGTGTTCGGGGCCGGGGCACATCTTCCCGGTGGCCACCCCTGAACACGTCCCCCCCGGCCTTCCAGCAACGCCGAAGCAGCTGGCCCAAAGGGCGATCTCGGTGGGACCTCCAAATGAACTGGACGCCCGAGAGAAATCAGAGCATCACACCCAATTGACTTTAATTGAGAGCGCGTTTATTTGAGCCGGCCGGCGACGGACCCCAGGCGTGCATCCCAGGGGCCGTCCCACCGAGGGTTTCATCTGAGATATTTATACTGGCCGGTTACAAAACAGGGTCCGTGCCGGGAAGGGAACAGGGTCCGGTGGGGTGCCGGGAAGGGAACAG
>NW_020951911.1:0-273 GCF_900497805.2 Vombatus ursinus
TGGGGTGCCGGGAAGGGAACAGGGTCCGGTGGGGTGCCGGGAAGGGAGCAGGTCATTTACAGAACAGGATGTTGCACCCCACCCTTGAGGATTTCACCCAGGGTGTTGTAACAGCCGTTAGGGGAAGCTGAGCCAGAGGCACCGGGGCGTGGTGCCCCAGGGTCCCTAACGGAGGGTCTATCACATTCCCCCCTTTTCAAGAGCAAGTTATACAGAGGACTCAACAGAGTCCTCTGTATAACTTGCTCTTGAAAAGGGGGGAATGTGATAGAC
>NW_020951911.1:373-2049 GCF_900497805.2 Vombatus ursinus
GCGTGGTGCCCCAGGGTCCCTAACGGAGGGTCTATCACATTCCCCCCTTTTCAAGAGCAAGTTATACAGAGGACTCAACAGAGTCCAGGGGCGCTAACTCTTCCAGATCCGGGGGTGTATAGGATTTGCGTAGGACAAACAGTTTCAGAGACTGTATACGCTGCTGGATGTAGCGGGAGAGACAATTCATGATGCAAGGGGCGACCAATAATCCTAGGAGGAGAAGAACCAAGGGGCCCATTATAGCAGAGAGTAGAGTGGTGAGCCAGGGGGACCAGTTATACAAGTCCTGGTACCAGGAGGAGCTGCGGGCTCGGGCTCGGTCCCTATCATCTAACCGCTGCCTTAATGCCTGCAGGGATTCCCGGATGACACCTGAACGATTGGTATAGAAACAACAGGTCTCTCCCAGGGCCATACACAGCCCCCCCTGTTTCAGGAATAACAGGTCAAGGGCGTGGCGGTTCTGAAGTACCACCTCCGCTAGGGAATCCAGGGAAGTCTCCAGGTGGGAGACTAGTCCCTCCAGAGCTCGTAGGTCCTTATCCACCTGGGTACTGAGGGCCGCATAATCTGCCTTTCCCTGCACTAGGGCGGTTGCTCCCACGGCTGCAGACCCGGCCACCCCGAGCCCCACCAGCAAGGGCACTAAGATAGGGGCTGCCCTTCTGGAGCGGGGTAGGCCAAAGTGTTCAGTGGCCCCCTCCTCGGAATACACATACACTTGTGGGAACACCCTAACTATCACACAGATCTCAGTGGGGCTGAGGAAGTGGCGATCTTGTATACAGGTGGTGAGGCCCAGAGTGCAGGCGAACCAAGTCTCGGGTGGGGTGGTTATCAGGAAGCCCGGCCTATTGGACGAGGGTGTGACTAAGATAACAGAAGTGCAGGTTGAATTAAATGGGGAAGCTCTCAACGGGTAGTCAGGTCCAAGCAAGCACGTCCCTGTGCCCTGGACGTCATCCAAGGTCAATTTAGGCCTATTTGGGTTACAGCGGGCGGGGATTGCTGTGGAGGAGGGGTTCTGCATGGACAAGTTCCCCAGAAATGAACTGTTTAACTCCAAAGCAACCCCCACAAAGTATGGGGGAGCCGGGTTTAGACACAGCCAGCAGGCGGTAGTGACATTGGGGTCGGAGGAATTCAAGAATGCATGGACCGCAGTAAGGGTGTCAAGTATGGAGGCCCCAGGGGCACCGGGTGTTTTCAGAGTCGCCGACCCTGGTGTAGCAGAGGGCTCAGCAGACGGGATCAGATCTATCTTGGCCCGTGGGTTGAGGACAGGGTTGGGGCCTATGGGAAGGGGCTGAACGGGTAGGGCGACCTTTTGTATTGTAAAAAGGACACCGTTGTCCCATCCAGTCATATACAACCTCAACCCCCATGAATGCCCAAGATTCCATGAATCATCCGTGTACTGTTTGACCGTTAAGATCATGGGGTTGCATTTTCCAGGCCAGCAGGAATACGGGAGAGGTGACTGTCTTTCCAAAGTGATGAGCGGGTCTTTTCCACCCCCAGGAATCCAGTCTGCCACTGTCTCACACCCCCATTCTGCGCAGTGGAAACTGCCGTCTCCACGGCAAGAGGGGCTTCCGGTAGCAGGACAGGCATAGAACTGGATGCCCCTGATATTATATTCACCTTGTCCTGCTCCATGTTGGGTGGCTGGT
>NW_020951912.1:0-6224 GCF_900497805.2 Vombatus ursinus
GCTACTTCCCCGTATCCTGTTCCTACCCCAGTTCACCACAACTCCACATGGTACAGCGCCCTGCCTCGGGAGTGTGAGCTCCGGTTACTTCCTAATATCTTGTCCCTGCCCCATCTTGCCACAACCTCCACGTGGCACGTAGCCAACATCAGACAATCCCTCACAATTCCCCCTTTTTGTTTAATCAAGGGGGCGGAGACGGGGTCTCAAGACTAGGGCCTCGGTATTGAGTGCCTCTAATGAACCTCTAAGAATCCTAAGGAAACACCCTAATATAGTGGGTAGTAACAATAACAGTATAAATGCAAAAAGAGCTATAAATGCCCAATGGGTTATAAGGGAGGGGACGGAGAAAGAGGTATGCTTAATCCAATCGCTAAGGTGATGAACAATATCATCAGTCTCGTGCTGGTGCCAAGTGTCAGATATGTTCCATGCCAGTCTAATTAGTACCCGCAAAGCCTGGAGTTCAGAGGAAAGATTTGTAGCCTGGATCTGGGAAAGGGTACGGGTATCATTACACCAAATAGAAAAGAAAGGGAGAGTGTCATTTATGCTTTGTGAAAGGGCGACGCAAGTGGCGTTATGGTTTAAGGATGTTACACAAATGGATCGATATCGGCCATCGCATGGCAACTGCTCTCTCAATTCCAGCCATATAAGTTCATTCCCAATGTCCTGGGTAGCCAATGCTATTTTTGAATCTGCTCCTCCAGCTGCTGATCAATATCAGCCTGCACTTGGAGGGCGTGGGCAAATTTATTGGCCAGCTCCTCTATTTGTGAGGCAAGCAATTGCTGTCTGCTATATAAGTCCTGTATCTGGAACTCCTCGAAGATGGATGCCGCCAACGCAAGTGCCACCAGCCATTCTCTCTTGTGTCGACGATAATTGATTGCTTTACCTGTCTTGTCCCACCTGGCATCTTCAGCAGTGGGGAACCAATTGGCAGGGGTCTTAGCTTTTGTCAGTGTAAGGTGGTGAATGCTGAGGAGGTACAATGTGGAGTTCAGGGTCCAGCTGCCCAGTAAGATGATCTCAGGAGTAGCCTCTTCCCATGTCAGGATTTGTCTTTGAGCACCTTCTACCAGTATCCATCTCTCCACTGCCGCCTCCTCCTGTTGCTGCAGTGTGGCCTTGGACAGGGGTGCCCAGGGCACTGGAGCTGATGTAACCTATGGCAAAGTCCCTATTGCGCAAAAAAGTGAAAACAGTTTACTTAGTTTAGTCATCCTAACTGTCTTTTCTTTCTGCTCTTTCTGAATTTTCTGTTGACTGTGTTTCTTCTCCCATCCTTGTTGTCTCTCCCGGGGCTTCTTCAACTCGTTTTGTTCTTCTTTCTGGTACCCAGTGGCTCTGGCCATCAGGATCTGTAAGACATAAATACCCCGGTCCTCTCCACAACACTACGGATGGGCCTTGCCAGTTTCCCTCATTGTCCTTCCAGAGGACTTTCTGGTTAAGGGATGGTGCATGTAGTGCTGTTTTTAAGGAGCCAGTTGAATTGCAAGTGGGTGGTGTTATTAGCTGTAGCATGCTGGGGGATAGGCCCGTGTCTCTATGTAGACAGAGAAAATTGTATGTATATAAAGCTTTATCCACATCTGCTTGGGTAGGCCACTGCCCGGAGCCCCGACCTCCTACTCCCCCTTTTTGTTTAATAAGGGTGGCTTTCAAGGTACGATGGACTCGCTCAACAATAGCCTGGCCTGTGGGGTTATAGGGGATCCCTGTAACATGCTTAATGCCAAAGGATGTAAAGAAGGCAGTCATTTGTGTAGATAAATAGGCAGGCCCGTTGTCAGTTTTAATGACGTGAGGGATCCCCACAGAGGTGAAGCAATGGTACAGATGCTTAATAACTGCTGGGGTGTTCTCCTTACTGGATACAGTGGCCATCATAAATTTGGAAAAGGTATCAATGCAGACATGGATAGCGACACGGCCAAGGTGAGTAACATTTATTTGCCACAAGTCATTGGGAAAAAGACCTCGTGGGTTAATCCCCTTTCTGGGTGGAGGGGGGAGGAAAGGAACATAGTGCACACATTGCCTCACAATTTGTCGAGCCTGTTCATGAGTTAAACCATACAGGCATCTCAGGGAGCTCGCAGGTAGGTGTAAAAAATCATGGGCTTGTTCAGGAGGGGTGAGGACTGGCAGTAGGGAGCACTGTAAAGCACGATCCACTACATCATTGCCCTCAAAAATGCCTCCTGAGGTGGACTGATGAGAATAAACATGGAGAATGTAGAGGGTGTTGTTTCGCTGCAACAAAATTTGCTGTAGCTCACTCAGGAGAATGGATATGGTGGAATTATGAGGTTGGAGGACAGCGTCCTCTATGCATCTAAGAACCTTTACTGCATATTGACTATCAGAGATTATGTTTATAGGCTCAGGATATTTACGGCAAGCATGGAAGATGGCAAAGAGCTAATTTTTCTGGGTAGAGTCATAGGGGGTTTCTAATACTGTTATTTCCTTGGAGGCCTCATGATAAATAGAGGCCTTTCGGTTTTTTGTAGCATCAGTGAAAATATTTGGGCCTTGAACAGGTTTTCCCATAACCTTTCGTTGGGGGGGTACTAAGGTTATTTGCTCTAGCATAGGGAGGAGCAGGCAGGAGGAATGGGGACTCACCTCGGCCCATTGGGAGCAATGTGCCCAAGACCAATAGGTTTACATAATGGCTTCTCGCTGTCCAGGTTCAAAAGCGAGTAAAGTAAAGGTTGCTGCCCAGACAGGTGGACAGCCCTTTGTACGGCAGCTAAGGCTAGTTCCCCTAACATCTCATAATAATTTGGCAGCACCTTGTGAGCCTTCTCTGCATATACAAATTCTAATAATTTGGGACCTTGGTGTATACAAAAAGGGCTCTGTTGATTGACCAAGGAGACCTCTATTGTACCTTTGGGGTCCCATCTGGCGGTCTGGGCCTGGGCAGCAAGTGAGAGTATTTGGGACACGAGTTCAAATCTAAATTTCCTTTTAAGATATCATATAAAAGCTGCATCACAGCAGGAGGAATGGGCGTATGGCCCGGAGCCATTGGATCTCTCCCACTAACTTTTGGAAGTGATTCAAGGTGGTTATCTTATCAAGCCTTAGTTCAGGAATTTGATTGATAATAGAAACAGCCTCCATATGAAGGCCCAGGTATGTGAGTGGGTAGTTTTGTTGGACCTTATCAGGGGCCACCACCAGACCATAATGAGTAAGAGCAGAGACGGTTTCTTTTACCAATCTTGCTAGTGTCTCATCAGTGCTAGTGGCCAATAAAATATCATCCATATAATGAAGTATTGTGGCTTTAGGCCATTTGTCCCTGATAGGGTCCAGCACTCTCCCCACATAAGCCTGGCATAAGGTGGGGCTGCAGCACATTCCTTGGGGCAGGACCTTCCACTGATATCTTAAATCTGGCCCTGCATTATTGGTAGTGGGTATGGTAAAGGCAAATCTCTTTCTATCTTCTGGGGATAATGGGATAGAGAAAAAACAATCTTGGATGTCTATGACTGTCACAGGCCATCCAGAAGGCACTAGATAAGGGGAGGGGAGGCCAGGCTGTAGGGTTCCCATGGGCTCTAGGGTGGAGTTAACTGCCCTGAGGTCTATTAACATTCGAAATCTCCCTGATTTCTTTTTTATTACAAACACTGGACTGTTCCAGGGGCTGGAATGTGGGCTCAATGTGCCCCGCCTGTAACTGGTTCTGCACTATATCACGTAAAGCCTGGGCTTTCTCTGCAGGGAGGGGCCATTGGGGTACCCAGACTGGGTTATTAGATCTCCATGTTAGAGGAGTGGGTCTGATACAAGAAAATTTTTCTTGTTGCCCAACAGCCCCAATTAAAAATCCTGCGGGGGTGGTATATAAACAGATGCCCCACAAGCCTTCAAAATATCCCTTCCCCATAAATTGTATCTCAAACCAGCAACCACTAGGGGTCGGATGGTCCCTTGCTTATCCGCGAATTGCCAGGGCAGATCCTCTGCTGATACCCATGCTTGTTGAGCTCCTCCGACCCCATTGATCATTGTGGCATTGGTTTGGACTGGCCAAGATGGGGCCAAAATGGTTGTGAGATGACAGAATGATCAGCTCCTGTGTCTAATAATCCTTTGAAGGATCACCCCTTAATTTGGATAGTTGCCCATGGCTTACTGTGTTCCATATGTTGTACCCAATTAGTATCATTATTGTGCCCATCCAACAGGGGGAGGGCTTGAGCCACTACCTCCCCTTTGTCTATGTAAGCTGCCGAATCATGTGGGTTAGTTACTATAATCTGTTGCTGGGGTTGGTGAGCAATAACCGTGGTGTGGACAATAACGGGGGTATATAATGAAAGGCCCACCACGAGGGCTGCTTGGAGGGCAGAATTAAGCCCAGTCACTGGCACCATGGTTATATCTCTGGGGTCGATTTGGAAATTTCCTTTGCTGTGAAGGGGAAGTCCGAACCACCGGGTAGAAGTCGGAGATATTCCTGATGCAGCCCCGAAGGCGCATTCTAAGGAGGTTGAGCTTCCATCTGGTAAGCGTGTTGAGGGGCCCTCCAGGGGTCCCTTGCCCCGTTTCCCGACTTTGGCTTGCGGCACTCCTTAGCATAATGGCTGGATTTGTTACAATTGTAACAAATTACCTTGGGGCGGGCTCCACCAGGTTTCTGGTGGCATTGCGCCTTGAAATGACTGGCTTTGCCGCATTGATAACACAATTTAGTCTCTTTTGTTTTCATCACTTCTGATAGCCCTTTTGAAATGGCCGCCGAGGGCGTCCATTTGAAAGGCACTGGACCCGACATGTTCACATCTCTTTATCATCTCCTCTAGGCCAGCGTCATTATCTAGTGTAAGCATAACCTTCTGGCAATTTGTATTGGCATTGTCCCGTGCCAGCCTCTGTGTAAGGAGGCCGGGTAGCTTTTCCCCTGCCCACGGATCTCTCAACAGCCGCCTGTAGGCGGGCCACGAAATCCGGGAAGGGTTCATCAGGACCTTGTTTAATCTGGGTCATGGAGGGCCTTTGTTTCCCCGATGCCTGAATCCTACTAAAAGCCCGTTGGGCACATTGGGAGACAGCTGCATACACTGTTGCATCATATTGTATCTGATCTTCATTTTTCTCATATTTCCCTGCCCCCACTATCTTTTGAAAGTCATCTTGGGGAGTACGACTCTGCATATCTCTAACAAAGTTCTTTGCAGTATCCGCAAACAGAGTCATCCATTGCAGGGTCTCCCCGGCGTAAGGCATACTTTAGCAATGGTTTTCCAGTCATTCGTGGTCAGTACCTGACTATCGGCCAGGAGGACCATCAATTCCCTGACATAGGGGGATTCAACTCCATAAGTACTTACTGACTCTTTTAACTCCTTAAATTTCTTCCACTCTAGAGGGGCCCAGGTCCTCCCTCCGTCGGATTCAAACACCGGGCAGGCATCTAGCCATGCCTTGGCGTCCATGTCTCCGTCTGCCACTGCCTTCTGGAGCATTTGTCCTAGCCTGGTTGGGGGGTCCCCCATGGCCCCATAAGAGGGAGCTGGAGGAGCAGACGGGATGTTCTCCTCAAAAGGGAAGTCTGGAGGAGGGGGCCACCCCTCCACGTGATAGGAGGAGCTTTCCTTGATATGCTCTTCCTTTCTTTTCCCTCACTTATTCTCCTATTTCCTGTCTCCGGTGTCCTCTGCCTCACTCCCTGATTCTTCCTCACCACTGATTTCTGCTTCTTTCACTATTTTATATACTTCTTTCCCTAGCACCTCCCGATCTGGGACCTTAACAAACATCTGTCCCATCTTCGTTCCCTCACCCTGTTGGCTACGGGTCTCGTCTCTCTTCCCGTGACCAGACCAGCTGATCAGCGGGGCCCCTGGCCTATTTCCTCTTGCCCCACGTTGGGCGCCACTTGTGCCAGCCAGGCCATGCACTCTCCTTCTAACAGGAGCAGGCTGCCAGGGTCATACTCACCAGTCTTCGGAGCCCACCCGGATAAACATAGAGACGAGCCGATCGGGAGGTGCAAGCACTCAAACTTTATTCAGAGACCATCAGAGCAAGGTCAAGCAGGAAAGCAAGAGCAGGAGCAAGAGAGAGAGCTCCGACCCCTACCACCCCTTATATACCTTCCTAGCCCCTCTTCCTCAGCCCGCCTACTAGTGATTGATTGTAGGATCAGATACCGGAAGGGGATGTTTGGGGTTAGCACTGCACCA
>NW_020951913.1:0-1041 GCF_900497805.2 Vombatus ursinus
GTGGCTCTATGGGAAAGAAGCCTGCCCTCAGGAAGCTTATTGGGAGTCTGGGCTCCAGCCACCCAGGACAAGTGGAGACAAGTACTAGAGCTGGTCTGCATGGCTAGATCGGTTTGCACAGCAGCTAGATGGATGCTTGTACATGGGTGTCCTGGTGGGAAAAATACTAGATTTAGAGAGCAGTCCTTAATCCTGGCTCTGCCCATTCACCGGCGAGCAACTAGTGACTTTCCCAACAACCCTGGGAGGGAGGGGCTGGTACGATCCCCATCTAATAGGTGAGGAAACAGGTGAGGCAGCTGGTAGTACAGTGGTTAGTGCACTGGGTCTGGAGAAGACCTAGGTTCAGATTCAGCCTTAGACCATAGTTATGTGATCTTGGACAAGTTACTTTGCCTCTGCCTGCCTCACCTGTTTCCTCACCTATTAGATGGGGATCGTACCAGCCCCTCCCTCCCAGGGTTGTTGGGAAAGTCACTAGTTGCTCGCCGGTGAATGGGCAGAGCCAGGATTAAGGACTGCTCTCTAAATCTAGTATTTTTCCCACCAGGACACCCATGTACAAGCATCCATCTAGCTGCTGTGCAAACCGATCTAGCCATGCAGACCAGCTCTAGTACTTGTCTCCACTTGTCCTGGGTGGCTGGAGCCCAGACTCCCAATAAGCTTCCTGAGGGCAGGCTTCTTTCCCATAGAGCCACACCTGGGCATGGCGGGCTATGTGTAATTGGTTCTGCCAGGGGTGGCTCTATGGGAAAGAAGCCTGCCCTCAGGAAGCTTATTGGGAGTCTGGGCTCCAGCCACCCAGGACAAGTGGAGACAAGTACTAGAGCTGGTCTGCATGGCTAGATCGGTTTGCACAGCAGCTAGATGGATGCTTGTACATGGGTGTCCTGGTGGGAAAAATACTAGATTTAGAGAGCAGTCCTTAATCCTGGCTCTGCCCATTCACCGGCGAGCAACTAGTGACTTTCCCAACAACCCTGGGAGGGAGGGGCTGGTACGATCCCCATCTAATAGGTGAGGAAACAGGTGAGGCAG
>NW_020951914.1:0-1009 GCF_900497805.2 Vombatus ursinus
AAGATCAAGAAAGAATAAACACCAAAGAATATGAGATGCCAGGTGCTATTAGCTAGGGAGTGGGGGTAGGAGAGGTGGCATGGTCAGAACTGCACTTTAGGAAAATCACTTTGATATGATAGCTGAATGGAGAATGGATTGGAGTGAGAAGAGACAGGTAGCAGGCAGACCATCTAGTAGGCAATTGCAATAATCCAGGTGTAAGGTGATGAAATCCTGCACCAGGTTGGTGGCAGTATCTGAGAAGAAAAGGGGACATATTTGAGAGCTATTGTAAAGGTGAAATCACAGGCCTAAGCAACAGATTAGATATGGGGTAGGATGAGAGATAGTGAGAGGTCTAGGTTGTGAGTTGGGGAGACTGGGTACCTGTACTCACAAGTTGAAGTCCCCAGAAGGTGCTCACTATTTCTCCTCTCAGAATTCCAGGGGTAAAATTGAGGGATTTGTTTTTTAATACCATTATTCATAAGCCCATGCTAGTATGCAACCTACTGTTTATCTACCAGTTGGACTCCATTGGATTTTTAGAAAAAATACTTCAGGAATAGTTGTCACATTTCATCCAAACCAGTGTGCACACTTTCCTTGCACACACAAGGTCTATGGGGTGAGTAGGCACAAACTTAAAGACAAAGGTAGTAGATCCATTATAGAGCATATGTGTGGCTAAGAAGTACCTCCCAACTCCTAGCCCTGGAAGTCCTTTTCTTCCTTTGTGGTGTTCTCATAAAGTTCTCCTTAAGCATTAGATTTCTGTTGAGCATCAAGAATGATTATGTTTCTAAAGTCAATACCTGGAACATCTCTTCCTTATGAAAGCTCAAAATCCCTTAATCTTCTGCCATTGTCAGGTGACTGTCTTTCCACATCCATCCATAGGCACATCCTCTGTTATTGGTCACTCCTGTCCTGGTGGTCACTACTACAGCTTCTTGTTGCCACTGAAACTTCTAATACAACCTCTAGATCAGGTTGGGGAACCTGTAGCCCTCTAGGTCCTCAAGCG
>NW_020951915.1:0-1455 GCF_900497805.2 Vombatus ursinus
CATTTACACTCATCACAGCTAAAGAACATAGGTAATTTAGCAAACAGGTATCCTGTTTGCATAGCATGTCCTAGGAATGTGGAAAATAAAGCCTCATCTTTTACCTAAAGACCTCACACTTCTTGGCATCACCTTTGTGTTGTGGTAAAGACAAATCTAGAGACTAGCTGCTTGCAGACGGAGACCTTGACTCAAGCCTTTACCCATAAAAGACTGAGCTCATATCTAGAAGTGTTCACTTATTTAGGACAATATCTATCCACCCAGGAAACTGAGCCCCTTTAGTCACCTGAACTAACTTGGGTTTGGGACTTTTGATCTTCCTAGTACCTGCTTGGGCTCTGCAGAGAAGACAAGTCCTCTATAGTTAGCAGCCAAATGAAACTTGTGAAAAACCCTATACTGCCATTAACAAGCCTCTTTTTGCTCCCTAACGAGCCAATTCCCTGTCAGCTCCATCTTGGAGCACCGGTCTTGGATTGTGCAGTCACTGTGTGCTTTGTAGCTCCGGTCTTGGGTCTTATCAGCTATCAAGAATAAGAAAGCCAATATCCATGGAGTCACTAAGCCCTGATCATAATGTGCTTTCCTCAATATTCAATACAATGAGATTGTCACGTTACAGTTCTGTAGAGAAAGGGGACTCTTCAACTCTTCATCTTCCCGTGTAGCAATAGTGGGAGAGACAGTAATGTTCTCATAGGGGGATTCAGCTAAGATGATTCCATTTTGTGGCATTAATGAGGAATGGTCCTCATCTACACTGATTGGCAGGTTGTCATCATCCTTTCTGCAATGTGGATGACCAATCCAGGGACCAGCTGCTTTGAAGCTGAGATCATGGTGATTTCCCTACAGCAGTGACAAATTCATCCCAAGTGCTGGGGAGCAGCTGATCACTTCTGCACCATTTACACTCATCACAGCTAAAGAACCTAGGTAATTTAGCAAACAGGTATCCTGTTTGCATAGCATGTCCTGGGAATGTGGAAAATAAAGCCTCATCTTTTACCTAAAGACCTCACACGTCTTGGCATAACCTTTGTGTTGGGGTAAAGACAAATCTAGAGACTAGCTGATTTCAGACTGAGACCTTGGCTATTGCCTACTCCCATGAGAGAATGATCTCGTATCTAGAAGTGTGTCCATGTATTTAGGACAATATGCATCCAGCCAGGAAACTAAGCCCCTTTAGTCACCTGGACTGAGTTCGGTTTGGGACTCCTGATCTTCCTAGTACATGCTTGGGCTCTGCAGAGAAGACAAGTCCTCTATAGTTAGCAGCCAAATGAAACTTGTGAAAAACCCTATACTGCCATTAACAAGCCTCTTTTTGCTCCCTAACGAGCCAATTCCCTGTCGTCTCCATCTTGGAGCACTGGTCATGGATTGTGCCGTCAGTGTGTGATTTGTAGCTCTGGTCTTCGGTCTTATCAGCTATCAAGAGCAAGGAAG
>NW_020951916.1:0-1980 GCF_900497805.2 Vombatus ursinus
GAAAGAAAATATTTAAAGTATGCCACCAATGATACATTTGCCCCAGCCACCTGCTGGCAATGAATTCAAAGTCATGCCTAGCATACTGGTAAGTCAGTAGACCAATTTCTTAGACAGACTACAGTCTGTGAATCTCTCAGGTATTGCATTTACTTCAAAGCCTCTCCAAAAGATTTTAGTCTAACACACCTATCAGTATTTTGGGTAATATGACTCAAACTAGGGGAGGACTCTCTTCAGCAGCACATGCTTGATACTGAGCTATTTGTTCTCAAATAAGAGATGAGTAAAAATCTTTCCATAGCAGCCTAGCAATATAGACAAATAGTCAGCAGTCTACTCATCTCTGAAGATGTAATACACAGAAGTTAAACTCAATGTATACAAATCAGTATATGTACAGGATAAATAGGAAATAATTAAAAGACAAATAGGAAAAAATTAAAAGCCTGTAAAATTTAAGGGGGTTTAGGGAAGGTTTCATGCAAAAGGTAGGATTTTTGCTGGGACTTAAAGGAAGCCAAGGAGTTAATGGTCTAGTGGAGGAGGGAAAGCCAGGCATGAAGGACAGCCAGAGAAAATGCCCAGAGCAGAGAGATAGAGTGTCTTGTTCCTGCAACAGTCAAGAGACCTGTGTCACTGGATCAAAGATTAAGTGTAGGGGAAGAAGGTATAAGAGTATTAGAAAGGTAGGAAGGGGCTAGGTTATGAAGGATTTTGAATGCCAAACAGAGCATTTTGTATTTGCTTCTGTAGGCAAATAGGAAGCCACTGAAGTTTATTGAGAGTATGGGGGTGGGAGAAGGGAGGGCAGAAGAAGGAGGGAGGGTATGACATGATGAGACCTGCATTTGCCATTTTCTTCTCCAGCTCATTTTACAGATGAGGAAACAGGCAGGCAGGGTTAAGTGACTTACCCAGGGTCACACAACTAGTAAGTATCTGAGGCCACATTTGAACTCAGGAAGATGAGTCTTCTGACTCCAGGCATGGCACTCTATCCACTGTGCCACCTAGCTGTTCCCTCTCCGCATTGTACCATAATACATAATTCTGTAGTATAAAATCTTGATATCAAACAGCCTATAACATAGATATTTCCTCTGTACCTAGGTTATAAAGGAGTTCTACTGTATTTATTACCATCTTACAACCATCTATTGATTTTATAGTCCAAAATTTAACTGCTAAAGAACATGTCCCAAAGAAAAAGAACATAGTTCACAATGTGCCAGAGGTAGGGAACCTGTGGCCTCGAGGCCCCTGGTTTAGACAATTGTAGGCCAACACTTTTAGTCTTCACTGTTAGTGTTAAGGACTAATTCCCCTCTACCCCAACTATATTGCAAGAAAGCTGGTTGCCAAGATATGGTTAGAGCAGAAGGCAGGAAGAGATAAAAGAACAAATATGGAAAGTGAAGATTATTCTTTCCTAGTGTAAAAAAGCAAAGAAATAAAGATTAGAAGCCTTATTCATGAAACAAGACAAGTTGGTCACAAAATTATTACAAAATTAGAGCTTTTGAAATTGTACTTGAAAGATCATGCCAAAACATTTATGTTATCTTCTGCTATATAAGCTATTTGTACCTTAAACACATATTTTTATTTTTTGCTTTTTTGGTTGATACATCCATACCATTTTATTGAAGTTATGAGGGGAAGTAGAGCAAAGAATCAAACTTCAGGCTATCATTTTTGTTTTCTAGAACATCTTTAGAAAGTGAATGTGCCCTTTATGGTAACACAGACTCCTAGAGGAACAAGTATCTTGCAGCATCCAGTTCAGTAAATATTTCAGCAACTTGGACAACTTTCAACAGACCACCGTTACACTGCTGAAACAATCCTCTGTTCAGTTAGCTAACTGAAAAAAATATAGACACTAGAAAATATGCTTTAATAGCCCATGGTTCTACATCCTGAAGCAGAGGAAAGAAAATATTTAAAGTATGCCACCAATGATACATTTGCCCCAGC
>NW_020951917.1:0-1098 GCF_900497805.2 Vombatus ursinus
ACACACACACACACACACACACACACACACACACACACACACACACATATATATGCTCTTAAGCTATCATCATGAATCTCCTTTCCCTTTTACAGCCAAACTCCCAGACAATGCCTTGCATACTTGCTGCCTTCATTTGTTACTTTTTATTGCTTCTCACAGATTTAGAGCTGAGAAGCTCCTCGGAGTTCATCTTGACCAAAGACCTTTATTTTGCATATAAGGAAACTTCCATCTGGACTGGAGAAGTTATTTATTTAATGTCACACAGATCATGCATGGTAGAGCCAAGATGATGGCAGATCCTATGTTTTCCCTGTTGTACCATGCTTTCACAGGATGTTGTTTATGAATCTAAACTCATTATGTCTAAAATAGAACTTATTCTACCTTCCATTAAATCCATCTTTCCTCTTAACTTCCCTGTTTATGTGGAGGATGCTACCATTCTTCCAGTCACTTCCCCTTCCCCCTCCCCCAGACTGAATATTTTTCCAAGTTCTAGTTACTTAAGGTCCCCTGCATCTTATGTCACCTTCTGGTCTTCATTCTCAGGGAAACCACATGAATTTAATCCCTCATCACCCATTGCCTTAAAGATCAAAATCACCTCCTAATATGTCGGTCTGCATTCAGTACATCTCCGAATTAGCTGCCACACTGATATTTCTAAAGCACAGGTCCGATCAGGTCACTTGTCTCTTCAAAACGCTTAAGGATTTCCCTACTGTCTCTAAGATAAAGTACAAACTTCTCTTTCGGGTATTTAAAAACCTCTGCAACTTGGTTCCAACCTATCTTTTCAGGCTGATCACCTATTGCTCTTTCTGCAGTTTATATTACAACCAGCTGGTCTTCTTGTTTCCTATTCATGACATCCCCTTTTCCATTTCTGCCCATTTTCATAGGCTGTTGCCCATGCCTGAACTGCCCTTCATGCTCTCCTCCACTTCTTGAAAAAGCCTAATTCCTTTCAAAGCTCAATTCAATTTTTACTTCCTCTTCCAGGAAGGAGAAACTTCCTGCTTGAATTAGTGGTGAGTAGTCCTTCCCCAAAAGGTTGCTTGGTTGTTGTTGTTTGTGTGTGTGTGTGTGTGT
>NW_020951918.1:0-1098 GCF_900497805.2 Vombatus ursinus
ACACACACACACACACACACACACACACACACACACACACACACACATATATATGCTCTTAAGCTATCATCATGAATCTCCTTTCCCTTTTACAGCCAAACTCCCAGACAATGCCTTGCATACTTGCTGCCTTCATTTGTTACTTTTTATTGCTTCTCACAGATTTAGAGCTGAGAAGCTCCTCGGAGTTCATCTTGACCAAAGACCTTTATTTTGCATATAAGGAAACTTCCATCTGGACTGGAGAAGTTATTTATTTAATGTCACACAGATCATGCATGGTAGAGCCAAGATGATGGCAGATCCTATGTTTTCCCTGTTGTACCATGCTTTCACAGGATGTTGTTTATGAATCTAAACTCATTATGTCTAAAATAGAACTTATTCTACCTTCCATTAAATCCATCTTTCCTCTTAACTTCCCTGTTTATGTGGAGGATGCTACCATTCTTCCAGTCACTTCCCCTTCCCCCTCCCCCAGACTGAATATTTTTCCAAGTTCTAGTTACTTAAGGTCCCCTGCATCTTATGTCACCTTCTGGTCTTCATTCTCAGGGAAACCACATGAATTTAATCCCTCATCACCCATTGCCTTAAAGATCAAAATCACCTCCTAATATGTCGGTCTGCATTCAGTACATCTCCGAATTAGCTGCCACACTGATATTTCTAAAGCACAGGTCCGATCAGGTCACTTGTCTCTTCAAAACGCTTAAGGATTTCCCTACTGTCTCTAAGATAAAGTACAAACTTCTCTTTCGGGTATTTAAAAACCTCTGCAACTTGGTTCCAACCTATCTTTTCAGGCTGATCACCTATTGCTCTTTCTGCAGTTTATATTACAACCAGCTGGTCTTCTTGTTTCCTATTCATGACATCCCCTTTTCCATTTCTGCCCATTTTCATAGGCTGTTGCCCATGCCTGAACTGCCCTTCATGCTCTCCTCCACTTCTTGAAAAAGCCTAATTCCTTTCAAAGCTCAATTCAATTTTTACTTCCTCTTCCAGGAAGGAGAAACTTCCTGCTTGAATTAGTGGTGAGTAGTCCTTCCCCAAAAGGTTGCTTGGTTGTTGTTGTTTGTGTGTGTGTGTGTGTGT
>NW_020951919.1:0-1677 GCF_900497805.2 Vombatus ursinus
TTGATTGGCCAAGAAAGACAAGTTAATGATATTTAGACAACTAAACATTGTAATGATCATAATATGTATCTATATTGTGCCTCATGGTTACAAAAGACTTTCATATACATTCATTATGTCATTGAAGCCTCAGAAAAGTCCTGTGAAGGGGTTAACAGAAGTATTATTTTATATGTGGAGAAATAGTGGCCCGGAGAGGTAAAGTGATGGACTGGAGGATCACTGAGCTAGGAAGTAACACAAGTGGTCTTCTGACTCCAAATCCCTTTTTCATTCCATCACTCCACAGCAGCCAGGCCCCAACAGACCACAATGGTAGACCGTTGTTTAGTTTTCTTAACACTGCCAAATGGCATCCATATGTACCATCAGAAAAACTGCAGGGTTATTATCTACCAATAGAAATAATAACAACAACAACAATATATGCAGTGAGTAAATGGAATGTCATCATCTTTCAACAGAGGGAAAAGACTATGCAATCTCTGGAGCTTTACATATAAATTAGGAAATATTTTAAGGAGACTCATTTAGTTCTGCTTAGGACTGACTTGATTAAGCTGAAGATAAAATAACACTGGTCATGGCTTTAAGGAAAATACAAGGATGAGCACCAGAACATCAATCATTTGCTCTTTGCAGATGATTTGAAGCATTCTGTCAACTCTGAAACTCAACTTCATAAGCAATTGAAAATTACTAGGAATGTTATTGATAACACAAACACAATTTACATAAAATAGTTGAATTCCTTCTCTCTGATAGTTTATTGAAAGTTTTGTGTAAAGGTGCCTGGAAGTCTAGCTCTATCACTTACTGATCATATGACATCGGATAAGTCACTTGACCTCGCTAAGTCAAAATGTCCTATGGGAGGAAAGAATTGTTCTGCAATTTATAATCTTAGATATTTGCCTTGGGACACTGAAAGATTGGGTGATTTTCCTAGGGTCACGCAGACAGTGTAATTCAATGTTTCTTATGGCAAGCAAATTGAAATTTTGGAAAATTATAAATTTTTTCATTTGAAATGGAAAAAATGAAAAATGGAAAAAAAATTTAAATAAAAAATTCAATGGAATATTTTAAAAATTAAAAAAAAAGCAAAAAATTGAGGATAATCTCTAGCACTGCTATTCTCTCATTGGGCTATGTCCAAAAATGTATGTGTCATCCTACATTTTAAGCCAGTGCTTAGTGAGAACCCTAGAGGTACGTGCTAGCTATGAGGAAGTAAAATCAGGAAGACAAGCAGAGCTATTGCAAAAATATGTCGAAATAACTATGCTCCAAATTAGGATACAGGCATAAAGCGCTTTACTTCTAAAAACCTGCCTACTCAGTAGCGTATCTAGACTGAGGGTTTATGGCATATTGTAATGGCAGTATGGTGGTGAAGGAAGAGGAAGTTAAATGGTCTTTTTATATGTGGAGAAATAGTGGCCCGGAGAGGTAAAGTGATGGACTGGAGGATCACTGAGCTAGGAAGTAACACAAGTGGTCTTCTGACTCCAAATCCCTTTTTCATTCCATCACTCCACAGCAGCCAGGCCCCAACAGACCACAATGGTAGACTGTTGTTTAGTTTTCTTAACACTGCCAAATGGCATCCATATGTACCATCAGAATGGAATATCACCTTACAGAGATTACATGTTCTGCATGTGTCTAACTGAT
>NW_020951920.1:0-4002 GCF_900497805.2 Vombatus ursinus
AGTTAGTGATTGGTTCTGATGAGGACAGGGAAAGAGGATTGTGGAGCAGGGCAAGCTGCTGGGAGGGCAGGCTGGGGCAGGGCAGGGCAGTGAGGGCTTCAGATGTCCCAAGAACTGTCCAAAGGCACTTCTCCTGGGGGGAGTGGAGAGAGGAGGGTTGGGAGGGTGGCCAAGACAGAGTTTGTGGTCTTAACTTTCCCTTGGGTCCATATCTGGACTCTCAGTCCTGGGGAGGGGAGGGATGAGGTGCTCCTCCTCCCCTCTTCCTCTCCTCCCACTCCTTCTCCTCCCTCTGGGAAACAATGATGGCTGCGCATTTACATAGCACTTTAGTGCTTTCCAGACATTGCTGCTTAGATGGCATTAACCTCATTGGAAATAAGCAAATGCCCCAGGCCAATCTAAGACATGAAGCAAAGAGGGCTCAAGGTGAGAGAAAGACATAGAGACAGAAGATGATGGCCTTGAGGTCTGGCCCTGGGCCTCCCAGGAGCTCTCTGTTCCTGTTGCCTCGGGATCCCCTGCTCATTTACACAGAGGTCACTGTCAGCAATCTGAACCTCTCCTGAAGACCCTTCCTGCTGGGTCTCAGGCCTCTGCCCTAGCCTAAGTGGAAAGCTGGCACAGATCCTTTCCTAGAGTCCCCCAAACTTGGATCCTTAAGCTAGGCTTGGTCCTCAGGCCTGCCTATGCACCCTCAGAGCCCCATGGAAGGTCCCAGACCCCCCAATCTGCCAGAGACCCAGAGAAAATGGTCACTCCCCGCTTCCCGCCCCCCAGGCTGGAGCCTCCCAAGGCTTGAGCACAGGCATCCTGTGCCAGTCCTTCAGCTACTCTTGGCCTCAGAAGCTGAGTCTCCTTGTCATTCTGCCAAAAGGCCCCTCCCTTTCTTTGTATATTGTGTGTATATATTGTGTGTCACCACTCAACGGTCCAGCTTCTGCTCCTGAGCAAAGTGGCTTCAGGCAGCATGGCCCTTTGATAGCTGATGCAGTCTGGCCTTGGCATCCTGCTCCAATGGAGCCCTGCAGCCTTGGTGGGCTCTGTCTGAGTTCATGCTTCCTTTATTACCACAGCCAATGAGCGTTGTCTTCAAGAGAAGTCAGAGATATACTTCTGAAGCATGTCACTGCATAAAGGAGGGGACATCTCGCACAGGATCCTTCATTCTTGGTATGGGGGGGCACTGAGTAGGTGGAAGGAGGCCCACCAGAAAGGGGAGGGGAGAGTATCAGGGGTAGATCTCACTTTCTTCCTCCCTCTTCATGGAATGGTTCACAAGTGTGAAAGTAAAGTAAGGGAGAAAGATGGCCAGGCTAAACCCAAAGAAAGAGGTTGATAAGGGAGAAATGAATAGGGGGCAGAAAGATGATTTTTCCTTTCTCCTTTTCTTCCTTTCAAGTTCATGTAAAAGTACAGGTTGACAGAGATATGTTGGGTTTGGCCCTGACCCCCCAGGATCATGTTTTCTCATGTGGGGCTATGGAGCTATGGAGACCAGAACATAGCTATGGAGCTATGGAGACCAGAACATAGCTATGGAGCCATGGAGACCATCACTGGCAAAGCGACAGATCACTCATTCAGGAAAGGCTTCCCATAGGAGGTGGGAAGAGAAAGAGATGGAGGGGAGAAGGGACAGAAGTGTGTGACATACCCAGAGGAGGGTACCAATCGGCAGTAACTGCCAGGGCTGCCAAGGTCGGAGGAAAGACTTCTTGGAGCTGCTGCCCATGTTGTGTTATTCACTTCTGGAGTCAAACATGTATGTGCCCACATTCCACAACACACTGATCATAGGTTCTCCACTTCTTGTGGAGAAACATCAGTACTGCCCATGATAAGGTAAACTGCAGGGGAGGACTGGCTCACTGTTGGGGCAGGCAAAGTGGACAGCTTGCTACGTGATGGCCTTGGGCATGTCCTCTGCCCCCAGACAGCCAAGGCCATGTTGGGGATGGCCAAAAGGCACCTTGAAAGCTTCATTCCTCAAGGGGAAGAGATCTGTGTCTAACAGTCTCAGAACTGAATAATCTCAGGCTTGACATGAACTCGGAGGCCATCTTGTTCAGTTTGAACTTGACGGAAACGGAGCTCACTCCCCACAATGGTGCCCAGAAGTGGTCACTTGGTTCTCCCCAAAGACCTCCTGTTCTCATGACCTCTAAGGGCAGCCGCTGGGTTTCCCTAGCTCTCGTTTTGAGCAAGGCGTTCCTTTCCTGAAGCTCACCTCTGCAAGTCCCTCTTTGTTCTGAAAATACCACTGCAGAGGAGAACACATGAAACTGTCAGCTAGGAATGGTTATTCCTAGATTCTTTTTTCATTAGATGGAAGACCTGGGATGTATGGGATGAAAGGAAGGTGGGGAAGGGTGAAAATGCTGGGGCCCTAAATGCAAGAGTGGGAGCTAAATGGAGAGATGGGCAGTCAGTAAAGTGCTGTTCTCTGCAGGGTGTGATTCGGATAGATCCATCAGGGAACAAGAAGTCAGCAGGGACAGAATTAACATGCAAAATGGGGGAGAAGTGCCTGGAATCAGTAGGCTGGTGGATGTGTGTCTGCAGAGTAATGAAGGGAAAGGTTTCAAGGGAGGCATCAACCCTTAAACATGGTGGTTGACCTCCTGACCTCCAGATGGGGTACAAGGCTTCTTGGTTGGGAGGGGAAGGCAGTAACGACTAGGAGGATGAGGAAGGTTTTCCTTACATCAAGAAAATGGTCTCTGAAACTTTGAGTCTTTGTTCTGTGGCCTGCAAATATGATTGGGAAACCCAATGCATAAAGCTGTTACCAGCCCAATATGACCCAGTCAAATATGTCAGTGAGCCCAGGTTGGCTGGGCTGAGAAGGGGGATAGGGCCTGAAGGGCCCCAGAATAGAGGTGAAAGTCAGAAAGGGGAGACAGGGGTAAGAAAGTTAAATTTGATCTAGATGACAACTTGGGGGTGTGGTGGGCTGGGGTGGAGAGCAGGGGAGGAGTCAAGCAACAGGACTCAGAGAAGGAGAGGGGACACACACAGCTGGGTGGCCAGTCCAAGGTTTCCAGATGGGGTCACCTCCTCCCATTTGAAAAGTCCTCAAGATCAAGGGCCAGTGTCAGTGGCTTCAAGGAGGCCACATCAGGCCCAGAGACCTCACATTGATGGCACATAGCCTGGGGCACTGCCACAGGCTGACCATGAGCACCTCTCTCCTATCTGTCCCAAACCTCCCATGGCCTCCATTTTTCTCCTTCCTTTCCTCTCTGGAGCTCTCCCATCCCAGTGGCAGAGGACAGTGGGAACAGAGCCCAGAGGAGGCAAGACTCCCAGAGCCACAATGCTTAGGTCCCACCCTATTCAACTAGACTGCCCTAGAAGGCCATTGCTACTGGAGCCACTCCCAAAGCCTGCTGAGACCTCTTGAAGAGAGCTGTGGATGGGTACTGCTCTCAGTCTAGGGAGTGAGGAAGTCCATAGGCCGCTCTGAGGATTTTAGACTTCAGTTTCTTTCTTTCTGAAAGTCCCAGCACTTCTTGGATCTCTCTCTTTCACGGTTCATTTCCCTTTTTTGGGTCTCTGTCTGTTCATCTGTCTGTCTTCCTATCTCTGTCTCTGTCCTGTTCCCCAACCCCATGCCTTCATCTCCCTCATCCTCCTCTCCAGCTGAGTGAGAAAGTGAAGATGGAAACCCAGTGGCATCTACCTTGTCTTAGCTCCAAGGACCTCAACTCTTATGATTCCTGGATCAAAACCCAGCTAGCATTGTACTCCCATCTCCACTCCCCCCTCCCCTCTCCTCAGCACTCCTCAATCTTTCCCCAATGTTACAAATGGCAAGTCTGAGTCAGAGGATCATTAAGACTTAGTACCTATCAATGCCCCTCCCTATGGGGGTCTGTGCCCTGGATCTGTTCTGGGCTCCTAAAGCTTCAGCTTCCTGAAAGCCTGGGCTTCAAGAGACTCCTGACTTCCTCTACACAGACTTTCCCAGGATCCCCCTCCCACCTTCAGGGATGGCCT
>NW_020951921.1:0-2721 GCF_900497805.2 Vombatus ursinus
AGTTCAAGTTTTAATAGCTCAAGACTGCACTAAGATTTTTGGGACACCCGGCATATGTAAGTACGTACGTATGCCTGTATGTATGTGTATAAAAGATGACAATTTTGTTCAGAAAAAGAATCTGTAAAGTGAGATTAATAATATTTATGCTCTCTCTCTCTGGGTTGTCATGAACTTCACAAGCCAGAAAACATCATAGAAATGCAAATTATTGTATTTGTATTGCATTTTAGAGAGGAGAATTCTGGGGTTCAGAGAGGTCATTTCCCCAAGGGCACACAGCTGATGGCAAAGCCTGGACTTGTGCCTCCCCATCTACCTTCTCCCTCCTCCAGCCTGATCCTCTCTCCTCCAACCGCCACCCAAGCCCTTTACCAAAGAGCTAGGCTAGGAGTTCTGAGGACTTTGCAAAGGCTCTCCCGTCCAGGGGTAGGAGGTTGCCCAACTGATATATACACATACATATATAGAGAAACACATACATATATGCATATATAGATACATACACATATATTACAGCATATAGAGAACTATATGAGTATGCATATATACTACAGTTATACAATATATGTACACACATACCCACATATATACATACACACACATATATACATATATTACAACATATATAGAACTACATGTATGTATATGTACTACAACTATACAACATATACACACATACCCACATATATACATACATACACATGTATACATATATTACAACTTATGTAGACTTACAGGTGCATGTACATATACTGCAATCATACAATATATACACACAGACATATACACACTACAAAGTCACACAGCAAGTAGGAAGAGAGTTTATTCCTGGATGTTGGATTCCAATACTACTTCAGCAGCCCACAAGCATTCATTGGCAGGTATTCATTAAGCACCTACTGTATGCCAGGTCCAATTCTAGGGACTAGGGCTCATTTGATCCTGACATCATTAGCCTGTTATCTCCATTTTAGAGATGAGGAAATTGAGCCTTAGAGGGGCTAAGCAACCTTGCCCCAGGTTACACTGCTAATAACTGCCTGAGGCAGGATTTGAACTCCTATCTCCACTTTATTACTCCCTCTTCTAAAAGATTGTGTTTTTTGTACAAAGTGAAACTCTGAAGATAAAGTTTTAGTAGGCTTAATCCTACCTGTGTGGCAGAGGATGATTTCTGGGGCTTCCGATGTCCTTCATTATGGCTAAGGTATGCCAGCAGAGTCTTCAGGAAATGAAGGGCCCTCCAGGAGTGCATTCCTAGAAGCAAGTGGGGACTTAATGAATATTGCTCTGCTCAATGCTAAGTGCCCCCTTTAAGGACTGCAAGATTAGAAACTGGACTTCAGAGATTTTTCTCTCAAAGCACCTACTTCAGCTGATCTGACTTTTCCTCTATTCCCGACAGCCTTGTGGCTTAGTAAACAAACAGATGTTTCAGCCTAATCAAAAATAGAAGTTCACTTTGATGTCGTGTTTTGTAGTTTGCAAAGCTTTGTGTTCACAGCCACCCTGACAGGTAGACTGCGAACAGATCATTTTCCCCATTTCACAGGCTTGAAAACTGAGTCTCACAGAGATTAAATGACTTACTCTGGTCAGCCAGCTAGTAAGTGGCAAATACAGGTATCCTGAATCTAAGTCAAATCAAGTCAACACCCATTTATAAATCATCTACCATGTGCTAAGCACTACGCTAAGCACCAGAGATACAAAGAAAGGCAAAGACAGCCCTTGCCCTCAAGGAGCTCATAGTTTAATAGAGGAGATAACCTGGAAACTACTAGGTATAGACAAGATTCATACAGGATCAAAAGTGCAGTGCTCTATCTATTGCCTGAAATTTATCTGTTAAATGGTTTCTATACAGTATGGCTAGTTTTGTCCGGGACACAATAGAGGCTAGAATATGTGTAAGGCATGGTCCTTACCTCTGAAGAATTCACAATCTGATTGATGAGACAATCTTTACCCATAGTAAGCAATGGGATATCACAGGCATCCTACTGAACTCTGGAGTAATTTATAGCTAGGATACAATGTGGGGGTGAGGGAAAAACTATGTCCATTGCCTATTCTACTCACCAAACATAAATTATATAGCAGAGCACTTAAGATAGAGTAGTAAAATAAATAGCAAGGAAAAGATTGTATAAGAGGATCATTCTCTGACCCAATACACAAAGGAATGCAATGTCCCACAAACTCATGTGCCAGTGGAGAAAAGGATAAATCCCTACAAAAATATATGCTCTGAAATTAAAAAGAATTTTGGCTTCAGTACTGGCTGCCTTGCATCACAGAGGAAGCATCCTTTCCTGCCCAAGTTCTCAAAGCTCTGTCTTTCTAGCAACAGCTGAGCCTCATTACTATTGGCTGGGGGGGGGGGGCGCACAGCTGCTTGGCATGGTCCAAGAACTCCCTTGCCACCACTAACCCACTCTCACTGTTCTTCACTTCTGAAGCTGGCACTCACTGCTTCTTTGCCCAAGTTAACAATCCACCCAGTGCTACTTTAATGGGGAAACACAGTTGTTTTCTTAGAGTGGCATGGCTTGGACAGCATGCCTCAAGGCTAGTCAACACCTTTCCAGAGACTTCTTTAATTTTCCTGTTTCCTCCTGACTGGCACACCGACTAGTGGTTTTAAGACTTCAGATGCATCCTCAGTACATAGTCTTTAATCTTAGGAAAATTAGAGCTGCAAAAATGTTAGCTAGG
>NW_020951922.1:0-2628 GCF_900497805.2 Vombatus ursinus
ATAGTTCAAGTTTTAATAGCTCAAGACTGCACTAAGATTTTTGGGACGCCCGGCATATGTAAGTACGTATGTATGCCTGTATGTATGTGTATAAAAGATGACAATTTTGTTCAGAAAAAGAATCTGTTAAGTGAGAGTAATAATATTCATGCTCTCTCTCTCTCTGGGTTGTCATGAACTTCACAAGCCAGAAAACATCATAGAAATGCAAATTATTGTATTTGTATTGCATTTTAGAGAGGAGAATTCTGGGGTTCAGAGAGGTCATTTCCCCAAGGGCACACAGCTGATGGCAAAGCCTGGACTTGTGCCTCTCCATCTACCTTCTCCCTCCTCCAGCCTGATCCTCTCTCCTCCAACCCCCACCCAAGCCCTTTACCAAAGAGCTAGGCTAGGAGTTCTGAGGACTTTGCAAAGGCTCTCCCGTCCAGGGGTAGGAGGTCGCCCAACTGATATATACATATACATATATAGAGAAACACATACCATATATGCATATAGAGATACATACACATATATTACAGCATATAGAGAACTATATGAGTATGCATATATACTACAGTTATACAATATATGTACACACATACCCACATATATACATACATAAACATGTATACATATATTACAACTTATGTAGACTTACAGGTGCATATACATATACTGCAATCATACAATATATATACACAGACATATACACACTGCAAAGTCACACAGCAAGTAGGAAGAGAGTTTATTCCTGGATGTTGGATTCCAATACTACTTCAGCAGCCCACAAGCATTCATTGGCAAGTATTCATTAAGCACCTACTGTATGCCAGGTCCAATTCTAGGGACTAGGGCTCATTCGATCCTGACATCATTAGCCTGTTATCTCCATTTTAGAGATGAGGAAATTGAGCCTTAGAGGGGCTAAGCCACCTTGCCCCAGGTTACACTGCTAATAACTGCCTGAGGCAGGATTTGAACTCCTATCTCCACTTTATTACTCCCTCTTCTAAAAGATTGTGTTTTTTGTACAAAGTGAAACTCTGAAGATAAAGTTTTAGTAGGCTTAATCCTACCTGTGTGGCAGAGGATGATTTCTGGGGCTTCCGATGTCCTTCATTATGGCTAAGGTATGCCGGCAGAATCCTCAGGAAATGAAAGGCCCTCCAGGAGTGCATTCCTAGAAGCAAGTGGGGACTTAATGAATATTGCTCTGCTCAATGCTAAGTGCCCCCTTTAAGGACTGCAAGATTAGAAACTGGACTTCAGAGATTTTTCTCTCAAAGCACCTACTTCAGCTGATCTGACTTTTCCTCTATTCCCGACAGCCTTGTGGCTTAGTAAACAAACAGAGATGTTTCAGCCTAATCAAAAATAGAAGTTCACTTTGATGTCGTGTTTTGTAGTTTGCAAAGCTTTGTGTTCACAGCCACCCTGACAGGTAGACTGAGAACAGATCATTTTCCCCATTTCACAGGCTTGAAAACTGAGTCTCACAGAGATTAAATGACTTACTCTGGTCAGCCAGCTAGTAAGTGGCAAATACAGGTATCCTGAATCTAAGTCAAATCAAGTCAACACCCATTTATAAATCATCTACCATGTGCTAAGCACTATGCTAAGCACCAGAGATACAAAGAAAGGCAAAGACAGCCCTTGCCCTCAAGGAGCTCATAGTTTAATAGAGGAGATAACCTGGAAACTACTAGGTATAGACAAGATTCATACAGGATCAAAAGTGCAGTGCTCTATCTATTGCCTGAAATTTATCTGTTAAATGGTTTCTATACAGTATGGCTAGTTTTGTCCGGGGCACAATAGAGGCTAGAATATGTGTAAGGCATGGTCCTTACCTCTGAAGAATTCACGATCTGATTGATGAGACAATCTTTACCCATAGTAAGCAATGGGATATCACAGGCATCCTACTGAACTCTGGAGTAATTTATAGCTAGGATACAATATGGGGGTGAGGGAAAAACTATGTCCATTGCCTATTCTACTCACCAAACATAAATTATATAGCAGAGCACTTAAGATAGAGTAGTAAAATAAATAGCAAGGAAAAGATTGTGTAAGAGGATCATTCTCTGACCCCATACACAAAGGAATGCAATGTCCCACAAACTCATGTGCCAGTGGAGAAAAGGATAAATCCCTACAAAAATATATGCTCTGAAATTAAGAAGAATTTTGGCTTCAGTACTGGCTGCCTTGCATCACAGAGGAAGCATCCTTTCCTGCCCAAGTTCTCAAAGCTCTGTCTTTCTAGCAACAGCTGAGCCTCATTACTATTGGCTTGGGGGGGGGGGCACACAGCTGCTTGGCATGGTCCAAGAACTCCCTTGCCAACACTAACCCACTCTCACTGTTCTTCACTTCTGAAGCTGGCACTCACTGCTTCTTTGACCAAGTTAACAATCCACCCAGTGCTACTTTAATGGGGAAACACAGTTGTTTTCTTAGAGTGGCATGGCTTGGACAGCATGCCTCAAGGCTAGTCAACACCTTTCCAGAGACTTCTTTAATTTTCCTGTTTCCTCCTGACTGGCACACCCACTAGTGGTTTTAAGACTTCAGATGCATCCTCAGTACGTAGTCTTTAATCTTAGGAAAATTAGAGCTGCAAAAATGTTAGCTAGG
>NW_020951923.1:0-1879 GCF_900497805.2 Vombatus ursinus
TGAATCTGGGGAAAGAACCAGCCAGAGTGTAGAATGGTAGATTTTGAGAGAACCAAAGAGAAAACCTTAAAAGAAGCCTCTCTGAGGTGAAAAGGAAAGAAAGTTTGATTCTTCTTTGAATGAGAAAGACTTCCATTGTAAGGAGAGGTTACAGAAGCAGTTGAGGAAAGGAAGGAGGCAAAGGGAATCTAGAGTGGTCCTTGAAATACCAGGACAGATGAATGACAAAAGTTGATCCAAGGCTGAAGATGTTAAGATGAAAGAAAATAGATTTTCTGGTAGGGAATAAGAATTGACTTTGAAGAACACCTTTCTGGAACAATTTCTTGAAAGTAGAGGATTGAAGGCAAATTGCATTTCAAGGTAAAGTGGAAGAAGCTAAGGTTGAAACTCAATGCCTAGGAGAAGTCAGGAGGACATTTCATTCTATGATAAACTGCTGTAGATTTTCTGTAGAATGAAGAAAATTGAGGTGTCTAACTGATTGTATGACACTTGAAAAATTCTTTTTCCTTTTAATAATTCAGTTACATATGTGAAATAAAACAAAAAAAAATCATCTTGTTTCCTAATGGCATTAAAAGAATTAAAATATTATCATTAAGTTCTTTAGGGATATAAATATCAATCTCTGGCTAAATAACAACATAGTAAAGACTGATTTATCAGGCCTTCTATCTAGTGAAAATATTCTATTTACTTCTTCAAAATAATGAAAGCAGCTACTATGGTAATAGGGGATGGGCCAATGGAGGTCTAGTCCTTCGAGTATAATGGGTCCTCTGTCTTGAGAAGCTTGCATACGTATATATTTAATAGATGGCCCTGCCCTCCATTTCAGAAAAGGAGTGAATATTCTGTGTGTTTCCTCTTGAATTACTACTGTGTGATAATGAAGTCTTAATTGGCTGTTGAACCTGAAGTGAGTGTGCATACAAATGGTTCCAATGAAGGAACTTGACCTATTTTTTCCTGGTAGCTTTTACAGTGTCTTGATTTCTCATAAAGTCATTAGCTTCCAATTGCTCCATTCTAATTTTTAAGGAAGTATTTTCTTCAGTAATCTTTTGGACTTCCTTTTTCATTTGGCCAATTTTGCTTTTGAGGGCATTCTTCTCCTCATTGGCTTTTTGGACCTCTTTTGCCATTTGGGTTAGGCTATTTTTTAAGGTGTTATTTTCTTCAACATTCTTTTGGGTCTCCTTTAGCAAGCTGTTGACTTGTTTTTCATGATTTTCTTGCATCACTCTCAGTTTTTCCTCTACTTCTCTTACTTGCTTCTCAAAATCCCTTTTGAGCTCTTCCAAGGCCTGGGACCAATTCATATTTTTCTTGGAGGCTTTGGATGTAGGAGCTTTGACTTTGTTGTCTTCTTCTGGTTGTATGTTTTGATCTTCTTTGTCACCAAAGTAAGATAAAATAGTCTGACTCTTTTTGCGCTGCTTGCTCATGATCCCAGCCAATTATTTGAGTTTTAAACTCTTTATTAAGGTAAAAGTCTGCTTCCAATGTGAAGAGTGTACTGTCCCAAGCTTCAGGGGTTTGTACAGCTGTTTTCAGAGGTACTTCTAGGGACCTGTAAATTTTCAGTTCTTCCAAGGTGGTATGATAAGGGACAAGGTGTTTCCTCTCCACCTCCACAACAAGCTCCACCTCACCAGCGTTCCTCCTCGCCCCAGGACTGCCCCTCAGAACTCTGACCCACATCCAAGCACTGGTAAAGCAAGAGATTCCTGCCTCAGCACTGGCAAAGAGATCCTTGCAATCCCTCTCTGATCAGCCACTCGATTCCCCCTCAGTCTGTGGGCCGGAAGCTCAGGAAAAAGCCAAGGCCCCGGGCTGCGCTGGAGAACCGCAGTCACAGACTTTTCCCACTGAT
>NW_020951924.1:0-1046 GCF_900497805.2 Vombatus ursinus
ATGATACGCCATCCTATCTGGCTCCTCCCCAGAGAAGGAAGAATCTTTTTGCCCCTTCCATTCTTGAATTCTGTCTGCTAAGTCATAAATGGATTGCTGTCTGTGTTAGTGAAAAGACATCAAAAAAAAATTATGGCTCCTCAAAGGAAGTTCTCTGTCCTGAGCTGCAACAGACTCAAAGAGAAAATGGTTGGCGTATCAGCTGAGAGTATCAATGTAAGAGGAAGCTAGGAGGCACAGTGGCTGGAGTTCTAGACCTGAGCCCTTACTAGCTTTGTCACTTCAACTGCTCTGTGCCTCAGAGAATGCTAAGGACAGCCTTCCAAAGTCTAAATAATTCAAACCATTAATCAAGAATTCCTCTGTTATAATTGCACCAGGTAATAATATTTCTCTAATCCTCTCCACTCCCAAACTTCCTCCATCATCCACCATCTTTTTGTTCCAGTGTTGGAGGAAGCTGTGGCCCTCTTCCTTCCATCCCATTCAGGAGCTTGTCCTTCAATCATTCCTTCTATTGCTGTCTCTGTCTGTCTCTCTGTCCGCCTCCTAAAATCCAATCCTGTGAATCAAACTGCTGGCTGGTCATCAATCAGTACCTGCATGTTTCTACTCAATCTCAACATGCCCAAAACAGAACTCATTCTCAAAATGGTGGATGAGAAAAGTCTTTGGACTTGGAGTCCAAAGAGACCAGTGTTTCTCGGTCCAATCTCAAACATTCACTGATTGTATAACAAAAAGGAAATCAATTGACCTCTCTGAGCCAAAGACTCCATCTGTAAAATGGGTATCATAATATCCATAATACTTATCAGGTAGGACTGTTGCAAGAATCAAATGAGACCATGGATGTAAGGTGCAGGCCTTAAGGCATGACACAAAGGTCAGCCTATTATTACCCCCCCTAAACTTACTCCTCTTTCAAATGCCTTATTGATTGAGGATACCACCCAACTCCCAGTTACTCAGGTTCAAAATTTGACTGTTTCTTGATTTTTCCTTCTCCCACAAACCCCACACTCAGTCAATGACAAAGTCTTATT
>NW_020951925.1:0-32856 GCF_900497805.2 Vombatus ursinus
CTGCCTCCTCTGTCTCCCTCATCTGCCGGCCCACCTGCTGCAAACCCTCCTGCTGCACCCCCACCTGTGGCCAAAACTCTTGCTGTTGACCACAGGGTGCTCTGTCTCCCTGACTCTCTACCGCTGCGTGACTTCTGTGGGCCTCCTAGATCCATCCCCCAACATCAGCCTGAACGCCTGGCCGGCATCCCCCCCAAAGGCATTGAGACCACCAGGCCACAGAAAACAAACCACCCCAAACACCTCACCCACCCCAGGCCCTTGCTGGGCCCCCTCCAAACCATGACTCCTGCTTTCCCATGCACCGAGATCAGCGTCTGTCATCCTGGCACTGCCTGCAGCTCTCACGCTCTCTCTAGGAGTGTGCGGGGATGGCCCCATCCATGGGCCCACCTGGAAATAAACTGCATCCACTCACCTTCTTGGCCTCTCACTTGTCCTTTTTCCTTGTCCTCAGCCCACTGGGGAAAGGGGAAGCATAAGTCCTGCACAAGGCAGCCTGCAGAGCCCACCAGACTATAGGAGACAGTGCACAAACTGACCACCCTGCCACGCACAGGCCTCACAGTGGTCATACAGAGCCATGCCCTGACACACCCCTCCCCAACCCACACTCTGCCACGTGCATTCCCATCCACCTGCCCACCAGGCCGCTATCCCCTTGTCTTAAAATCCTTCGCCTGCATGCACCAACCCAGCACCGGCCAGGAGACCAGCTCCCACTCAGGAGTGACTTTTGCGTGCTCATAGAAAGGTTGTTATGCAGCTGGCTGGCACATTTCTTTTGCCTAGCCCAGGCTCACTGAAGCAGGGATGCAGCAGTTGGGGCTGCAGGGACCAGCCTGGCAGCAGGTGAATTGGCAAGGGCTATCTCCACAGCAGGAGGGGGAACACAGACTGCCTGGCAGCTGGTCACAACACACATGCTGGCTGGCAGAGCAGGGCCACATAGGAAGCCAGGCAGCATCAAGGACAGATGCAGCAGATGGGCTTACAGCAGACCATCACAGAGCAGGTTGTGGGACATCTGGTGTGGCCGGTGGTCAGGACTCTGAGGAGCAGAGCAGAGGAGGGTCTTTTATTTGGACAGCTCCTTCCAGTCTGAGGCTTCTGTAAGTCTGGATGTGTATGGATAAAAGCAACATACAAATACTTCGGTCATCTTCCTGTTGTTTTTATTTTTACAGTCCTCCTTTCAATGTCTTGCTGTAATGTTTTCTCTGATCAGCTGATTACAAACTTTTCATGGTTTGAAGCTAGTTTGGCACCTTTTTGTGTCTTCCATCACATAAACCAGATTTTTTATTCAGACTCTAATTCGATTTTGTTCTATTCTTCCCAACAGTCCCACTCCCCAAGACTCAATTCTCAAGACAATTATGTATCATAGGTGCTATGGGTTTTCATGGGAGGAAAAGATCATTCACTTTAGGAAGGACTTTGGATGGTAGACTACAGTACCACAGCTGCATACACATGTAGGAAGCCAGATCCCTCAGGTGCCTTGACTTCCACTGCTTACACTCTTAGAGAATGTTGAGAGCAGATTCTAACACCTTGCTTGAGCCGAGATCTTATCTCACTTCCAGCTGAAAAGCTTAATTATTCTTCTGTATATCTTGATGGAAGTAGGCAGAACCATTTAATGGAAAGAAGACTAGATCTCAGAAGACCTGGGTTTGAACCAAACTGTGCATACCCTTTGATCCAGCAATACCACTACTAGGTCTATATCCCAAAGAGACCAAAGAAAACAGAAAAGGACCTACGTGTACAATAATATTTATAGTAGCCCTTTTCATGGTGGCAAAATATTGGAAATGGCGGGGATGCCCATCAGCTGGGGAATTACTGAACAAAATGCAGTATATGAATGTGGTGGAATACTACTGTGCAATAAGAAATGATGAGCAGGGAGACTTCATAAAAACCTGGAAAGACTTGTATGGACTCCTGTTAAGTGAAACGAGCAGAACCAGGAAAACATTGTACACAGTAACAGCAACATTGTAACAATGATCAACTACGAATGACTTAGCTTCACAGTGCAATGATCCAAGACAATTCCAAAGCACTCATGAAGGAAAGTGCTGTCCACCTCCAGAGAAAAATTGATGGAGTCTGAGTACAGATTGAAGCTGACTTTTTTCCACTTACTTTATTATTTTTCATGGTTTTGATCTGTTTCTTCTTTCACAACTGTGACTGATATGGAAATATGTTTTATATAATTGCATATATATAACCTACATCAAATTGCCTACCATTTTTGCAAGAGGAGGGAGGGACAAAAATTTGGAACTCAAAATCTCATAAAATGAATGTTAAAAATTGTCTTGGGGGAAAATACTATTAAAAAAAAGAAATAGGGGCAGCTAAGTAGCACGGTGGTTAGAGCTACAGCCTTGGAGTCAAGAGAATCTGAGTTCAAATCTGGCCTCACACATTTGAAACTTACTAGCTGTGTGACTCAGGGCAAGTCACTTAACCCCAATTACCTCACCAAAAAAAGTGAAAAAAAGAAATAAAAAAGGATTTGCACCTAAAAAGAGACATTTGTTTTGTATCTAATATAAATAAGATACAGGTAAGAAGTGGCATGGAGAGTATGATCTGGGATCTGTTCCACCTTTGCAAAACAGAAAGATGGCCATTTTAGCATGCCCTACAGACTAGGGAAGGGTAGGGGTAAGGCAGGATCAAGGACTTCTGAAATTCAGAAATCTCTCCTCTCTCCAGAGGGATATGAGGCTAGACATGATGATATGCCACACTTCAAATGTCTCTAGTCTAGAGCAACAACCCCTTTCTTATATTGCTGCCCAGGTAGCTCTCCAGGGAAGAAACCCAGGCTATGTATAGCCATATTTTCAAAAGTGCTCCAAATCACTAATTATCAGAGAACTAATAATTAAAGCAACTCTGACATTCCACCTCACACTCATCAGTTTGGGCAGAGATGACAAAAAAAGGGAAATGACAACTGCTGGTGGGTCAGTGAGGAAACAGGCACACTGATGCCAGGCTTGATGGAGCTGTGGATGGACACAAGCATTCTGGAAAGCAATTTGGAATCATGCCCCCAAAGCTACTAAATGGCATGTGCCCCTTGACCAAGTGATATCATTGCTAGGCCTAGTCAAAAAGATCAAAGAAAGAGGAGAAGGTCCTATGTGTATAAAAATATTTATAGCAGTTTTTTTTGTGGCAGCAAAGAATTAGGAATTAAGGGAGTACCTTAAAATTGAACAAATTGTGGCCTAGGATGTGATTGAATACTATTGTGCTGTAAGAAATAAAGATAAAGACAGTTCCAAAGAGACCTGGGAAGACTGCTTTGAAGTGATACAGAGGTGAGCAGAACCAGGAGCCCAGTTTATACTATAGTATCAATATTGTAAATAAAAACAATTAAGAAAAATGTGAGAATTCTGACAAACTAAATGAACAAACATGGCCCCAGAGGGCTCATGAGGAACAATGACTGAGAGAGAATGAACTAACCATGAGAAACATATTTTTGAACTTGACCAACATGGAAATTTGTTTTGTTTGACTATAATTATACAACATAGAGTTTCCTCCTGCCTGCCTGTTTCTCTCTTCCTTCCTTCTTTTCTTTCTCTTTCTTTCTCACAGGCAAGAGGGAGGTGGGAGGGAAGGAGAAAAAATAAACATCTGATCATTGAAAAACAAACAAAATGAAAGGGTTGAATGTTTCAAAAAAGAGGACTAGGGGCAGTTTGAGAGTGGACGAGTAGCGTCTTAAAACTGTGGCCATTTGGGGGCAGCTAGGTGGCGCAGTGGATAGAGCACCGGCCCTGAAGTCAGGAGGACCTGAGTTGAAACGTGACCTCAGACCAAACACTTGACACTTACTAGCTATGTGACCCTGGGCAAGTCACTTAACTCCAATCGCCTACAAAAAAAAATACCAATTAAATATTAGTGGCAGCTAGGTGACACAGTAGATACAACATCGGTCCTGGATTAAGGAGGACTTGAGTTCAAATCCGGCCTCAGACATGTAACACTTACTAGCTGTGTGACCCTGGGCAAGTCACTTAATCCCATTGCCTAGCCAAACAAACAAAAAAAAGAAAGAAAGAAAGAAAAAAGAAAAGAAAATAGAGGGAAAAAAAACTGTGGCCATTTGGTCTGACCATGAGATTTGTCTTTGGATTCTTTTCAATTGTGGTGACTTTCTTGGGAAAAAAAAAAAAAAAGAGTTCACCCAGTTCTTACCAGCAGTGTACAAATATGCTGGAGGTACTTGTACCAAGATATCCTTTTCCCCAGGAAATGAAGCTGATAAGTGGAGGCACAGATCACCCTCAAAAGCCAGTTTTGGAGATCTGAGTCACCACTCACAGGAAGATTTACATCAGGGTAATAAGGTGTTGGGAGGGAACATGGTGAAAACAAGAAGAAGGAAGAAAAGCTACTGTGTGGTTGTGACTCTTGGAAGAGGGGTATAAAAGCCTTGGTCAGGGGGAAGGAGCTGTCCAAAGCCATCCCTCCTCCTCTACTCCTCTCCCAAGATCCCTCCCACCCCAGACACCATGTGCCACACCAGCTGCTCCACTGGCTGCCAGCCGGCCTGCTCCGTGCCCATCTGCTATGTGCGTCCCTGCTGCCACCCAGCCTCCTGTGTGGCCCTGCTCTGCCGCCCAGCGTGCCCCGTGGTGACTGGCTGCCAGGCAGTCTGTGGAGCTGGCAGCAGCTCCCCCTCATGCTGTGTGTCCAGCCCCTGCCAGTCCACGTGCTGTGTGTCCAACCCTTGCCAGTCCACCTGCCGCCAGGCTGGTCCCTGCCAGTCCACCTGCTGCCAGGCAGTCTGTGGAGATGGCAGCGGCTCCCCCTCCTGCTGTGTGTCCAGCCCCTGCCAGTCCACGTGCTGTGTGCCTGTCTGCTGCAAACCCGCTCTGTGTGTGCCCGTGTGCTGCAAGCCTGTCGCATGTGGGGTCCCATCCTGCCAGGTCTCCTGCTGCAAGCCAGCTTCCTACACAGCCTTGGTCTGCAGACCCACCTGTGCCCCCTCCTGCTGCTGCTGAACAGGCCATCCACTCATGGATCAATGAGATGAGATGGGAAACACCCTGACTTGAGTCACTGTAGCCACAGCTCTGCTGGTCCCCTGGAACACTGGATGCCTTCACTGGCCACACAAAGCAGGCCGTTGATCCAGTCCACAGGGGCTTCCATTTCCCCCATCCCCTCCCTGAAATCCCCAGAGCAGAATCCTGGTGGGCTGACACTTTGGCTCTGCTCATCGTCCACTTCACCTGAGGGCGGGGCTCGTCTCTGAGGGTTTGTCCCTTTGCACATTTGCTGTTGGAGTCTGCCTTGGCAAGCTAATAAACCAATGTGATCTGCCACATAGACACCTGTTTCTCCTGCTTTTCCTTCACTTTTATGTGTTCTAAAGCTCTTCCTCAAAGAGCTATAATACCTTTCTCTCTTCACATGCTGGGACCTTCAGGAGGCCAGAAGGGTTAGAAACTACAAGGTGGAAGCAGAGGGCTCCAGATGCCCTCCAAGAGCCCCATGTTTTCTTTCAGTGTTGAGGAGGGCAGGAGGTGGGTGGAAGGCACTACTGACTATACTTCCTCTAAAGTTTTCAGAGTCTAAACCATTCTTTCTCAGTTTAAAGAGCTACTCTCCATGGACCACTGCATCAGCTTTGCCAATCCAATTCTGAGGCTTTTTCTGGGCACACAAAAGAGACACAGGTATCTCTAGCAGCTTATTTCCATAAATCACTTCCTTGAAACCTATAGGGAGACAACCATCACTGTCCAAAGTTTCAGGCCTCATAATGCTCCCCACTTAAGAACATTTCTCCTCTCTCAAAGAAACCATTGCCTAGGCTAAAGCAGGAGGCAAAAATTGATATCAACCTACTAATAGATGTGTGTGACCTGATGCTTGTAATACATCTCCTCTCATTTTTTCTTTCGTTGGAATGCCCTCTAAACTTCTTTTCACAAAAACGTCTATACCACCTAGGGTGAGGCAATAATAACATGGTCAAGAGGCTTTTGATCAATCAATACACAAGCATTTATTAAGCCTCTACTATGGGCCAAATTCTATGCTAAGCACAAGTCATACAAAACCCATGGTTTAACATGTCCTGCCCTTAGAGAGCTTCCATTTTATCAAGGGAGACAACACACATAAGTAGACACAAAATTAATACAAGTTAAAGTCTGGCACTGGTAAGTGGGAGGAGTTAAATTTTAAAGGAAATCAGGGGAGGCAGAGCCAATATGGCAGAGTAGAAACAGTAACAGCAGAATCCTTCCAACATTTCCCTCCAAACAACTTTAAAATAATCCTCAAATAAAATTTTGGAGTGTCAGAGCCAACAAAAAGTCAGGATACAACATCCTTCCAGCCCAAGATAACTGAGGTCAGCAGAAGAGATCTGTGATATCAGGGTGGGGACTGGTCCAGAGTGCAAGCTGAGGCAGCACCAGCAGTGGGCCTCAGAGGACAGCAGCGGCAGCTTTAGGAACTCTCAGCCCAGAGACAGTAAGGGAGTAGGACAAGTGGCTAGAAAGAGATTACAGGGGACCCTTTACTGGCACTGGGTGCAGCTGGCACTGACTGGCAACTCTATTTCCCATACAAGTTCTGGGTGGAGGGAAGTGGTGGAGGTTGGTCACAAGGGAGTAGGGGCCCTGGTCCCAGCTGCAAGGCAAAGAGGAACACTAGCTCTTATAGCTGCAGGACATCAGGGGCCCTTCCTGAGTAAAGACCAGAGCACAGACCAGAAGAAGAGTGACCACACCTGTCCCCAGACTATACCACCTTGGAAACACCAAAAACTTGCAGACCCCCCAGAACTAGTTCTGTAAAGAGCAGCATGAAAAACTTGACACTTGGGACAGTGCCTCCCCACTCCCAGCCCAACTTTAACATAAAGTTCAAAGTCAAGAAATAGGCTACAAAAATGAGGAGAGAGAGAGAGAGAGAGAGAGAGAGAGAGAGAGAACTTGACCATAAAAAGCTACTGCAGTGGCAGGGAAGACCAAGACACAAACACAAAAGGCAACATGAAAATAGCTACAAGCAAAGCCTCAAAGAAAAATACTAATAGAACACAAGCCTGACAAGAATTCCTGGAAGAGTTAAAGAAAAAGATAAGAGTAGTAGAGGAAAAATTGGGACAAGAAATGAGAGTGATGCAAGAAAATTATGAAAAGAAAATTAACAACTTGGTAAAAGAGGGACAAAAAATACTGAAGAAAATAACACCTTAAAAAACAGAATTGGCCTAACGGTAAAAGAAGCACAAAAATTCACTGAAGAAAATAATTTAGTTAAAATTAGAATTGAGCAAGTGGAAGCTAATGACTCCATGAGACAAGAACAATAAAACAAAGTCAAAAGAATGAAAAAAATAGAAGAAAATGTGAACTATCTCATCAGAAAAACAATTGATTTGAAAAATAAACCAAGGAGAAATAATTTAAGGATTATTGGACTACCTGAAAGACATGACAAAAAAGAGCCTAGACATCATATTTCAAGAAATTTTCAAGGAAAACTGCCCCAATATTTAGATTTGAGGGCAAAATATAAACTTTAAAAATCCACTAATCACCTTCTCAAAGAGATCTCCAAATGAAAATTTCTAGGAATATTATAACCAAATTCCAGAGCTCCAGATCAAGGAGAAGATATTGCAAGCAACCAGAAAGGAACAATTCAGATATTGTAGAGTGACAGTCAGGATCACACAAGATTTAGCAGCTTCCACATTTAAGGAGTGGAAGGCTTGGAATACAATATTCTAGAAGTCAAAGGAGCTAGGATTACAATCAAGAATAATCTACCCAGAACAGAATAATCCTTCAGGAGAGGGAAAAAAGGTGGGGGGGGATATTTAATGAGAGGACTTTCACGCATTCCTGATGAAAAGACCAGAGTCGAATAGAAAATTTTATAGTCAAACACAAGACTCAGTTGGCATTTATTTTTCAGTCATGTCCAACTCTTTGTGACCCCATTTGGAGTTCTCTTGGCAATGATTCTGGAGTGGTTTGCCATTTCCTTTTCTAGCTCATTTTGCAGATGAGGAAACTGGGGCAAACAGGGCTAAGTGACTTGCCCAAGATCACACAACTAGTAAATGGCTGAGGTCAGATTCGAAGTCACGAAGATGAGTCTTCCTATGATATCATATTGTTTGCCTTCTCATTGGAAGGGAGGGAGGGAATTTGGAATTCAAAATGTTAAAAATACATTAATAAATTAGAAGATTAAAAAATATACAATTGTATGAAAAAAATGTTCTAAATCATCATTGATAGAAGAAATTCAAATTAAAACAACTCTGAGGTGCCACCTTATACCTACAAGAAATGACAAATGCTAAAAGGGATGAGGGAAAATAGGTACACTAATGCATTGTTGGTGGAGTTGTGAACTGATCCAACCATTCTGGAGAAAATTTGGAAGTATGCCCAAAGGGCTATAAAACTGTACATACCCTTTGACCCAGCAATAGCACTTCTAGGTCTATACCCCAAAGAGACCAAAGAGAAAGAAAGAAACTAGTAAGTGTCTGAAGCCATATCTGAACTCAGGGAGAGGAGTTTTCCTGACTCTAGGCCCAGCTCTCTCTCCACTGTGCCACCTAGCTGCCCCAAAGCAAAAATGGATCTAATTAAAAGAGATAATCAAGGAAATTACATTTTGCTAAAAGATATCACAGATAATGAAGATCAAAAAAATTTTACAGCAAGTTTCTCTGATATATACTGAGTATAAAACTGAGCTAAGGCTCAGATTCTTAAAATCTAGCTACCGTTCAGATTCTTATAATCTAGCCAATAGCTCAGTAATGTTCAGATTCCTTAAGAGTCTGGCCAATATGATGGATGTTCTAATAAACCTTGTCTTTGGCTGAAAAAAAACTGAGTCAAATGTATAAAAAATAAGAACCAGTCCTCAACATATAAATGGTCAAAGGATAAAACTAAGGAGTTTTCAAAAGAAGAAATCAAAGGTATTTATATTCATATAAAAATTCTCTAAATCACTATTGATTAGAAAAAGGCAAATTAAAACAATTCTGAGGTACCATCTCATACCTATCAGAAATGTCAAATGCGGGAGGGAGTGAGAGAAAAATAGGGACACTAATGAAATGTTGGTGGAGTAGTGAACTGGCCCAACCATTCTGGAGAACAATTTGGAACTAGATCTGAAAGGCAATAAAACCAGGCATAGCCTCTGATCCATCAATGTCACTACTAGTGGGTGGGGGAGGGGTGGGAAGGAAGGAGAATTTGGGACTCAATTTTTTTAAAAGAATGTTAAAAATAAATAAATTTCCAAAATTAAAAAAAAAAAAGGAAATCAGGGATTCTAAGAGAAGATAAGAGGAAGCGCATTCTTGGCATGAGGGACAGATAGCCTTCCTAAATGGTAATTGAGTCCCTTTCTCACTTCACACAGAAACCATTATTCCAAACCTTCTCTTTTCTCCTCAAGTCTCTCATTCCTCCCCCTCCTGCCTTTGTCAGCTGAGGATCTTCTCTCTTACTTTACTGAGGACATTGAACTCCCTCTTCATTATGAAACCTCTGTAGTCTTCCCTCCATCTCTGACAGAGAGGTGATCTCCTTTCCATGGCCAACCTGCCTACATTGTAGAGGACTTGATCCTATCCCTTCCTGTTCACTGTAGCATATTGGATCATCTCTGATCTTCAGTTTCTCTGTGTATCCACCAGGACCTTCCCTGCTGCCTTCACACATGTCTAACTCTTCCTATCCCTCAAAAAAAAAAAACAAAAACAAAAACAAACCTTCTTTAGACTCTACCATTTCCCCTTCCCCCACCCTGTTACTCTCCTTCTTTTCTCAGTTAAATTCCTTAAAAAGGCCATCTACACTCACTTCCTCCACTCTTTCCTCTCATGCACTTGTCAGCCCTTTGCAGTTTGTCTTCCAACCCCACCATCATTCCACTGGGGCTGCCCTCTCCAAAGTTACTAATGACCTTTAAATGGCCAGATCTGATGCTTTGTGGTCCGTCCTCACTCTTCTCGGCCTGTTGGCTCCATTTGACCCCAGTAGCCATCCTTTCCTCTTGGATGCTCTCAACTCAGGTTCTTATGACACTCTTGTTTCTCCTTCTACCTGTCTGACCACTCCTCAGTCTCCTTTGCTGATTCCTCATTGATACTACTCTAACTGCAGACACTTGCCAAGGACCTGTCCTGGACCCTCTTCCCTTTACTCACTCTCTCTGTCTCTGTCTCTTTCTGTCTCTCTGTCTCTGTTTCTGTCTGTCTCTGTCTCTGTCTGTCTCTGTCTCTCTCTTTCTCTGTCTCTGTCCCTCTTTTCTGTCTCTCTCTTTCTCTGTCTCTGTCTCTGTCTGTCTCTCTGTCTCTGTCTCTCTCTCTTTGTCTGTCTCTGTCTCTGTCACTCTCTGTCTCTGTCTGTCTGACTCTCTCTCCAACCTCCCTGAAAAACAGATATCAGCCCCAATTTCTCCTCTGCATCCCCCATGGCCTGTTGGATGCTTCAAACTAGATGTCCCAGAGAGATCTCAAACTCAGCATGCCATTCATCATCTTTCTCCAAACTCTCCCCTGTTTCTGAAGTGTACCCAGATTGTAATCCTACCTCTCTCTCTTGCCCCAAAGATCCAAACACTTGCCAAACCTCATCTGACCTCCTCTCCCCTCAACAGAACAACAAGTCAAGCCCCAAGTGGTCATTTGTTGTTTCAGTTGGTCCAAATTTGGGGTTCTTTTTGGCGAAGATATTGGAGTGGTTTGCCATATTCTTGCCATATCCAGCTCATTTTACAGATGGGGAAACTGAGGCAACCAGGGTGAAGTGACTTGCCCAGACTCACAGCCAGTAAGTGTCTGAGGCCGGATTGGAATACAGGTCTTCACGACTCCAGGCCCAGCGTTGTGTGCACTATGGAGCCACCTGGCTGCCCAGATTGGTAGCAGCTGCCAATTTCCAAGGTGTAAATGTTCACACTGAAAATTGAGAAATGTGGTTTGGGTTGGCTCCTGTGCATTCCTCCTAAATCTATACATTTGTTGTCTCCTCCGTTAGAGGATAAGCTGCGTGCAAAAAGAGACTGGTTCTTGTACTTCTGCTGGCAGGATTTGGTCCAGTGTCTGGCACACAGTAGGTGCCCAGTGCATGCTGGTTGATTGAGCAAGATTGACGTTTGGCGGGACTGCAGAGCATTGCAAATGCAAGGTAAGCCTAGCAAAGTATAAGCACGGATATAAGTCTGAAGATAGGAGAGGAAGCCTGTAGGGAGGCACACAGGGAGGAGAGGGAGGGGGAGAAGGGAGAGAGGGAGGGGGAGAAGGGAAAGAGGAAGGGGAGGAAGAAGGGGGGACAGAGAGGAGGAGGGGGAGAGGAGGGGGAGAGGGAAGGGGAAAGGGAGAGAGGGAGGGGGAGAAGGGAAAGAGGAAGGGGAGGAAGAAGGGAGGACAGAGAGGAGGAGGGGGAGAGGAGGGAGGAGAGGGAAGGGGAAAGGGAGAGAGGGAGGGGAGGAAGAAGGGGGGCCAGAAAGGAGGAGGGGGAGAGGAGGGGGGAGAGGGAAGGGGAAAGTAGTGGAGGGGGAGGGGGAAGAGGAGGGGAAGGAGGAAAGGGGGAGAGAGAGGAGGAGAGAGAAGAGGAAGGGGGGAAGGGGAGGAGACAGAGAGGGAGGAGAGGGGACAGAGAGAGAGGAGGAGGGGGAGAAGTAGGGATAAAAGGGGGGAGGGGGAAGAGAGGAAGGGGGGAGACACAGGGAGGGACCGGAGGCTGCTCTGTCGGATGACTGGGGGTCCGAACAGACCCTGGCGGGCCTAGATCACGGGAAGAAGATTCTTATAAGATGGAATTTAATAGGATAAATTAAAATTCTACACTCGAGTTCAAGTCCTCCCCAAGTGCAATGTTGGGCAGCAATGGCTTGCCAGCCATTGGTCTAATGAAGGCCTGGATTCCAGGGCAAAGGCGATCCAAGGCGCATGCGCATGAAAGCCCCAGGGAGGAAGCAAGGGTCGTGGTCACGTGCTGGGGGGGGATGGAGCATGCGCCCTGGGGTGCGTCTCTCACCCACCACCGCCTCGAGGCAGCTGCAGAGGAGGATCCCTACCCAGGGAGAGTGAGCCAGGGTGGGGAAGGGGCTGCGCCGAAACCCCCCAGGACCAGCAGTGCCCTGTCGTGGCCTGTCCTTTCAAGTCCCTCCGGGGCCTTATGTGGGGGCTAATTTGGGGAGGAGGGGAGGAGAGGGGGGACCCCGGGCCCAAGCGATGTGCGCAGGCGCCCTGGCTGGGTTCCCCCCCCTTGTATCCAGGGCTCTTGGAGGGGAGTAGGGGGAGGGGCGGGCTCGTGCGGCACATGCGCTGAGCAGACACCCCGTCTCCAGCACTTGACACTGCAGGGCCGGACCCTGAGAGAGCCCTTTAGCCTCTGACTTCCAGGCTTTGGAAGCTAGTCTGGGGAACTTGCCTTCTGCTCTGCTGGTAAAGGTTAGCTATTGAACATTGTAGAGTGGATGAAGGGTGTGCTCTGCCTGGCCTTGGGAACCGTTGACTCCCTGGTGACTCTCCTGCCTCTCTGTGTTCTGGGGCACACCTGACCCTAAACCTGGAGCTCTCTTTTCTTCTTGTCAAGCGCAAGAACTTGTGCCCTAAAAGAGCACCAGGGTTGGCCCATGCAGCCTGGGGAATTGCAGGGGTGGAGGGGAGCACATTTGGCATCGTGGAAGCATCCCTGCCCGGGAGTGGACACCTCGTCTCCATCTTGACTTCCTCTGGCTGCTTCATCAGGCCAATGGGCTCCGGCTTAAGATGAGGAAGCTGTTGAGGGAGCCAGAGACGTGTCCTGGGCACGGGCTTGCAGTGCCCCGGCTGCCTGGGTCAGTCACGTGTCCCCTCCCCCATCGTCACTGCCGCCCCAAAGGGCTTATAAAAGGGGAAATCAGGACACAGGGACCTTCGTGCTACTCCTCGTCACTTGTAGAGCGGGTGCTCAGCACACACCAGCCTTGCAGGTGCCTCGGTGTGGGGGGTGGTCTTTCAGGAGGCACTGAAGACCTGCACAGGGCTGCGAGGCAGGGGCCGAGGCTCTGGGGCCAGCTGTGTCCCCACTCAGCTTTCTGAATTCCAGCCAGGTCGTTCTCCTCATCTGTGCAGTGGGGGCATGGGGGGAGGGGAGATGATCTCTGAATTTTGGAAGTTTCATTGGCCGTTTTGTGAGGGCAGTAGACTGAGCTGACTCTTGAGGGGCTGGGCAGAAGGGAGGTGGAGCTAGAATAAAACATCCTGTTTTAGGAGGGGGTGGGCCTCTGAAAGGAAGCAATGAGCCTCAGACCCAAGGGAGAAGTTTGCTGCTCAGAGCAGTTAACCCAAAAGCGTGCAATAAGATGTTAGGAGCAAAGACAAGGACAGTGGCTGCTTTGGTGCTGTGTCACACACACACAAACACACACATGCACAAACATACACACACAAATACACACTCAAACACATGGGCACACACTCTGCAGAGGGGTATAAAAGCCTTGGTCCTGGGAAGGAGCTGTCCAAAGCCATCCCTCCTCCTCTGCTCCTCTCCCAAGATCCCTCCCACCCCAGACACCATGTGCCACACCAGCTGCTCCACTGGCTGCCAGCCGGCCTGCTCCGTGCCCGTCTGCTGCAAGCCCGTCTGCTGTGTCCGTCCCTGCTGCCGCCCGGCCTCCTGTGTGGCCCTGCTCTGCCGCCCAGCCTGCCCCGTGGTGACCGGCTGCCAGGCAATCTGTGGAGCTGGCAGCAGCTCCCCCTCCTGCTTTATGTCCAGCCCCTGCCAGTCCCCCTGCTGCCAGGCTGGTCCCTACAGCCCTGCGTGCTGCGTGTCGAGCCCCTGCCAGTCTGACTGCTGCATGCCAGTCTGCTGCAAACCAGCTGTGTGTGTGTGTGTGTGTGTGTGTGTGTGTGTGTGTGTGTGTGCTGCAAGCCTGTGGCCTGTGGGGTCTCCTGTTACCAGCCGGCCTCCTGCACCCCCTCCTGCTGCTGAGCACGCATGGTCTGTGCTCAGATGAAAGGAGCCTGGAGCATCCACTTCTCAGATCACCGTGGTCATGGCCTTGCTCATCCACTGTAAGGGGCCTTTCCTGGGCACTCAAAACTAAGCAGTTGACCCAGAATCTTCAGTGTTTCAGTAATTCTCTTCTCATGACCTCCATGGAGTAAATGTCCTCGGCTCCCAAGACTCCTGGTCGTTTCACTCCCCTATGCGGTCTATGCGCATCTAGCCCATCTCTCGGGGAAGCGCTTTGTAATATGTTCTGTCATGAAAATCAAGTTATCTTGTCCCCTGTTAAATGTTACTCCATTTCTTTCATTTCATTGTCATAAAATAGTTTTCTTAAGAAAGTGCAAGTAATTGAATATTTGTTGGGAATATGGAAGAATTCACCTACAATGTGGCCTTGAGGAGTGGGGTGTGGGTGTGTGTGTGGGTGTGTGTGTGGGTGTGTGGGCGTGTGTGTATGTGTGTGTGTGTGTGTGTGTGTATCTGAATCTGTGAGAAGAAAGTGACCTGAAAGGAACCAACTATACATAAATACACACACACACACACACATATACATGTAACTACTTTGTCATCTCTAAGAAATGTTTATGAGAATGTAGTGAATCTATATCATCTTAACAAAAATTGCTCTGATGTAAGAAGTAAAATAAGAGATATCTTCAAGGACTGGAATGACTAGAAAAACCCATGAAAATAATAATGGCTAACATTTATCCCATGTTTATTGTGTGCTGGACACTGGGCTAAGCATTTACCATTATTCTCTTATTTGATCTTGAAAATAACACTGGGAGGTAGGTTCAGTAGCAATCTACAATTTAAAATTGAAGAAAACAGGTTAAGTGAAATTTCAGGAGTCATAGAGCTATTGAATATCAGAAGTGAAATTTAAGTGGAAGGCTTCCTGACCACCGGCCTTGTGATCTGTCTGCTAAAACACTTGGCTGCCAAGGATGTCAACAAACATATCTCTCCAATCCACAGACATATGCATTAACCAACTTTTATATTTGGATGTGATCAGTGGCCACAAGAGAACGATAAACACAGAGGCTAAAGGGGAGGGAGGGTCTTGATCTGAAACAAGTTCATGTACTGTTGACACTGTGGATTAAACCCTTGCAGAATCAGCATCAGCCATAAGAACATAGAAAATACAAGCAAATAAATGGTTATTTGAGGCAATATTTTTAACATTACTCTGAAATAGACTGTCAAGAAAATTAGTGAGGCCATTGAACATTGTGCTTTCCTGAAGGAATGGCACATGGCACCAATCATGAAATCCCTGAAGTGCAGCCTGTAGGAATAACAAGGGAGGGGAGGCAAAGGCCTCCCAAAAATGCTTTTGGATTCCAGTAGTCAGAAAGCCACCTTGCCACAGTGGAAGGAACAGCAGTGGTGGGGTGCCGGGTGACATTCACCATGGCAGGGAGAGGAACGACTGTCTGACTAGGAACTCTCCCTGTATCCTGACCAGGGGCCACGCTGTCACAGGAGACCCCTGGAAAAGGCCTGGGCCAGAAAATCCTCCAGCCAGCACTTTGTCACACCCCGAGAGGGCATGCCTGGCAAATGACAAGAGAACACTCAGCCTGACTCCTATCCCTCACGTGCTCGCTGAGGGTGTGGACTTGAGCGGGTCCCTCTGTGCTTCCTGGTGCCACCAGCATGGAGGCCAGAACCTGCCAGGAAAGCCAACACCCCCCACCACTGTCCACTTTGAATGACAGATTCTCCCCTGCTGGAACATACTTGAGGAGGCATCTGACTGTCTGACTCTTGCTGGGACGAGGACCCCTTTCCACAGCCTGCCTGGTCCTGGCTGCCTCCGTGGTCGCCTGAGGATGTCTCAGCAGAGTGGCTGGCAGGAATGCTGCAGAGGACCCATGGTAACGGCAACATCAGAGAAGGCACGGTGGCAGATTGGAGGGATGCTACGGAGGAGAAGTTCACAGGCCTTGGCCCCATGTTGGATTTGTGGAGTAAGAGAGTGCGAGGAGTCCAACAGGAGTCTGAGTTGGTGAGGATGGGGGACTAGGAAGGTGGCGTTATCCTCTATAATAAGAGGGAAGATAGGAAGGAATTTTTATGTGGAAACATAATGAATTCAGTTGTGAACATGTAGAATTTAAAATGTCTTCTGGACATCCTGTTCAGGATTACTGAATTTAACGACGCATTTGTCCTCATGTTTCAGGGCTCTTTCCTTATTGAAACTGATCGTCTGATAATCTTATTTTGCAAACACTCTGGAGCATCAGTGGTTCACTGAACGTGTGCCTTGTCTCCCGACTCCCTTCATGTTGTGAGCCCATCCACACCATGAGCGAGGAGTTCCCCACAGCCTCATGTATCCCTGTATCATTCTGGTTCCTCTAGCTATGCTCCCTTTTATTCTACTTCTGCTCCCACTGTGCACCCATTTTCCTGCTCAGTCCTGCTTTCCTTTTGGGGATTCATAATAAAATCGTTTCCCCCATTTTTCCTCCAAAGAGTTATGTTGGTCTGCACCACTCTGACTTCAGTCACCACCCAGGAACTTTCCCAACCACAATCCCCCCACTGGCCATGACTCCTCTCTATTTCAAGTGAACTCAAGATGTATTTACTAGTGGGTTTTTCTTTGCCAGGAAGTCTGCCATGTCCTGGGATTGCAAATGCTGTCAGAAAGAAAGACAGTTGGCGCCCTCGAGGAACTTCCATTCTAATGGGAGAAAGCAGCAGCTGAAGTGAAGCCATCCAGGGGATGAGGAACATCCCTCTCATGGTCATGGAGAAAAGAGTAGTAGAGCTGCAGGAGGAACGCAGTGAATGTTGTTAGCCTCAGCCCTTTCTTCGGGTGGAACTTCCAGAAACAACTGACCAGTCTACAAAAGAGCCAACCCCAGGAGCAGAGAGACTTTGCAGGGTGAGAAAGAGGCTGCTGGTGAACAGAGGGAGAATCGAGACTGGACTGTTTGGGCCCAGGAGGAATTAACAAGCAGATTCTGTGTGTCATCTGCCCTTGCTGAAGACACACTCCTCAAGAGCAGAGACTGGCTCTCGTTGTGTGTTGTATCCCAGGCACTCCATTCACCATAATTTCGTGTGTCCCTGGCTGGGGCCTGGCACACAATAAGAACTTGATGGTTGATTTTTTATTCTTGCCTAGATAGGCATCATTCCATCCCTGCAATGTAAGTGCTTCCAAGAGGCTGAGAGACTTTTCCATTCCATTCAGTTCCACAAGTAATTATTTAGCACCTGAAGGTTCCATGGTGGACTAGGTCCTAGAGACACAACGAAAATCCCCAAAGCAGCCTCACATAGCTTATATGCTATGAGGGCCTGGGGGGTGTTCCTTCCCCTTTCTGGCCCTCATTTCCTCATCTATAAAGTGAGGGCTCTGCTCTCAGCCTAGGATTTCATGATCTTAATCCTGGGGGTGGGAGTGAGGAGTGGGAGTCAGGGTCAAGGAAGAAAGATCCTCTACCTTGCCTGTGCTGCCACGAGGGGGCAGCAGCGTTCCATCTTTAATTCCCCATGCCCACCCCCACCCCCCCAAGATTACCAGGCTGGAAAAGGCGAGTCTAGTGATGTTTCCTGTTTTTTTTCCTCAAAGTCTCAAGACAGTCTATAGGTTTCATTGGCTCTGGCTCTCTGACCCACCTACTTGCCTTTTCTGATGTGCATGTGTCTAAAAATATAACTTGTACGAGTTTTTTTGGGGGGGGGCAGAGAGAGAGGTATATCTTCATAGCTGTCTTTGCATCAGCCTCTGGATTTAAACAGACCAGGTCTCTCCTAAAGGCTAGCTCTCTTTTTATTGATTGATTGGTTCATTATACTTCCACATGGAGTTTACTCTGGGACCATGTCCTAATACAGCTTAGGTGTAGCTCATGTCCCTAGATGTGGGTAACAAGGCCTCCAATTTCCACTTAAGTAGTTAAGGTAGTAACTATAGCTAACATTTATATAGCACTTCCCATGTGCAAGGCACTGTGGGAAGTGCTTTAAAAACAATATCTCCTTTGATCCTTGGGAGGTAAGTGTTGATAGTTGACAGATAAGGAAACTGAGACTGCGAGAGGTTTTTAGTGACTTGCCTAGGGTCACACAGCTAATAAGTGTCTGAGGCCAGATTTGAACTCAGATCTTCCTGAGTTTAGCCCTTTATCACATAGCTGTTGAATATGGAGTAAGCTAAAATTACATCTCACAGAAAACCTAGGAAATGCAAAGGACTCACAGGAGATCATAATTAGGTATAAAAAACGTGGAAGGTGTTCAAGGGCCTCCCAGGAGTGGGATATGACAGGGATCCAGTCCCTTCCTTCCCCATGGCCTGGCTGCCCTTCATTGCTTCTCTAGCCATGGGAGCCCCATGGCTGGTCTTCTGTCCCCTGAAGCACATGGTTCAGAAAATCTCCCAAGATAAGTCCAGATCTCTGAACTCTCCCGGGATCACCCAGGAGGCCATCTTCAAGGCTGGAGCTGTCCAGGGAGTCGTCTTTGACTAAAAGGCAAGATTCAGGGTTCCCCCCTCAAGTCAGGGAGGGCAAGTTTGTTCCATGACTTCTCCTTCGGGGCCCTCTATTCATGTATTTCTTCAGGAATACAGGTCACTACCATTTCCCCTCTTGGGCACGCTGCCCTCTGTGTGACTTCGATGATCTGTGTCCATGATGAGCTGCTGCTGCAAGTCAACATTAATAAGTCCTGGAGGGAGGAGAGGGAGAAATCCTTTCCTCCACCCCTAGAGGTCCTCCAGAAGAAAGACATGAAATAAAAGGGGGAAGAGGTGGCCAAAGGGAGGCCAACTCATCTGCTGCCCTCCTTCCTAGGCACAACCCCTGGCACAGGAGTCCATTCCTCTGAGTCCCAGCCAACCCGACATCTTGGGGGTAGCCCCCATCCCTGGAGACCAAAGGGGAATGGGCCATGTCCTCTAGACAAAGTGCCAGGGACCTGGTCAGGGTCTGTGTAGGAAGAGTTGGACTCCAGCTGACCAGGAGAAGCCTCTCCCCAGTCTTATGCACACTGGAGAGAGTAAGGCTGGCCTTGTACTGCCCTAAGGAATTGGGCTTAATCCTTATGCCACAGCCCAGCAGTGTGAGAACAAAGATCTCTCGGCAATGTCTTGTTAAAACCAGATAGATGTCATCTAACCACTAAGTGTTCTGAAATAAGCAACTCCCCTCAAAACCTCCTTCCCTTGAACTGATGACAGATCCTCAAGGGGGCCCAACCCCAGTGGTCCTGACCTCTTCGGCTTCAAGGTCCACACTCCATCTGCCACTCTGAAGAGCGTCTCTCTTGGTCAGACCAAATTGTGACGAGCTGGGACAAAGGTAGCCATGGCGCCCTGGAAGGGGTCCTAGAATGACAGGGGAGTTGTTTTTTTGTTTTTTGTTTTGTTTTTTTCGGGAGACACAGATGGTCTTACGTGATCAAGAACTGGCCTTGGAAACAGGCAGACTTGGGCTCAGGTCCTGCCTCAGACACAAGTTGGTTCTGTAGCCCTGGAAAATCACCTTAGCTCTCCTGGCCCCAAAGAACTCCCCCAGACTCCATTCATAGATGAGATCACAGACCTAGTATGAAAATAAATTCACAGAGATCACCTAACCCTAATTGCTGCATTTTACACATAAAGAAACTGAGGCCCAGAAAGGGTGGTGACTTGCCTAGGGTCATGGAGCTACTTAATGTCAAAGCTGGAGACTAGACAGATCGCCACATAGACATCTGGACAAGTCCTGTGGTCTTTTACCGTTCATCTCCAGAGAAGAATGGAAGTGGATCTAAGCTCTCATTCCTGGTCTGCCATAAACCCTGGAACACTGGCAGCTGGGTAGCACCACAGTGGAGAAAGCCCTGGGACTTGGAGTGAAGAAGACTTGAGTTAGAACCCAACCTCAGACACTTCCTAGCTGTGTGACTCTGGGCAAATCATTTGACTTCTGTCTGCCTCAGTTTCCTCATTTGTAAAATGGGGATCATAATAGCACCTCTCTCCTCCTAGGTTGTTGTAAGGATCCAATGAGTTGGTGTTATGTACAGTGTTTCAAAAACCTTAAAGGTCTATGTGTAAATAGCAGGTATTACTATGAACTGACTGACCCCGGGCAAGTCACTCGGTCTGCAGGTTCACTTGGGCAATAATTCCCTGACCTACTGCTCTTACAATTACTCTGGCTGGAGACAAGATGGTGGGGGTGATGAGAGCACTAGATTAGGAATCTGGAGCCCTGGGCTCTAGGCCTCCCCCTATCACTTCCTCGAAGCATTCCTTCCCCTCCCTGGGCCTTGGAGAGCCGTGCCAACTGAAGAGCTCAGCTGTTCAGTAAGTGCATGGGAATTCACTGATTCTGGCTCTAAATCTCTACTCCTGTGTCCCACGTCTTGCCAGTGCTTCACTACTACTGTGAGCTCTACTGGGGCTTTGGGGACAGGCACAGGAGAGGACAGAGACCAAGGTTTATCGCTGTCTTTACTGTCATTAATGATAGCCATCCCCAAAGGTGGAGCATTCTCACAACAGCCCCATGAGGCAGCTGCTTCTTCTGTACAGATGAAGAAACTGAGGGCGCCATAGTCCCAGAGCCATTAAGATCTCATAGCTTCTGCCTAAAACCTTGTCCAGTTTGTGGTCAAGGGTCTGACATCTTCACTGTCATCACAAAGCATGTTCATGTAGAACTATCCAGTATGGTATAGACATGGGCTAAGGCTGCCTAGTGCCACCAGTGGAGGCCAACTTGAGTTTGAATCCCACCTCAGACATCGACTAGCTATCAGCTCAACTCTCAGAGTCCCAGTTTCTCCAGCTCTATAGTGCATCCCTCATGGGGATGTTTTTTTCCTTAATGTTATTTTTTCCAGTTACATGTAAAGATAACTTTCAACATTCATTTCTGTAAAATTTTGAGTTACAAATTTTTCTTCCTCCCCTCCCCAAGACTGCAGGCAATCTGATATACGTTATACATGTACAATCGTGTTAAATATATTTTCACATTACTCATATTGTGAAAGAAAAATCAGAACAAAAAGGAAAAACCACAAGAAAGAAAAAACAGAAAAAAAAGGTGAAACTACTATGCTTTGATCTGCATTCACACTCCATTGTTCTTTTTCTGGATGTGGTTAGCATTTTTCATCATGAGTCTTTCAGAATTGTCTTGGATGATTGATACTCAGCTCTTCTCAGCAATACATAGTTAATCATTGCATAATGTTGCTGTGTACACCATTCTCCTGGTTCTCCTCACTTCACTCAGCATCAGTTCATATAAATCTTTCCAGGTTTTCTGAAATCTGCCTGCTCATCACTTCTTATAGCACAACAGTATTCCATCACATTCATATACCACAACTTGTTCAGTTATTCCCCAATTGATGGGCATCCTCTCAATTTCCAATTGTTTGCTACCACAAAGAGAGCTGCTGTAAATATTTTTGTACATGTGTGTCCTTTCCCCTTTTTTTATGCTCTCTTTGGGCTATAAATCTAGTAGTGGTATTACTGAATCAAAGAGTATGCACAGTTTGATTGCCCTTTGGGCACAGTTCCAAATTGCCCTCCAGAATAGTTGGATCAGTTCACAGCTCCATCAACAATGCTTTAGTGTTCCAGTTTTTCCACATCTCTAACATTTATCATTTTCCATTTCTGTCATATCAGCCAATCTGATAGCTGTGAGGTGGTACCTCAGAATTGTTTTAATTTGCATTTTTCTAAATCAGTAGTGATTTAGAGCATTTTCTTCATATAACTATAGATAGCTTTAATTTCTTCATCTGAAAACTGCCTGTTCATATCCTTTGACCATTTTTCAATTGGGGAATGATTTGTATTCTTATAAATTTGACTCAATTCTCTAAATATTTGAGAAATGAGACCTTTATCAGAGACACTTGCTGTAGAGATTATTTCCCAGCTTTCTGCTTTCCTTCTAATCTTGGTTGCATTGGGTTTCGTTTTTGTGCAAAACCTTTTTAGTTTAATGTAATCAAAAAACATCTATTTTGCATTTTATAATGTTCTCTGTCTCTTGTTTGGTCATAAATTCTTCCCTTCTCCGTAGATCTGACAGGTAAAATATTCCTTGCTCTCCTAATTTGCTTATGCTATCATCCCTTAAGTCTAAATCAAGTACCCATTTCCCTCAAGGGGTTGTTGTCAAGGAAGCACCTCATAAATCTAAAAGTGCATTGGTATAGTCATCGACATCATTGTTATCATGACCAGCACCAAGGGTCAGCTCAGCTCAGCCATGGTCGTGGCCATTTACAGAGCCGTTTGACCGTCTTCACACTGTGTCTAGGTCCACATACCCAAAGGACCCGTCTTTTCAGTCAGAATCACCAAAGTGAGGCTGAGCCCTGCCAAACTTTCAGATGATATCAGAACAAAAACACTGGAACAGAGCCAAGGTAAGAGTATGCTGTGCCCTGTATGGTCTCAGGCTAAACTGTGAAGCCCTGCAGGGCACGGAGCCAAGATGTGTTTTCTCAACATATTCAGAACAAACGAAGCCCTCCGGCCCTGACAGGGTGGGATGATGCAACCTCCTTGGCATCTTTCCAGATGGAAGCAGGAGCAGCTCAGTATCACTCGCCTTGTCTTTCTTTCTCAGTCTTTGCAGCTGGGTCATCATTTCATGATTTGCTAAGTGCCTTGGGGAAGGGGGGACAGACTTTTTAAATAACACTTTTTATTATTGTATGAATGGTTCGTCCCCTTTCCAGCCCTGGTAGGAACATGAAAATACAAGTTTGTGACTCATCTCCCAACAGAAGAGGACTTGGCTTGTTTCTCTTGTCACAGGGACAGGGACAGTCAGGTTCCACTGATGAGTGCTTAACTCTGGATCCTGTTAAAGGCACCGAAGGCTTCAAGGGGCCACCATTTGCACAGTGTAGACACTTCCTCTACCAGCACAGAAGGCAACTTCTCAGCGATTTGGCTGACAGTATTCATGAGCTGCTGTGGCTAAATGTCCACCTCCCCCCAGCCAACTGACTGAGCCTTTCTGAATATAGCTAGACTGCCCTTCCAACAAGAAATACACAACAGCCAACACCTTCCCCTTGAAGATTATCTCCAACTGATCCTGTCCATAGCTTATTTGTACACAGTTGTTTGCTTATCTCCCCTTTTAGACTGGGAACTCCTTGAGGGCAGGGACTGTCTTTGGCTTCTTTTTGTATCCTATTAGCACAGGCTTAGGGCAGCTAGGTGGTGCCATAGTGCACAGGGCACTGGGCTTGTAATCAGGAAAACTGACTCATCTTCCTGAGTTCAAATCCTGCCTCAGATACTCAGGCCCTAGGCAAGTCGCTTCATCTTATTTGCCCTGTTTCTCATCAGTAAAATGAGATGGAAAAGGAAATGACAAATCACTTCAGCATGGAGTCACAAAGAGTCAGATACAACTAGAAAAACACACATACACTACACCAACAACTGAAAGCACAGGCTTAGTACAATGCCTGGCACCTAGTAGGCACTTAACTCTTTATTGCCTGACTGACTTGGAGTCCATTCTGAGAATGCACCTGGTATGATGTGTCAGAGCCTTCTTGGTCCCGAGTTGCCTGCACACTACAAGGAGGCATTGAAGAACGACTATAAAAAGGTGGGGAGGCAGAGGGAGGAGGTTGCTTATGTACCTGAATATCTCTATGGGTGTGTTTTTTTTCTAAAAGTATTTTAAGGGGCAGCTAGGTGGCGCAGTGGATAGAGCACTGGCCCTAAAGTCAGGAGGACCTGAGTTCAAATTTGGCCTCAGACCAAACACTTGACACTTACTAGCTGTGTGACCCTGGGCAAGTCACTTAACTCCAATTGCCTTAAAAAAAGTATTTTAAAATACCCCCATCATTTTGGCATAATTTGATTCCCTATAACTCATTTAATTTTTTTTATTTTCTTTTAATAGAGCTTGCTGACCATAAGGTTCAAAAGGTCTAGGAACACAGTAGGTCATACTCTTCTGACCCCAAGAGCCTGACCCTGCAGGTAGCATACCTCTCATTTACTAGTTATGTGATCCGGGTCAAGCCCCTCCCCTTCTCTGGGCCTTGCTTTCATCTTCCAAACTGGGTGACTGCTAATGTTCCTTCATGCTCTAGGTTGATAGCCCACCATCTCTTCAATGCAGGTGCTTCTTCCCTGGGTCCAAGTCCCAGATATTATTCTAGGCGACCTTTTGCATGGCCACTGCCTGAGATGCCTACCACAGCCATCTCCTAGTCTGAGGTTCCCTCATTTATGAATCTCTGCCTGTCAAATAAGGTTAAGTGAGGGACCAAGCCATTTCAGTTCTTTTCTAGTCAGACATATCTTCTTGTGTCTTAACTTTTGACCCACTGTACCTCTCCTCATTGCCCTTTAGTCATCCAAATTTCAATTCTTCTGATTCCATGGTGTTCCAGGAGTTGCAGCCAAACAGTACCTTGGAGGGAGGATTTTTGTCAAGAAGGTAAATTGTGTCAGAGAGCAGCTTGGCATCATCAAAAGAACTAAACTAGGTCCCAAAGCCAACCCAGCATATTCTCTCCCTATTCACTGCTGTTTCTCGATCACGTCCAATCTGCGATAACCATCCAAAAATTGTGTGCTGGTGAATACCTCAATGGACTGCCCATATACTTGCATGCTATTATCTGAACAGTAGGCATTCTTCATCCATTTTGTTTTTTCTGTGTGAATTGTTAGACCGGTCACTTTGGAATGACTGTGTTCTCATAGAGGCTTTCTAGGATTCTGGGGCTTTTTGCAATGAGCACAATATAATCTGTAAACGAGCAACTGGATGATTTCTCTTTCTATAGGAAATTCATTTTCCATTTGGACTTCACCAGGATCACGGGGAATATTCTGCAAGCTCCTCTGGTGAGCAAACATATCCCTGTTTTATGTCTCACTTGATGTGTGGACTCGTCATCATTAAACACATACTGTAATGATCACATCTATCAAGGCATTAGGTGATCTGCATGTACTTTTTTCTTTTTTCACTGAGAAAAATGTTTAGTCTCTTTCTTAAATTATGTATTTGTACTTCACAAAAATCCTTGCCCTTCAGTTCTTAATGGCTGTGTCAGCAGAGGAAAAAGTACTGATGGTCTCTACCGTGTTAGAAAGACTCCAAGAATGGCCGTGCTATCAGATAACCAGTCTAGCTAGCTTAGTAAAGGGCTTATCACAAGAAAGCTGGTTACAGGGCAATGAATTCTTTCATCAAAGCCACTGTTAAAACGAAGGAAAATGGTACTTGGTCTTTTGTGGGCCCCTTCAGCTTCCACTGTGACTACGTTTAGGCAGCAGAAAAGGGATGCTAAGAAAAAGATGCTAAGAATCACACAGTTCACAGAATCACACAATTTGAATATTGGAAAAGACCCTAGTGGCCATTTGGCCCAAGATAACCTGAAAGGAATCCTCACTTATGACATACTTGATAAGTGCCTGAAGATTTCTAATGAAGAAGAATCTACCACTTCCTGACACTTTTGTACAGCTGTAAGTGCTAGAAAGTTTTTTTTTTCCTTAACAAAAAGCCTACATTTGCCCTTGGGGCATTCTGGGGGATGAGTGAATCCAGAGTTTTGCTATATTGGCTTTTGGTGATCACTATTTCCCTTTATTGATGTTCCATACCCATCTCTTTAACGACTCACCCTAGAATGTTTCCAGAAATTGAAATCAAGCTCACTGGCCTGTAGGTTTCAAATTCTATATTCTTCCTTTTTATAAGACTCAGAACAGCACTTGCCCTCCTCTAGTCCATTCTCCATCATCTTAGAATTATTATTGACTTTGAGTGACTCAGCAGTCACATCTGCCAGTTATTGTTGTTTCTATTTCCCAGTACCCAAAGATGCAGTTCATCTGGGCCAGGAACCTTGAATCCATCAATGGCAAGAGGGTACTCTCTTACTATCTCCTTACTTATCTCAGATATCAACCTTCCATTTCCCATTTCTGCTCAGTCTTTTTCAGGGCAAAAGTCATTGTCCTAGGCAAAAGAAAGAGAAGCAAAGTCAAGAAGTGGGCAGCTCTGGCTTTTTTTTGGTCAGTTACCATCCCATCCACACCTGTTTTTAGACTTTCTGTAGCATGACATGAATTGTAGAAACTTGTACATCCCAAGAATACAGACAACTGGGGCTTCTCTAAACACGAGATCATTGTCCAATAGCCACTCAGTTGAAATACTGCTGGAAAGACTAAACCACATTAGGATCAACACTCTTCATATAAATGAAGCTAGAAGATGTCACAAGTCACAGCTCAGTGGGAAAAAATCGGATCTACAGATTCTCCTTGGAAGGCCAGACAGATGACCCGGCACAATTGGTTTCATCTCCCACCCAAAGGCTACCAAGAAGTAAGCTCGGGTGACCCTTGATCATCTGACCTCATTGTGTGTGGCCTGATGAACACGATAAACAAATTCCCCACAAAGATCATTGCAGTTTACACACCATTATCTCTTACAGAGAATCAAGAAGTAGAGACAAATCTATGAAAATCTTGACAAGATCTTGTAAGTTAAGTCAACATATACCTTGATAATCAATAACATCAATGTGGAAATGGATACTGAAGAGGAATCAATCAAGTGCTAGAAAGTATGGGTTGAGAATAAAAAATGAAAGACTTTAGAGGCTCACAGACTATGCAGGAGCCTCAAACCCATCTGTCATGAACTCTTGAAGAAAACATTTGAAACAGGAAACAATGAGCACCAAAATACATACATACATACACACACACACACACACACACACACACACCACTCGGGCAAACTGTCTTAACAGACGAGAAACTAAGGTGCAGCTAGGTGGCAAAGTGGACAGAGCTCTAGCCTTGGAGTCAGGAGGACCCGAGTTCAAATCCAACCTCAGATACTTGACACTTACTAGCTGTGTGACCCTGGGCAAGTCACTTAACCCTGATTGCCTCACCAAAAGAAAAAAAAAACACAAACACAAACAAGAAACTACTTGTTACCAATGAGGGAGTCATTTCTGTGAATTAGTTGTATGTAGACCATAAACTAGTTAGAACAAAGATAAAGAAAAATAACAAATAAAATGAAAGAATGAGAAAGTGCTATGTAAAATTACAGAAGTCACAGTCTCGCCTTTTCAAACAAGCTGTTAACTATGGGAAATGAATAAATGGAAAGTCACTGCCCCTTATCATCACTGTTTCTTAAAGATGGCCAATCAGTTTTAAATCCATGTTTAAAATGGGCAGGCTAAAAAAGCCCAGAAAGAACGTCAGTCAGCAGACCCCTGAAGTGAAGAGATCTGGCAGCCAAGAGCAACAGTGGTTTTGGGAGATAAACTCATTTCAAAGCACTGTGACAGAGGAGAGCAGATTACAAGCAGCATCACCTTTCAAAACAGCAAAGTGTGTTGAAATGAGGGAGAAATGCACTTAGCACAAGACCTAGCCAAGTCAGAACCTCCCCAGGACACTTAGAGAAGAGATGGGAAGTAGAACCCCAATGCAGATAGAAAAAGGGACAGACCTGCTAGCACCACCAGAGCAAACCATCCTCGGCAGCAGGGGGAGCCATCACATTTCACAGGATCTCTAACCGTCAGGAGCCAGTGCACTTGATGATCGAGCAAATGAAAAGGATGAAGACGAAGGTGGGAAGAACAGCTGGAACAGACTAAGTACATACAGAAGAATTCCATGCTGGAGGCAGTACAATTCTGAAAGGACCAAGAGATCAAAAGATCTCAATGAGGGGAAAACACCAAACGAATGAAAAAAAAATCACTAATTACAATAAACAGTAACTGACAGGAAATCAGCAACTATCAACCCACAAATGTTTTTTTTTTTATTTTTACTAAATCTTTATGAGAATAATATATATATACACACTTATCCAGGGTTTCCTTGATAAAAATGTAAGAGAGCAGAGAAGCTTTCATTGATGATTTTAACCAGCTGACCACATCTTCACAGCCACACAACTGACCGAAGGGGGTAGAAGATACAAGACCCAAAAAAAATTCCTCAGTAGAGCAAACCCTAGATTTCCCAGTTCTCCTCTGACAAGATGTCTCCCATGTGCATATTAAGATCACGAAAGACTAGTAAATGAGCCCCAGGAGATACAGTGTTCAGTGATTCCCTGGGTATTGGCATCAAACCTGGCATAAAACAAGGAGACATAGGCTCACCAGGGTAATTTGCTATCACAGAAAATGTCCTCCACAGAATTCGAAGGGGAAAAGCATTCCCCGTTTGATAAACCCAAAGAAGTAAGAATTCGGTATTCAACAAAAACTGCTAGGAGAAGAGTCTGGTGCAAACAAGGAACAACTACTATGATGACAACAACAATCAGTACCTACTATGTGCCAGGCACTGTGCTGAGCACTTTACAAATATTATCTCAATTGATCCTCACAATCACCCTAGGTGCTATTATTATCCTCATTTTACAGATGAGGAAACTGAAACAAAGGTTTAGTGACTTGTCCAAAGTCATTCAGCTAGGAAGTGTCTGAGTTGGGATTTCAACTCAGGTCTTCCCAACTCCAGACCCAGTGCTCCTTCCACTGCCCTACCTAGCTGCTGGTATAAACCAATGTCTCACACCTTATATTAAGACAAACTCCAAATGGGTACATGAATTAACCATAAAAGGTGACATCATAAGCAAATTAAGAGGCGCAAGAAAGAAATGACCTTTTCAGATCTATGGATAGGGAAAAGTTTATGAACAAAAAACAGATAGAAACCATCCCGTAAAATGGTCAGTTTTGAATATATAAAATTAAAGTTTTTACAAAAAGAGAACTAATGCAGCTAAAATGGAAGCAAGTAACTGGGGAAAAAATATTTGCAGTAAGTTTCTCTGATAAAGGATTCATGTCCAAGATTATAAGAAATTTATTCAAATTATAACAGTAAGAGCCATCTTCAAATTGATAAATGGTCAAAGGTAAGAAGAGCAGTTTTCTAAGAAATGAATCCAACCTATCAATTCATTAAGTTGTCCAACTTTCCCTGACTTAATTTGGGGTTTTCTTGGCTAAGATACTGCAATGGTTTGCCATTTCTTTCTCCAGCTCATTTTACAAATGAGGAGACTGAGGCAAACAGGATTAAGTGACTTGACCAGGGTCACACAACTAATAAGTATCTGAGGCCAGATTTGAACTCAGGTCTTCCTGACTCCATGCCTGGTACTCTATCCACTGAGCCATTAAGCTGCCCAAGGTATCAATGGCCCTATGGGGAAAAATGCTTCTTTGAGAAATGCAAATTAAAGAAGCTGCAAAGTGCCACCTCACACCCAGCAAAATGGCAAAGTTGACAAAAAAGGGAAATGAAAAAGTTAGGGGGGCCATGGGGAAAGGGCACACCGCTTGTGGAGCCATGAACTGGTCCAGCCATTCTAGAAAGCAATTCAGAACCGCAGCCTTCCCTTCCACATTGCAACTTTCCCTGTGGTGGTTTCCATATTTTGCAGGTCAGCATAAGAAGTTAAATGGGAACTTTGGGGAGTTTGTGGAAGCCAGCAGACAACACAGAAAAAAGTTTAGAAATTCAAAAATGGATAAAATATATGTATAGTATTGTATAATGTCAACCTATTTTATCTTTTAATACCATAATGATTCAGACTTCTTCTCTGGTACAAAGGGGGAGGGGTGCCAAAAAATTTCTATGGATTTTCCAGATCATGGGGGTGCCGTGCCCCTAACCCCATGATGCAGAGTGGCAATTGTGCACACCCCTAGCAGCACCATTACTAGGACTGTAGCCCCAAAGACATCAAAGAAATAGGAAAAGGACTCAGGGGGGAAAATCCTGATGGCAGCTCTTTTTGTGGTGCCAAAGAACTAACTAGAAAACACAAATGCCCATCGATTGGGGAATAGCTGAACAAATTACAGCATATGAATGTAATGGAATGCTATTGTAACATAAGAAATGGTGAAAGGGACAGTTTCAAAGAAACCTGAGATTTGTATGAACTAATGTAAAGTGAGTAATATTTGTCTAACAACAACATTGTGAAGAGAAACAACTTTGAAAGATTTAATAACTCTGATCAATGCAGCAACCACCATAATTCCAGAGGACTTGATGGTGAAGCAAAGGAATAGAGGTCAAAAATCCATCCCACTGAACCTGGCTGATTACATAGAAGGATAAAACACAGGGAAGACAACTTCTCAGGACGCACAGGAAACATCAAGATTTTTACTTTGTAGTGAAATAATTTTTGTAATAAAAGAATGATATGGCATTGGCAGGACAAGTGGCTTTCCAGAAGTTAGGAGAAGCATGATCCAGCATGACCTCAGTGCCCCTGCTGTGGTTTGAGTCACCTCTTTATCCTTGGACCCTCAGTGAGGGAGGGGCTCCACTACCCCGGATTCAGAAGTCAGTAGGCTGGGATCTGGAGTCAAAGGACCTAAAGGGCTTATTCAAACAATTTACTGCTGTGCAAACCTGGGCAAGTCCCTTGACTTCTGTGCTCCTGAAGATGGGGCTGAACGCCCTCCAGACTTCTCTTCAGCTCTAAATCGTATAACCTTATGATAAAGGTGTCTTTTGACTCCAAGAGGCCAGTGGCAGAAGACCTCTGTTGTTCCACCCTCCTCCCCCAGTTCCCCATGATAGAGTGATCAGACATGTCGGGTCCATGGAGCTCCTCCAAGTCAAACTCTGGGTAGATCCTACCTAAACTGGGGCATCCAGGCAGCTTCGCTTTGGGTGACATTTGAGTTCACATTGGCCTTTATGTGAGTGTGTTTCCTCATTACAAAGTTTGGGTTGTTGGTCCCCCCACCCCCACCCCCACCCCAGCAACAGAGCATTATAGAAGTGCAACCTCTTAATACAAATTAACGAGTACTTTATCAACAACGTTTTAAGCAAAGGCCCAAGTTTGTTCTTCCCTAAGATCCAAGGGGAGTATTTACGATCTGAGAAGCCTACAAATCACCCAGTGTTCTCCCAGCATTAATGGAGTCATTTCTCGCCATCATCCCCTTCCCAAGCCCAATGCTTGGGGTTTTCTGTTTACATAATTATAGGTCTGATAAATAAAATCTCTTGGCACCAGTCATAGAAAGGTAATAAAATGTCAGAACTGTTAGCAATTAAGTTTTTGTTTTTGTTTTTTTGATACATTCTCCAAAGCTGTGAGAAAATCTCTCTGTTGCTGGGTTTTGTGTTTTTTGGCTTCTCCTGTCTCAACTCACCCCTAAACTAGAAGCTTCAATGGGAAAAGCCTTTGGCCCTCTGCTGACTAGGGGTTTGTCCCAACTTGGGCTCCAGTCCACGGGAGGAGCGATCTTGATCGGAGGAGCGGCCGCGCGCTTGCCCGAGTGCTGCTCGGTCGCTCCCCAGATCGCCCGCACCCTAGCGCCGGGAGTGAGTGGAAGGAGGGGCGAGGAGCGGCAGAGGAGCTCCCTGCGGCTGCACTAATTACAGACTGGTTTTCACCTGGCGTCTGGCATTAATGACCACCTGTGGTGCTTTCTCTCCAGGGGAGGAAATACACCATTTCCCCAGCGTGCTTGCAGGGGAGGCTTGCTCATTCCTGAGGGGCAGGTGGCAGCCTCTGGGGACCAGGCTGACCCTGGGCACTCCGCGCGGCTCCTCTGCCCCCAGCTCTGGCTCTGCCAGCCAGCCTCCTCGGTCAAGCCTCACAGGAGGAGCCTAGACTTGAATCGGTTGGGCAGCCTGTTCTCATTCGGGGTCAGCCCCATTCTGCCCCCCGAAGCCGCTGCTGAGGCTTAGGGCACTCGCGTGGCTTCTCAGGTCACCTTGTCTCTCTTTGCCTCTCCCCCAGGTGGCATTCTGTGACCGCCTTGGGCGCTGCGCTGCCCTGCCCAGCCTCCCCATCCATCCATCCCAGCCCGGGGGCACTCCTACCTGTGCAGTGCTCCCAGACCCTCCATCCTCGGGTGGTGCAGCGCAAGGGGCCAGCCCGCAGCAACAGCAGAAGCAACAGGGCAGCAGCCATGGGAGGCGGCGAGGCAGCTCAGCCCCCACGGGGGGCCTCCCCTCCCCTCTCCTGCCCGGGGCTCAGGTGGAGCCGGCAGGTGGTCTGGCAGCCTGCTGGAGGCAGCTCCTCATGCCCTGCCCAGGGGTAGCCGCCAAGCTCCGGCCCCTGGCACCCTGGAGGCACCCATTACCGGCATGCACAGCCGCCTCCGCCTCCTCCCCCTCCTCAGTGGCTCCTGCTGAGCGTCCCGGGCTGTGCCTTTGCCCTCTTGGTCTGCCTGAGCTGGCTCTTTCCTGGCTCCCAGGTGACAGCCAGCCGGTCACCGTCCCTGCCGCTGGACCTGGCAGGGGGTGCAGCAGCTCGGAGCTGAGGCCGACTGTGAGAAGGCTGGCTGCCTGGAGGCTGCGGCCGCTCCCCTGTCTCTCCAAGACCCCCTGGGAGCCGCCCTCTCCTCGCTCGTCCTCCTGCAGGACTCCAAGCTCCCGCCCGGCAATCGGGCAGGGGGTGGGGGGGCCAGACATTCAAATGAGAAAGAAGTCAGTTGTCAGGGAGGAGAAGGAGGAGGAGTCCGGGTCCCTGCGGGCTCGTTTCATCTTTTGCCCAGCCCTTCAGAGGGGAGGAAGGGGGAGGAATTTCCCTCTTCAGTGAAGTCAGCCCTCGAAGAGAATGCGGGAGGGTGAGAAGGCGATATGGGGGCGATATGGGCCGGGCTGTGGACTGCCCGCGCCCCTACTAGCGCGGCCTCTCCAGCCTCTCACCATCCCCACCAGTCCCTCACCATCCCCACCAGTCCCTCACCA